>NW_028241431.1:0-541000 GCF_964263255.1 Lissotriton vulgaris | reverse complement strand
AGAAATGACTTTAAACACACTTATTTTAGTTGAAAAAGTAATAATTCACATCCAACCGTCATTTAAAGTCAAAAGATTAAATGTTAAAATTTCATCAATATTGACAATTTTTTCAACGTTCGACTGGTCCGGGGTCATCGTTTTTCATCAGAAAATTTATTTTTTGGACTCTACCAAAAATGATTCAAAATGTCATTTGGATTGGGCCTCATGTTGAATATCCACTTTTTAAACTCTCACAGTGACCAAAATTGCCATTTTTACAGAGTTTTGCTTACTCAAAATCTTTAATTTTGACCAATTTCAGGCACAGAAATGACTTTAAACACACTTATTTTCGTTGAAAAAGTAATAATTCACATCCAACCGTCATTTAAAGTCAAAAGATTAAATGTTAAAATGTCATCAATATTGACCATTTTTTCAACAATCGACTGGTCCGGGGTCATCGTTTTTCATCAGAAAATTGATTTTTTGGATTCTACCAAAAATGATTCAAAATGTCATTTGGATCGGGCCTCATGTTGAATAACCACTTTTTAAACCCTCACAGTGACCAAAATTGCCATTTTTACAGAGTTTTGCTTACTCAAAATCTTCAATTTTGACCAATTTCAGGCACAGAAATTACTTTAAACACACTTATTTTAGTTGAAAAAGTAATAATTCACATCCAACCGTCATTTAAAGTCAAAAGATTAAATGTTAAAATTTCATCAATATTGACCATTTTTTCAACGTTCGACTGGTCCGGGTCATCGTTTTTCATCAGAAAATTGATTTTTTGGACTCTGTCAAAAATGATTCAAAATGTCATTTGGATCGGGCCTCATGTTGAATAACCACTTTTTAAACCCTCACAGTGACCAAAATTGGCATTTTTACAGTTTTGCTTTCTCAAAATCTTCAATTTTGACCAATTTCAGGCACAGAAATGACTTTAAACACACTTATTTTAGTTGAAAAATTAATAATTCACATCCAACCGTCATTTAAAGTCAAAAGATTAAATGTTAAAATTTCATCAATATTGACCATTTTTTCAACGTTCGACTGGTCCGGGTCATCGTTTTCCATCAGAAAATGATTTTTTGGACTCTACCAAAAATGATTCAAAATGTCATTTGGATCGGGCCTCATGTTGAATAACCACTTTTTAAACCCTCACAGTGACCAAAATTGCCATTTTTACAGAGTTTTGCTTACTCAAAATCGTCAATTTTGACCAATTTCAGGCACAGAAATGACTTTAAACACACTTATTTTAGTTGAAAAAGTAATAATTCACATCCAACCGTCATTTAAAGTCAAAAGATTAAATGTTAAAATTTCATCAATATTGACCATTTTTTCAACGTTCGACTGGTCCGGGGTCATCGTTTTTCATCAGAAAATTGATTTTTTGGACTCTACCAAAAATGATTCAAAATGTCATTTGGATTGGGCCTCATGTTGAATATCCGCTTTTTAAACCCCCACAGTGACCAAAATTGCCATTTTTACAGAGTTTTGCTTACTCAAAATCTTCAATTTTGACCAATTTCAGGCACAGAAATGACTTTAAACACACTTATTTTCGTTGAAAAAGTAATAATTCACATCCAACCGTCATTTAAAGTCAAAAGATTAAATGTTAAAATTTCATCAATATTGACCATTTTTTCAACGTTCGACTGGTCCGGGTCATCGTTTTCCATCAGAAAATGATTTTTTGGACTCTACCAAAAATGATTCAAAATGTCATTTGGATCGGGCCTCATGTTGAATAACCACTTTTTAAACCCTCACAGTGACCAAAATTGCCATTTTTACAGAGTTTTGCTTACTCAAAATCTTCAATTTTGACAAATTTCAGGCACAGAAATGACTTTAAACACACTTATTTTAGTTGAAAAAGTAATAACTCACATCCAACCTTCATTTAAAGTCAAAAGATTAAATGTTAAAATTTCATCAATATTGACCATTTTTTCAACGTTCCACTGGTCCGGGGTCATCGTTTTTCATCAGAAAATTGATTTTTTGGACTCTACCAAAAATGATTCAAAATGTCATTTGGATCAGGCCTCATGTTGAATAACCACTTTTTAAACCCTCACAGTGACCAAAATTGCTATTTTTACAGAGTTTTGCTTACTCAAAATCTTCAATTTTTACCAATTTCAGGCACAGAAATGACTTTAAACACACTTATTTTAGTTGAAAAAGTAATAATTCACATCCAACCGTCATTTTAAGTCAAAAGATTAAATGTTAAAATTTCATCAATATTGACCATTTTTTCAACGTTCGACTGGTCCGGGGTCATCGTTTTTATCACAAAATTGATTTTTTGGACTCTGTCAAAAATGATTCAAAATGTCTTTTGGATCGGGTCTCATATTGAATAACCACTTTTTAAACCCTCACATTGACCAAATTTGCCATTTTTACAGACTTTTGCTTACTCAAAATCTTCAATTTTGACCAATTTCAGGCACAGAAATGACTTTAAACACACTTATTTTAGTTGAAAAAGTAATAATTCACATCCAACCGTCATTTAAAGTCAAAAGATTAAATGTTAAAATTTCATCAATATTGACCATTTTTTCAACATTCGACTGGTCCGGGGTCATCGTTTTTCATCAGAAAATTGATTTTTTGGATTCTACCAAAAATTATTCAAAATGTCATTTGGATCGGGCCTCATGTTGAATACCCACTTTTTAAACCCTCACAGTGACCAAAATTGCCATTTTTACAGAGTTTTGCTTACTCAAAATCTTCAATTTTGACCAATTTCAGGCACAGAAATTACTTTAAACACACTTATTTTAGTTGAAAAAGTAATAACTCACATCCAACCTTCATTTAAACTCAAAAGATTAAATGTTAAAATTTCATCAATATTGACAATTTTTTCAACGTTCGACTGGTCCGGGGTCATCGTTTTTCATCAGAAAATGGATTTTTTGGACTCTACCAAAAATGATTCAAAATGTCATTTGGATCGGGCCTCATGTTGAATAACCACTTTTTAAACCCTCACAGTGACCAAAATTGCCATTTTTTCAGAGTTTTGCTTACTCAAAATTTTCAATTTTGACCAATTTCAGGCACAGAAATGACTTTAAACACACTTATTTTCGTTGAAAAAGTAATAATTCACATCCAACCGTCATTTAAAGTCAAAAGATTAAATGTTAAAATTTCATCAATATTGACCATTTTTTCAACGTTCGACTGGTCCGGGGTCATCGTTTTCCATCAGAAAATGATTTTTTGGACTCTACCAAAAATGATTCAAAATGTCATTTGGATCGGGCCTCATGTTGAATAACCACTTTTTAAACCCTCACAGTGACCAAAATTGCCATTTTTACAGAGTTTTGCTTACTCAAAATCTTCAATTTTGACCAATTTCAGGCACAGAAATGACTTTAAACACACTTATTTTAGTTGAAAAAGTAATAATTCACATCCAACCGTAATTTAAAGTCAAAAGATTAAATGTTAAAATTTCATCAATATTGACAATTTTTTCAACGTTCGACTGGTCCGGGGTCATCGTTTTCGATCAGAAAATGATTTTTTGGACTCTACCAAAAATTATTCAAAATGTCATTTGGATCGGGCCTCATGTTGAATAACCACTTTTTAAACCCTCACAGTGACCAAAATTGGCATTTTTACAGTTTTGCTTTCTCAAAATCTTCAATTTTGACCAATTTCAGGCACAGAAATGACTTTAAACACACTTATTTTAGTTGAAAAAGTAATAATTCACATCCAACCGTCATTTAAAGTCAAAAGATTAAATGTTAAAATTTCATCAATATTGACCATTTTTTCAATGTTCGACTGGTCCGGGGTCATCGTTTTTCATCAGAAAATTGATTTTTTGGACTCTGTCAAAAATGATTCAAAATGTCTTTTGGATCGGGTCTCATATTGAATAACCACTTTTTAAACCCTCACATTGACCAAATTTGCCATTTTTACAGACTTTTGCTTACTCAAAATCTTCAATTTTGACCAATTTCAGGCACAGAAATGACTTTAAACACACTTATTTTAGTTGAAAAAGTAATAATTCACATCCAACCGTCATTTAAAGTCAAAAGATTAAATGTTAAAATTTCATCAATATTGACCATTTTTTCAACATTCGACTGGTCCGGGTCATCGTTTTTCAGCAGAAAATTGATTTTTTGGATTCTACCAAAAATGATTCAAAATGTCATTTGGATCGGGCCTCATGTTGAATAACCACTTTTTAAACCCTCACAGTGACCAAAATTGCCATTTTTACAGAGTTTTGCTTACTCAAAGTTTTCAATTTTGACCAATTTCAGGCACAGAAATGACTTTAAACACACTTATTTTCGTTGAAAAAGTAATAATTCACATCCAACCTTCATTTAAACTCAAAAGATTAAATGTTAAATTTTCATCAATATTGACCATTTTTTCAACGTTCGACTGGCCCGGGGTCATCGTTTTTCATCAGAAAATGGATTTTTTGGACTCTACCAAAAATGATTCAAAATGTCATTTGGATCGGGCCTCATGTTGAATAACCACTTTTTAAACCCTCACAGTGACCAAAATTGCCATTTTTTCAGAGTTTTGCTTACTCAAAATTTTCAATTTTGACCAATTTCAGGCACAGAAATGACTTTAAACACACTTATTTTCGTTGAAAAAGTAATAATTCACATCCAACCGTCATTTAAAGTCAAAAGATTAAATGTTAAAATTTCATCAATATTGACCATTTTTTCAACGTTCGACTGGTCCGGGGTCATCGTTTTTCATCAGAAAATTGATTTTTTGGACTCTACCAAAAATGATTCAAAATGTCATTTGGATTGGGCCTCATGTTGAATATCCACTTTTTAAACCCTCACAGTGACCAAAATTGCCATTTTTGCAGAGTTTTGCTTACTCAAAATCTTCAATTTTGACCAATTTCAGGCACAGAAATGACTTTAAACACACTTATTTTAGTTGAAAAAGTAATAATTCACATCCAACCGTCATTTTAAGTCAAAAGATTAAATGTTAAAATTTCATCAATATTGACCATTTTTTCAACGTTCGACTGGTCCGGGGTCATCGTTTTTCATCAGAAAATTGATTTTTTGGACTCCACCAAAAATGATTCAAAATGTCATTTGGATCGGGCCTCATGTTGAATAACCACTTTTTAAACCCTCACAGTGACCAAAATTGCCATTTTTACAGAGTTTTGCATACTCAAAATCTTCAATTTTGACCAATTTCAGGCACAGAAATGACTTTAAACACACTTATTTTAGTTGAAAAAGTAATAATTCACATCCAACCGTCATTTTAAGTCAAAAGATTAAATGTTAAAATTTCATCAATATTGACCATTTTTTCAACGTTCGACTGGTCCGGGGTCATCGTTTTTCATCAGAAAATTGATTTTTTGGACTCTACCAAAAATGATTCAAAATGTCATTTGGATCGGGCCTCATGTTGAATAACCACTTTTTAAACCCTCACAGTGACCAAAATTGCCATTTTTACAGAGTTTTGCTTACTCAAAGTTTTCAATTTTGACCAATTTCAGGCACAGAAATGACTTTAAACACACTTATTTTCGTTGAAAAAGTAATAATTCACATCCAACCTTCATTTAAACTCAAAAGATTAAATGTTAAATTTTCATCAATATTGACCATTTTTTCAACGTTCGACTGGCCCGGGGTCATCGTTTTTCATCAGAAAATGGATTTTTTGGACTCTACCAAAAATGATTCAAAATGTCATTTGGATCGGGCCTCATGTTGAATAACCACTTTTTAAACCCTCACAGTGACCAAAATTGCCATTTTTTCAGAGTTTTGCTTACTCAAAATTTTCAATTTTGACCAATTTCAGGCACAGAAATGACTTTAAACACACTTATTTTCGTTGAAAAAGTAATAATTCACATCCAACCGTCATTTAAAGTCAAAAGATTAAATGTTAAAATTTCATCAATATTGACCATTTTTTCAACGTTCGACTGGTCCGGGGTCATCGTTTTTCATCAGAAAATTGATTTTTTGGACTCTACCAAAAATGATTCAAAATGTCATTTGGATTGGGCCTCATGTTGAATATCCACTTTTTAAACCCTCACAGTGACCAAAATTGCCATTTTTGCAGAGTTTTGCTTACTCAAAATCTTCAATTTTGACCAATTTCAGGCACAGAAATGACTTTAAACACACTTATTTTAGTTGAAAAAGTAATAATTCACATCCAACCGTCATTTTAAGTCAAAAGATTAAATGTTAAAATTTCATCAATATTGACCATTTTTTCAACGTTCGACTGGTCCGGGGTCATCGTTTTTCATCAGAAAATTGATTTTTTGGACTCCACCAAAAATGATTCAAAATGTCATTTGGATCGGGCCTCATGTTGAATAACCACTTTTTAAACCCTCACAGTGACCAAAATTGCCATTTTTACAGAGTTTTGCATACTCAAAATCTTCAATTTTGACCAATTTCAGGCACAGAAATGACTTTAAACACACTTATTTTAGTTGAAAAAGTAATAATTCACATCCAACCGTCATTTTAAGTCAAAAGATTAAATGTTAAAATTTCATCAATATTGACCATTTTTTCAACGTTCGACTGGTCCGGGGTCATCGTTTTTCATCAGAAAATTGATTTTTTGGACTCTACCAAAAATGATTCAAAATGTTATTTGGATTGGGCCTCATGTTGAATATCCACTTTTTAAACCCTCACAGTGACCAAAATTGCCATTTTTACAGAGTTTTGCTTACTCAAAATCTTCAATTTTGACCAATTTCAGGCACAGAAATGACTTTAAACACACTTATTTTAGTTGAAAAAGTAATAATTCACATCCAACCGTAATTTAAAGTCAAAAGATTAAATGTTAAAATTTCATCAATATTGACAATTTTTTCAACGTTCGACTGGTCCGGGGTCATCGTTTTCGATCAGAAAATGATTTTTTGGACTCTACCAAAAATTATTCAAAATGTCATTTGGATCGGGCCTCATGTTGAATAACCACTTTTTAAACCCTCACAGTGACCAAAATTGGTATTTTTACAGTTTTGCTTTCTCAAAATCTTCAATTTTGACCAATTTCAGGCACAGAAATGACTTTAAACACACTTATTTTAGTTGAAAAAGTAATAATTCACATCCAACCGTCATTTAAAGTCAAAAGATTAAATGTTAAAATTTCATCAATATTGACCATTTTTTCAATGTTCGACTGGTCCGGGGTCATCGTTTTTCATCAGAAAATTGATTTTTTGGACTCTGTCAAAAATGATTCAAAATGTCTTTTGGATTGGGTCTCATATTGAATAACCACTTTTTAAACCCTCACATTGACCAAATTTGCCATTTTTACAGACTTTTGCTTACTCAAAATCTTCAATTTTGACCAATTTCAGGCACAGAAATGACTTTAAACACACTTATTTTAGTTGAAAAAGTAATAATTCACATCCAACCGTCATTTAAAGTCAAAAGATTAAATGTTAAAATTTCATCAATATTGACCATTTTTTCAACGTTCGACTGGTCCGGGGTCATCGTTTTTTATCAGAAAATTGATTTTTTGGACTCTATCAAAAATGATTCAAAATGTCATTTGGATCGGGCCTCATGTTGAATAACCACTTTTTACACCCTCACAGTGACCAAAATTGCCATTTTTACAGAGTTTTGCTTACTCAAAATCTTCAATTTTGACCAATTTCAGGCACAGAAATGACTTTAAACACACTTATTTTAGTTGAAAAAGTAATAATTCACATCCAACCGTCATTTAAAGTCAAAAGATTAAATGTTAAAATTTCATCAATATTGACCATTTTTTCAACATTCGACTGGTCCGGGGTCATCGTTTTTCATCAGAAAATTGATTTTTTGGATTCTACCAAAAATGATTCAAAATGTCATTTGGATCGGGCCTCATGTTGCATAACCACTTTTTAAACCCTCACAGTGACCAAAATTGCCATTTTTACAGAGTTTTGCTTACTCAAAATCTTCAATTTTTACCAATTTCAGGCACAGAAATGACTTTAAACACACTTATTTTAGTTGAAAAAGTAATAATTCACATCCAACCGTCATTTAAAGTCAAAAGATTAAATGTTAAAATTTCATCAATATTGACCATTTTTTCAATGTTCGACTGGTCTGGGGTCATCATTTTTCATCAGAAAATTGATTTTTTGGACTCTGTCAAAAATGATTCAAAATGTCTTTTGGATTGGGTCTCATATTGAATAACCACTTTTTAAACCCTCACATTGACCAAATTTGCCATTTTTACAGACTTTTGCTTACTCAAAATCTTCAATTTTGACCAATTTCAGGCACAGAAATGACTTTAAACACACTTATTTTAGTTGAAAAAGTAATAATTCACATCCAACCGTCATTTAAAGTCAAAAGATTAAATGTTAAAATTTCATCAATATTGACCATTTTTTCAACGTTCGACTGGTCCGGGGTCATCGTTTTTTATCAGAAAATTGATTTTTTGGACTCTATCAAAAATGATTCAAAATGTCATTTGGATCGGGCCTCATGTTGAATAACCACTTTTTACACCTTCACAGTGACCAAAATTGCCATTTTTACAGAGTTTTGCTTACTCAAAATCTTCAATTTTGACCAATTTCAGGCACAGAAATGACTTTAAACACACTTATTTTAGTTGAAAAAGTAATAACTCACATCCAACCTTCATTTAAACTCAAAAGATTAAATGTTAAAATGTCATCAATATTGACCATTTTTTCAATGTTCGACTGGTCCGGGGTCATCGTTTTTCATCAGAAAATTGATTTTTTGGACTCCACCAAAAATGATTCAAAATGTCATTTGGATCGGGCCTCATGTTGAATAACCACTTTTTAAACCCTCACAGTGACCAAAATTGCCATTTTTACAGAGTTTTGCTTACTCAAAATCTTCAATTTTGACCAATTTCAGGCACAGAAATGACTTTAAACACACTTATTTTAGTTGAAAAAGTAATAAATCACATCCAACCGTCATTTTAAGTCAAAAGATTAAATGTTAAAATTTCATCAATATTGACCATTTTTTCAACGTTCGACTGGTCCGGGGTCATCGTTTTTTATCAGAAAATTGATTTTTTGGACTCTATCAAAAATGATTCAAAATGTCATTTGGATCGGGCCTCATGTTGAATAACCACTTTTTACACCCTCACAGTGACCAAAATTGCCATTTTTACAGAGTTTTGCTTACTCAAAATCTTCAATTTTGACCAATTTCAGGCACAGAAATGACTTTAAACACACTTATTTTAGTTGAAAAAGTAATAATTCACATCCAACCGTCATTTAAAGTCAAAAGATTAAATGTTAAAATTTCATCAATATTGACCATTTTTTCAACATTCGACTGGTCCGGGGTCATCGTTTTTCATCAGAAAATTGATTTTTTGGATTCTACCAAAAATGATTCAAAATGTCATTTGGATCGGGCCTCATGTTGCATAACCACTTTTTAAACCCTCACAGTGACCAAAATTGCCATTTTTACAGAGTTTTGCTTACTCAAAATCTTCAATTTTTACCAATTTCAGGCACAGAAATGACTTTAAACACACTTATTTTAGTTGAAAAAGTAATAATTCACATCCAACCGTCATTTAAAGTCAAAAGATTAAATGTTAAAATTTCATCAATATTGACCATTTTTTCAATGTTCGACTGGTCTGGGGTCATCATTTTTCATCAGAAAATTGATTTTTTGGACTCTGTCAAAAATGATTCAAAATGTCTTTTGGATTGGGTCTCATATTGAATAACCACTTTTTAAACCCTCACATTGACCAAATTTGCCATTTTTACAGACTTTTGCTTACTCAAAATCTTCAATTTTGACCAATTTCAGGCACAGAAATGACTTTAAACACACTTATTTTAGTTGAAAAAGTAATAATTCACATCCAACCGTCATTTAAAGTCAAAAGATTAAATGTTAAAATTTCATCAATATTGACCATTTTTTCAACGTTCGACTGGTCCGGGGTCATCGTTTTTTATCAGAAAATTGATTTTTTGGACTCTATCAAAAATGATTCAAAATGTCATTTGGATCGGGCCTCATGTTGAATAACCACTTTTTACACCTTCACAGTGACCAAAATTGCCATTTTTACAGAGTTTTGCTTACTCAAAATCTTCAATTTTGACCAATTTCAGGCACAGAAATGACTTTAAACACACTTATTTTAGTTGAAAAAGTAATAACTCACATCCAACCTTCATTTAAACTCAAAAGATTAAATGTTAAAATTTCATCAATATTGACCATTTTTTCAACGTTCGACTGGTCCGGGGTCATCGTTTTTCATCAGAAAATTGATTTTTTGGACTCCACCAAAAATGATTCAAAATGTCATTTGGATCGGGCCTCATGTTGAATAACCACTTTTTAAACCCTCACAGTGACCAAAATTGCCATTTTTACAGAGTTTTGCTTACTCAAAATCTTCAATTTTGACCAATTTCAGGCACAGAAATGACTTTAAACACACTTATTTTAGTTGAAAAAGTAATAAATCACATCCAACCGTCATTTTAAGTCAAAAGATTAAATGTTAAAATTTCATCAATATTGACCATTTTTTCAACGTTCGACTGGTCCGGGGTCATCGTTTTTCATCAGAAAATGGATTTTTTGGACTCTACCAAAAATGATTCAAAATGTCATTTGAATCGGGCCTCATGTTGAATAACCACTTTTTACACCCTCACAGTGACCAAAATTGCCATTTTTACAGAGTTTTGCGTACTCAAAATCTTCAATTTTGACCAATTTCAGGCACAGAAATGACTTTAAACACACTTATTTTAGTTGAAAAAGTAATAATTCACATCCAACCGTCATTTAAAGTCAAAAGATTAAATGTTAAAATTTCATCAATATTGACCATTTTTCCAACATTCGACTGGTCCGGGGTCATCGTTTTTCATCAGAAAATTGATTTTTTGGATTCTACCAAAAATGATTCATAATGTCATTTGGATCGGGCCTCATGTTGCATAACCACTTTTTAAACCCTCACAGTGACCAAAATTGCCATTTTTACAGAGTTTTGCTTACTCAAAATCTTCAATTTTTACCAATTTCAGGCACAGAAATGACTTTAAACACACTTATTTTAGTTGAAAAAGTAATAACTCACATCCAACCGTAATTTAAAGTCAAAAGATTAAATGTTAAAATTTCATCAATATTGACAATTTTTTCAACGTTCGACTGGTCCGGGGTCATCGTTTTCGATCAGAAAATGATTTTTTGGACTCTACCAAAAATTATTCAAAATGTCATTTGGATCGGGCCTCATGTTGAATAACCACTTTTTAAACCCTCACAGTGACCAAAATTGGCATTTTTACAGTTTTGCTTTCTCAAAATCTTCAATTTTGACCAATTTCAGGCACAGAAATGACTTTAAACACACTTATTTTAGTTGAAAAAGTAATAATTCACATCCAACCGTCATTTAAAGTCAAAAGATTAAATGTTAAAATTTCATCAATATTGACCATTTTTTCAATGTTCGACTGGTCCGGGGTCATCGTTTTTCATCAGAAAATTGATTTTTTGGACTCTGTCAAAAATGATTCAAAATGTCTTTTGGATTGGGTCTCATATTGAATAACCACTTTTTAAACCCTCACATTGACCAAATTTGCCATTTTTACAGACTTTTGCTTACTCAAAATCTTCAATTTTGACCAATTTCAGGCACAGAAATGACTTTAAACACACTTATTTTAGTTGAAAAAGTAATAATTCACATCCAACCGTCATTTAAAGTCAAAAGATTAAATGTTAAAATTTCATCAATATTGACCATTTTTTCAACGTTCGACTGGTCCGGGGTCATCGTTTTTTATCAGAAAATTGATTTTTTGGACTCTATCAAAAATGATTCAAAATGTCATTTGGATCGGGCCTCATGTTGAATAACCACTTTTTACACCTTCACAGTGACCAAAATTGCCATTTTTACAGAGTTTTGCTTACTCAAAATCTTCAATTTTGACCAATTTCAGGCACAGAAATGACTTTAAACACACTTATTTTAGTTGAAAAAGTAATAATTCACATCCAACCGTCATTTAAAGTCAAAAGATTAAATGTTAAAATTTCATCAATATTGACCATTTTTTCAACATTCGACTGGTCCGGGGTCATCGTTTTTCATCAGAAAATTGATTTTTTGGATTCTACCAAAAATGATTCAAAATGTCATTTGGATCGGGCCTCATGTTGCATAACCACTTTTTAAACCCTCACAGTGACCAAAATTGCCATTTTTACAGAGTTTTGCTTACTCAAAATCTTCAATTTTTACCAATTTCAGGCACAGAAATGACTTTAAACACACTTATTTTAGTTGAAAAAGTAATAACTCACATCCAACCTTCATTTAAACTCAAAAGATTAAATGTTAAAATTTCATCAATATTGACCATTTTTTCAACGTTCGACTGGTCCGGGGTCATCGTTTTTCATCAGAAAATGGATTTTTTGGACTCTACCAAAAATGATTCAAAATGTCATTTGGATCGGGCCTCATGTTGAATAACCACTTTTTACACCCTCACAGTGACCAAAATTGCCATTTTTACAGAGTTTTGCTTACTCAAAATCTTCAATTTTGACCAATTTCATGCACAGAAATGACATTAAACACACTTATTTTATTTGAAAAAGTAATAATTCACATCCAACCGTCATTTAAAGTCAAAAGATTAAATGTTAAAATTTCATCAATATTGACCATTTTTTCAACATTCGACTGGTCCGGGGTCATCGTTTTTCATGAGAAAATTGATTTTTTGGATTCTACCAAAAATGATTCAAAATGTCATTTGGATCGGGCCTCATGTTGAATAACCACTTTTTAAACCCTCACAGTGACCAAAATTGCCATTTTTACAGAGTTTTGCTTACTCAAAATCTTCAATTATGACCAATTTCAGGCATAGAAATGACTTTAAACACACTTATTTTAGTTGAAAAAGTAATATTTCACATCCAACCGTCATTTTAAGTCAAAAGATTAAATGTTAAAATTTCATCAATATTGACCATTTTTTCAACGTTCGACTGGTCCGGGGTCATCGTTTTTTATCAGGAAATTGATTTTTTGAACTCTACCAAAAATGATTCAAAATGTCATTTGGATCGGGCCTCATGTTGAATAACCACTTTTTACACCCTCACAGTGACCAAAATTGCCATTTTTACAGAGTTTTGCTTACTCAAAATCTTCAATTTTGACCAATTTCAGGCACAGAAATGACTTTAAACACACTTATTTTAGTTGAAAAAGTAATAATTCACATCCAACCGTCATTTAAAGTCAAAAGATTAAATGTTAAAATTTCATCAATATTGACCATTTTTTCAACATTCGACTGGTCCGGGGTCATCGTTTTTCATCAGAAAATTGATTTTTTGGATTCTACCAAAAATGATTCAAAATGTCATTTGGATCGGGCCTCATGTTGCATAACCACTTTTTAAACCCTCACAGTGACCAAAATTGCCATTTTTACAGAGTTTTGCTTACTCAAAATCTTCAATTTTTACCAATTTCAGGCACAGAAATGACTTTAAACACACTTATTTTAGTTGAAAAAGTAATAACTCACATCCAACCTTCATTTAAACTCAAAAGATTAAATGTTAAAATTTCATCAATATTGACCATTTTTTCAACGTTCGACTGGTCCGGGGTCATCGTTTTTCATCAGAAAATGGATTTTTTGGACTCTACCAAAAATGATTCAAAATGTCATTTGGATCGGGCCTCATGTTGAATAACCACTTTTTACACCCTCACAGTGACCAAAATTGCCATTTTTACAGAGTTTTGCTTACTCAAAATCTTCAATTTTGACCAATTTCATGCACAGAAATGACATTAAACACACTTATTTTATTTGAAAAAGTAATAATTCACATCCAACCGTCATTTAAAGTCAAAAGATTAAATGTTAAAATTTCATCAATATTGACCATTTTTTCAACATTCGACTGGTCCGGGGTCATCGTTTTTCATGAGAAAATTGATTTTTTGGATTCTACCAAAAATGATTCAAAATGTCATTTGGATCGGGCCTCATGTTGAATAACCACTTTTTAAACCCTCACAGTGACCAAAATTGCCATTTTTACAGAGTTTTGCTTACTCAAAATCTTCAATTATGACCAATTTCAGGCATAGAAATGACTTTAAACACACTTATTTTAGTTGAAAAAGTAATATTTCACATCCAACCGTCATTTTAAGTCAAAAGATTAAATGTTAAAATTTCATCAATATTGACCATTTTTTCAACGTTCGACTGGTCCGGGGTCATCGTTTTTTATCAGGAAATTGATTTTTTGAACTCTACCAAAAATGATTCAAAATGTCATTTGGATCGGGCCTCATGTTGAATAACCACTTTTTACACCCTCACAGTGACCAAAATTGCCATTTTTACAGAGTTTTGCTTACTCAAAATCTTCAATTTTGACCAATTTCAGGCACAGAAATGACTTTAAACACACTTATTTTAGTTGAAAAAGTAATAATTCACATCCAACCGTCATTTAAAGTCAAAAGATTAAATGTTAAAATTTCATCAATATTGACCATTTTTTCAACATTCGACTGGTCCGGGGTCATCGTTTTTCATCAGAAAATTGATTTTTTGGATTCTACCAAAAATGATTCAAAATTTCATTTGGATCGGGCCTCATGTTGAATAACCACTTTTTAAACCCTCACAGTGACCAAAATTGCCATTTTTACAGAGTTTTGCTTACTCAAAATCTTCAATTTTTACCAATTTCAGGCACAGAAATGACTTTAAACACACTTATTTTAGTTGAAAAAGTAATAACTCACATCCAACCTTCATTTAAACTCAAAAGATTAAATGTTAAAATTTCATCAATATTGACCATTTTTTCAACGTTCGACTGGTCCGGGGTCATCGTTTTTCATCAGAAAATTGATTTTTTGGACTCCACCAAAAATGATTCAAAATGTCATTTGGATCGGGCCTCATGTTGAATAACCACTTTTTAAACCCTCACAGTGACCAAAATTGCCATTTTTACAGAGTTTTGCTTACTCAAAATCTTCAATTTTGACCAATTTCAGGCACAGAAATGACTTTAAACACACTTATTTTAGTTGAAAAAGTAATAAATCACATCCAACCGTCATTTTAAGTCAAAAGATTAAATGTTAAAATTTCATCAATATTGACCATTTTTTCAACGTTCGACTGGTCCGGGGTCATCGTTTTTCATCAGAAAATGGATTTTTTGGACTCTACCAAAAATGATTCAAAATGTCATTTGGATCGGGCCTCATGTTGAATAACCACTTTTTACACCCTCACAGTGACCAAAATTGCCATTTTTACAGAGTTTTGCTTACTCAAAATCTTCAATTTTGACCAATTTCATGCACAGAAATGACATTAAACACACTTATTTTATTTGAAAAAGTAATAATTCACATCCAACCGTCATTTAAAGTCAAAAGATTAAATGTTAAAATTTCATCAATATTGACCATTTTTTCAACATTCGACTGGTCCGGGGTCATCGTTTTTCATGAGAAAATTGATTTTTTGGATTCTACCAAAAATGATTCAAAATGTCATTTGGATCGGGCCTCATGTTGAATAACCACTTTTTAAACCCTCACAGTGACCAAAATTGCCATTTTTACAGAGTTTTGCTTACTCAAAATCTTCAATTATGACCAATTTCAGGCATAGAAATGACTTTAAACACACTTATTTTAGTTGAAAAAGTAATATTTCACATCCAACCGTCATTTTAAGTCAAAAGATTAAATGTTAAAATTTCATCAATATTGACCATTTTTTCAATGTTCGACTGGTCCGGGGTCATCGTTTTTTATCAGGAAATTGATTTTTTGAACTCTACCAAAAATGATTCAAAATGTCATTTGGATCGGGCCTCATGTTGAATAACCACTTTTTACACCCTCACAGTGACCAAAATTGCCATTTTTACAGAGTTTTGCTTACTCAAAATCTTCAATTTTGACCAATTTCAGGCACAGAAATGACTTTAAACACACTTATTTTAGTTGAAAAAGTTATAATTCACATCCAACCGTCATTTAAAGTCAAAAGATTAAATGTTAAAATTTCATCAATATTGACCATTTTTTCAACTTTTGACTGGTCCGGGGTCATCGTTTTTCATCAGAAAATTTATTTTTTGGATTCTACCAAAAATGATTCAAAATGTCATTTGGATCGGGCCTCATGTTGAATAACCACTTTTTAAACCCTCAAAGTGACCAAAATTGCCATTTTTACAGAGTTTTGCTTACTCAAAATCTTCAATTTTTACCAATTTCAGGCACAGAAATGACTTTAAACACACTTATTTTAGTTGAAAAAGTAATAACTCACATCCAAACTTCATTTAAAGTCAAAAGATTAAATGTTAAAATGTCATCAATATTGACCATTTTTTCAACGTTCGACTGGTCCGGGGTCATCGTTTTTCATCAGAAAATGGATTTTTTGGACTCTACCAAAAATGATTCAAAATGTCATTTGGATTGGGCCTCATGTTGAATATCCACTTTTTAAACCCTCACAGTGACCAAAATTGCCATTTTTACAGAGTTTTGCTTACTCAAAATCTTCAATTTTGACCAATTTCAGGCACAGAAATGACTTTAAACACACTTATTTTAGTTGAAAAAGTAATAATTCACATCCAACCGTAATTTAAAGTCAAAAGATTAAATGTTAAAATTTCATCAATATTGACCATTTTTTCAACGTTCGACTGGTCCGGGGTCATCGTTTTTCATCAGAAAATTGATTTTTTGGACTCTACCAAAAATGATTCAAAATGTCATTTGGATCGGGCCTCATGTTGAATAACCACTTTTTAAACCCTCACAGTGACCAAAATTGCCATTTTTTCAGAGTTTTGCTTACTCAAAATTTTCAATTTTGACCAATTTCAGGCACAGAAAAGACTTTAAACACACTTAGTTTCGTTGAAAAAGTAATAATTCACATCCAACCGTCATTTAAAGTCAAAAGATTAAATGTGAAAATTTCATCAATATTGACCATTTTTTCAACGTTCGACTAGTCCGGGGTCATCGTTTTCCATCAGAAAATGATTTTTTGGACTCTACCAAAAATGATTCAAAATGTCATTTGGATCGGGCCTCATGTTGAATAACCACTTTTTACACCCTCACAGTGACCAAAATTGCCATTTTTACAGAGTTTTGCTTACTCAAAATCTTCAATTTTGACCAATTTCAGGCACAGAAATGACTTTAAACACACTTATTTTAGTTGAAAAAGTAATAATTCACATCCAACCGTAATTTAAAGTCAAAAGATTAAATGTTAAAATTTCATCAATATTGACCATTTTTTCAACGTTCGACTGGTCCGGGGTCATCGTTTTTCATCAGAAAATGGATTTTTTGGACTCTACCAAAAATGATTCAAAATGTCATTTGGATCGGGCCTCATGTTGAATAACCACTTTTAAAACCCTCACAGTGACCAAAATTGCCATTTTTACAGAGTTTTGCTTACTCAAAATCTTCAATTTTGACCAATTTCAGGCACAGAAATGACTTTAAACACACCTATTTTAGTTGAAAAAGTAATAATTCACTTCCAACCGTCATTTTAAGTCAAAAGATTAAATGTTAAAATTTCATCAATATTGACCATTTTTTCAACGTTCGACTGGTCCGGGGTCATCGTTTTTCATCAGAAAATTGATTTTTTGGACTCTACCAAAAATGATTCAAAATGTTATTTGGATCGGGCCTCATGTTGAATATCCACTTTTTAAACCCTCACAGTGACCAAAATTGCCATTTTTACAGAGTTTTGCTTACTCAAAATCTTCAATTATGACCAATTTCAGGCATAGAAATGACTTTAAACACACTTATTTTAGTTGAAAAAGTAATATTTCACATCCAACCGTCATTTTAAGTCAAAAGATTAAATGTTAAAATTTCATCAATATTGACCATTTTTTCAACGTTCGACTGGTCCGGGGTCATCGTTTTTTATCAGGAAATTGATTTTTTGAACTCTACCAAAAATGATTCAAAATGTCATTTGGATCGGGCCTCATGTTGAATAACCACTTTTTACACCCTCACAGTGACCAAAATTGCCATTTTTACAGAGTTTTGCTTACTCAAAATCTTCAATTTTGACCAATTTCAGGCACAGAAATGACTTTAAACACACTTATTTTAGTTGAAAAAGTAATAATTCACATCCAACCGTCATTTAAAGTCAAAAGATTAAATGTTAAAATTTCATCAATATTGACCATTTTTTCAACATTCGACTGGTCCGGGGTCATCGTTTTTCATCAGAAAATTGATTTTTTGGATTCTACCAAAAATGATTCAAAATGTCATTTGGATCGGGCCTCATGTTGCATAACCACTTTTTAAACCCTCACAGTGACCAAAATTGCCATTTTTACAGAGTTTTGCTTACTCAAAATCTTCAATTTTTACCAATTTCAGGCACAGAAATGACTTTAAACACACTTATTTTAGTTGAAAAAGTAATAACTCACATCCAACCTTCATTTAAACTCAAAAGATTAAATGTTAAAATTTCATCAATATTGACCATTTTTTCAACGTTCGACTGGTCCGGGGTCATCGTTTTTCATCAGAAAATGGATTTTTTGGACTCTACCAAAAATGATTCAAAATGTCATTTGGATCGGGCCTCATGTTGAATAACCACTTTTTACACCCTCACAGTGACCAAAATTGCCATTTTTACAGAGTTTTGCTTACTCAAAATCTTCAATTTTGACCAATTTCATGCACAGAAATGACATTAAACACACTTATTTTATTTGAAAAAGTAATAATTCACATCCAACCGTCATTTAAAGTCAAAAGATTAAATGTTAAAATTTCATCAATATTGACCATTTTTTCAACATTCGACTGGTCCGGGGTCATCGTTTTTCATGAGAAAATTGATTTTTTGGATTCTACCAAAAATGATTCAAAATGTCATTTGGATCGGGCCTCATGTTGAATAACCACTTTTTAAACCCTCACAGTGACCAAAATTGCCATTTTTACAGAGTTTTGCTTACTCAAAATCTTCAATTATGACCAATTTCAGGCATAGAAATGACTTTAAACACACTTATTTTAGTTGAAAAAGTAATATTTCACATCCAACCGTCATTTTAAGTCAAAAGATTAAATGTTAAAATTTCATCAATATTGACCATTTTTTCAACGTTCGACTGGTCCGGGGTCATCGTTTTTTATCAGGAAATTGATTTTTTGAACTCTACCAAAAATGATTCAAAATGTCATTTGGATCGGGCCTCATGTTGAATAACCACTTTTTACACCCTCACAGTGACCAAAATTGCCATTTTTACAGAGTTTTGCTTACTCAAAATCTTCAATTTTGACCAATTTCAGGCACAGAAATGACTTTAAACACACTTATTTTAGTTGAAAAAGTAATAATTCACATCCAACCGTCATTTAAAGTCAAAAGATTAAATGTTAAAATTTCATCAATATTGACCATTTTTTCAACATTCGACTGGTCCGGGGTCATCGTTTTTCATCAGAAAATTGATTTTTTGGATTCTACCAAAAATGATTCAAAATTTCATTTGGATCGGGCCTCATGTTGAATAACCACTTTTTAAACCCTCACAGTGACCAAAATTGCCATTTTTACAGAGTTTTGCTTACTCAAAATCTTCAATTTTTACCAATTTCAGGCACAGAAATGACTTTAAACACACTTATTTTAGTTGAAAAAGTAATAACTCACATCCAACCTTCATTTAAACTCAAAAGATTAAATGTTAAAATTTCATCAATATTGACCATTTTTTCAACGTTCGACTGGTCCGGGGTCATCGTTTTTCATCAGAAAATTGATTTTTTGGACTCCACCAAAAATGATTCAAAATGTCATTTGGATCGGGCCTCATGTTGAATAACCACTTTTTAAACCCTCACAGTGACCAAAATTGCCATTTTTACAGAGTTTTGCTTACTCAAAATCTTCAATTTTGACCAATTTCAGGCACAGAAATGACTTTAAACACACTTATTTTAGTTGAAAAAGTAATAAATCACATCCAACCGTCATTTTAAGTCAAAAGATTAAATGTTAAAATTTCATCAATATTGACCATTTTTTCAACGTTCGACTGGTCCGGGGTCATCGTTTTTCATCAGAAAATGGATTTTTTGGACTCTACCAAAAATGATTCAAAATGTCATTTGGATCGGGCCTCATGTTGAATAACCACTTTTTACACCCTCACAGTGACCAAAATTGCCATTTTTACAGAGTTTTGCTTACTCAAAATCTTCAATTTTGACCAATTTCATGCACAGAAATGACATTAAACACACTTATTTTATTTGAAAAAGTAATAATTCACATCCAACCGTCATTTAAAGTCAAAAGATTAAATGTTAAAATTTCATCAATATTGACCATTTTTTCAACATTCGACTGGTCCGGGGTCATCGTTTTTCATGAGAAAATTGATTTTTTGGATTCTACCAAAAATGATTCAAAATGTCATTTGGATCGGGCCTCATGTTGAATAACCACTTTTTAAACCCTCACAGTGACCAAAATTGCCATTTTTACAGAGTTTTGCTTACTCAAAATCTTCAATTATGACCAATTTCAGGCATAGAAATGACTTTAAACACACTTATTTTAGTTGAAAAAGTAATATTTCACATCCAACCGTCATTTTAAGTCAAAAGATTAAATGTTAAAATTTCATCAATATTGACCATTTTTTCAATGTTCGACTGGTCCGGGGTCATCGTTTTTTATCAGGAAATTGATTTTTTGAACTCTACCAAAAATGATTCAAAATGTCATTTGGATCGGGCCTCATGTTGAATAACCACTTTTTACACCCTCACAGTGACCAAAATTGCCATTTTTACAGAGTTTTGCTTACTCAAAATCTTCAATTTTGACCAATTTCAGGCACAGAAATGACTTTAAACACACTTATTTTAGTTGAAAAAGTTATAATTCACATCCAACCGTCATTTAAAGTCAAAAGATTAAATGTTAAAATTTCATCAATATTGACCATTTTTTCAACTTTTGACTGGTCCGGGGTCATCGTTTTTCATCAGAAAATTTATTTTTTGGATTCTACCAAAAATGATTCAAAATGTCATTTGGATCGGGCCTCATGTTGAATAACCACTTTTTAAACCCTCAAAGTGACCAAAATTGCCATTTTTACAGAGTTTTGCTTACTCAAAATCTTCAATTTTTACCAATTTCAGGCACAGAAATGACTTTAAACACACTTATTTTAGTTGAAAAAGTAATAACTCACATCCAAACTTCATTTAAAGTCAAAAGATTAAATGTTAAAATGTCATCAATATTGACCATTTTTTCAACGTTCGACTGGTCCGGGGTCATCGTTTTTCATCAGAAAATGGATTTTTTGGACTCTACCAAAAATGATTCAAAATGTCATTTGGATTGGGCCTCATGTTGAATATCCACTTTTTAAACCCTCACAGTGACCAAAATTGCCATTTTTACAGAGTTTTGCTTACTCAAAATCTTCAATTTTGACCAATTTCAGGCACAGAAATGACTTTAAACACACTTATTTTAGTTGAAAAAGTAATAATTCACATCCAACCGTAATTTAAAGTCAAAAGATTAAATGTTAAAATTTCATCAATATTGACCATTTTTTCAACGTTCGACTGGTCCGGGGTCATCGTTTTTCATCAGAAAATTGATTTTTTGGACTCTACCAAAAATGATTCAAAATGTCATTTGGATCGGGCCTCATGTTGAATAACCACTTTTTAAACCCTCACAGTGACCAAAATTGCCATTTTTTCAGAGTTTTGCTTACTCAAAATTTTCAATTTTGACCAATTTCAGGCACAGAAAAGACTTTAAACACACTTAGTTTCGTTGAAAAAGTAATAATTCACATCCAACCGTCATTTAAAGTCAAAAGATTAAATGTGAAAATTTCATCAATATTGACCATTTTTTCAACGTTCGACTAGTCCGGGGTCATCGTTTTCCATCAGAAAATGATTTTTTGGACTCTACCAAAAATGATTCAAAATGTCATTTGGATCGGGCCTCATGTTGAATAACCACTTTTTACACCCTCACAGTGACCAAAATTGCCATTTTTACAGAGTTTTGCTTACTCAAAATCTTCAATTTTGACAAATTTCAGGCACAGAAATGACTTTAAACACACTTATTTTAGTTGAAAAAGTAATAACTCACATCCAACCTTCATTTAAAGTCAAAAGATTAAATGTTAAAATTTCATCAATACTGACCATTTTTTCAACGTTCGACTGGTCCGGGGTCATCGTTTTTCATCAGAAAATTGATTTTTTGGACTCTACCAAAAATGATTCAAAATGTCATTTGGATCGGGCCTCATGTTGAATAACCACTTTTAAAACCCTCACAGTGACCAAAATTGCCATTTTTACAGAGTTTTGCTTACTCAAAATCTTCAATTTTGACCAATTTCAGGCACAGAAATGACTTTAAACACACCTATTTTAGTTGAAAAAGTAATAATTCACTTCCAACCGTCATTTTAAGTCAAAAGATTAAATGTTAAAATTTCATCAATATTGACCATTTTTTCAACGTTCGACTGGTCCGGGGTCATCGTTTTTCATCAGAAAATTGATTTTTTGGACTCTACCAAAAATGATTCAAAATGTTATTTGGATCGGGCCTCATGTTGAATATCCACTTTTTAAACCCTCACAGTGACCAAAATTGCCATTTTTACAGAGTTTTGCTTACTCAAAATCTTCAATTTTGACCAATTTCAGGCACAGAAATGACTTTAAACACACTTATTTTAGTTTAAAAAGTAATAATTCACATCCAACCCTAATTTAAAGTCAAAAGATTAAATGTTAAAATTTCATCAATATTGACCATTTTTTCAACGTTCGACTGGTCCGGGGTCATCGTTTTTTATCAGGAAATTGATTTTTTGAACTCTACCAAAAATGATTCAAAATGTCATTTGGATCGGGCCTCATGTTGAATAACCACTTTTTAAACCCTCACAGTGACCAAAATTGCAATTTTTTCAGAGTTTTGCTTACTCAAAATTTTCAATTTTGACCAATTTCAGGCACAGAAATGACTTTAAACACACTTATTTTCGTTGAAAAAGTAATAATTCACATCGAACCGTCATTTAAAGTCAAAAGATTAAATGTTAAAATTTCATCAATATTGACCATTTTTTCAACGTTCGACTGGTCCGGGGTCATCGTTTTCCATCAGAAAATGATTTTTTGGACTCTACCAAAAATGATTCAAAATGTCATTTGGATCGGGCAGCATGTTGAATAACCACTTTTTAAACCCTCACAGTGACCAAAATTGCCATTTTTACAGAGTTTTGCTTACTCAAAATCTTCAATTTTTACCAATTTCAGGCACAGAAATGACTTTAAACACACTTATTTTAGTTTAAAAAGTAATAACTCACATCCAACCTTCATTTAAACTCAAAAGATTAAATGTTAAAATTTCATCAATATTGACCATTTTTTCAACGTTCGACTGGTCCGGGGTCATCGTTTTTCATCAGAAAATTGATTTTTTGGACTCCACCAAAAATGATTCAAAATGTCATTTGGATCGGGCCTCATGTTGAATAACCACTTTTAAAACCCTCACAGTGACCAAAATTGCCATTTTTACAGAGTTTTGCTTACTCAAAATCTTCAATTTTGACCAATTTCAGGCACAGAAATGACTTTAAACACACTTATTTTAGTTGAAAAAGTAATAATTCACATCCAACCGTCATTTTAAGTCAAAAGATTAAATGTTAAAATTTCATCAATATTGACCATTTTTTCAACGTTCGACTGGTCCGGGGTCATCGTTTTTATCACAAAATTGATTTTTTGGACTCTGTCAAAAATGATTCAAAATGTCTTTTGGATCGGGTCTCATATTGAATAACCACTTTTTAAACCCTCACATTGACCAAATTTGCCATTTTTACAGACTTTTGCTTACTCAAAATCTTCAATTTTGACCAATTTCAGGCACAGAAATGACTTTAAACACACTTATTTTAGTTGAAAAAGTAATAATTCACATCCAACCGTAATTTAAAGTCAAAAGATTAAATGTTAAAATTTCATCAATATTGACCATTTTTTCAACGTTCGACTGGTCCGGGGTCATCGTTTTTCATCAGAAAATGGATTTTTTGGACTCTACCAAAAATGATTCAAAATGTCATTTGGATCGGGCCTCATGTTGAATAACCACTTTTAAAACCCTCACAGTGACCAAAATTGCCATTTTTACAGAGTTTTGCTTACTCAAAATCTTCAATTTTGACCAATTTCAGGCACAGAAATGACTTTAAACACACCTATTTTAGTTGAAAAAGTAATAATTCACTTCCAACCGTCATTTTAAGTCAAAAGATTAAATGTTAAAATTTCATCAATATTGACCATTTTTTCAACGTTCGACTGGTCCGGGGTCATCGTTTTTCATCAGAAAATTGATTTTTTGGACTCTACCAAAAATGATTCAAAATGTTATTTGGATCGGGCCTCATGTTGAATATCCACTTTTTAAACCCTCACAGTGACCAAAATTGCCATTTTTACAGAGTTTTGCTTACTCAAAATCTTCAATTTTGACCAATTTCAGGCACAGAAATGACTTTAAACACACTTATTTTAGTTGAAAAAGTAATAATTCACATCCAACCGTAATTTAAAGTCAAAAGATTAAATGTTAAAATTTCATCAATATTGACCATTTTTTCAACGTTCGACTGGTCCGGGGTCATCGTTTTTTATCAGGAAATTGATTTTTTGAACTCTACCAAAAATGATTCAAAATGTCATTTGGATCGGGCCTCATGTTGAATAACCACTTTTTAAACCCTCACAGTGACCAAAATTGCAATTTTTTCAGAGTTTTGCTTACTCAAAATTTTCAATTTTGACCAATTTCAGGCACAGAAATGACTTTAAACACACTTATTTTCGTTGAAAAAGTAATAATTCACATCCAACCGTCATTTAAAGTCAAAAGATTAAATGTTAAAATTTCATCAATATTGACCATTTTTTCAACGTTCGACTGGTCCGGGGTCATCGTTTTTCATCAGAAAATTGATTTTTTGGACTCTACCAAAAATGATTCAAAATGTCATTTGGATCGGGCCTCATGTTGAATAACCACTTTTTAAACCCTCACAGTGACCAAAATTGCCATTTTTTCAGAGTTTTGCTTACTCAAAATTTTCAATTTTGACCAATTTCAGGCACAGAAAAGACTTTAAACACACTTAGTTTCGTTGAAAAAGTAATAATTCACATCCAACCGTCATTTAAAGTCAAAAGATTAAATGTTAAAATTTCATCAATATTGACCATTTTTTCAACGTTCGACTAGTCCGGGGTCATCGTTTTCCATCAGAAAATGATTTTTTGGACTCTACCAAAAATGATTCAAAATGTCATTTGGATCGGGCCTCATGTTGAATAACCACTTTTTAAACCCTCACAGTGACCAAAATTGCCATTTTTACAGAGTTTTGCTTACTCAAAATCTTCAATTTTGACCAATTTCAGGCACAGAAATGACTTTAAACACACTTATTTTAGTTGAAAAAGTAATATTTCACATCCAACTGTCATTTTAAGTCAAAAGATTAAATGTTAAAATTTCATCAATATTGACCATTTTTTCAACGTTCGACTGGTCCGGGGTCATCGTTTTTTATCAGAAAATTGATTTTTTGAACTCTACCAAAAATGATTCAAAATGTCATTTGGATCGGGCCTCATGTTGAATAACCACTTTTTACACCCTCACAGTGACCAAAATTGCCATTTTTACAGAGTTTTGCTTACTCAAAATCTTCAATTTTGACCAATTTCAGGCACAGAAATGACTTTAAACACACTTATTTTAGTTGAAAAAGTAATAATTCACATCCAACCGTAATTTAAAGTCAAAAGATTAAATGTTAAAATTTCATCAATATTGACCATTTTTTCAACGTTCGACTGGTCCGGGGTCATCGTTTTTCATCAGAAAATGGATTTTTTGGACTCTACCAAAAATGATTCAAAATGTCATTTGGATCGGGCCTCATGTTGAATAACCACTTTTAAAACCCTCACAGTGACCAAAATTGCCATTTTTACAGAGTTTTGCTTACTCAAAATCTTCAATTTTGACCAATTTCAGGCACAGAAATGACTTTAAACACACCTATTTTAGTTGAAAAAGTAATAATTCACTTCCAACCGTCATTTTAAGTCAAAAGATTAAATGTTAAAATTTCATCAATATTGACCATTTTTTCAACGTTCGACTGGTCCGGGGTCATCGTTTTTCATCAGAAAATTGATTTTTTGGACTCTACCAAAAATGATTCAAAATGTTATTTGGATCGGGCCTCATGTTGAATATCCACTTTTTAAACCCTCACAGTGACCAAAATTGCCATTTTTACAGAGTTTTGCTTACTCAAAATCTTCAATTTTGACCAATTTCAGGCACAGAAATGACTTTAAACACACTTATTTTAGTTTAAAAAGTAATAATTCACATCCAACCCTAATTTAAAGTCAAAAGATTAAATGTTAAAATTTCATCAATATTGACCATTTTTTCAACGTTCGACTGGTCCGGGGTCATCGTTTTTTATCAGGAAATTGATTTTTTGAACTCTACCAAAAATGATTCAAAATGTCATTTGGATCGGGCCTCATGTTGAATAACCACTTTTTAAACCCTCACAGTGACCAAAATTGCAATTTTTTCAGAGTTTTGCTTACTCAAAATTTTCAATTTTGACCAATTTCAGGCACAGAAATGACTTTAAACACACTTATTTTCGTTGAAAAAGTAATAATTCACATCCAACCGTCATTTAAAGTCAAAAGATTAAATGTTAAAATTTCATCAATATTGACCATTTTTTCAACGTTCGACTGGTCCGGGGTCATCGTTTTCCATCAGAAAATGATTTTTTGGACTCTACCAAAAATGATTCAAAATGTCATTTGGATCGGGCAGCATGTTGAATAACCACTTTTTAAACCCTCACAGTGACCAAAATTGCCATTTTTACAGAGTTTTGCTTACTCAAAATCTTCAATTTTTACCAATTTCAGGCACAGAAATGACTTTAAACACACTTATTTTAGTTGAAAAAGTAATAACTCACATCCAACCTTCATTTAAACTCAAAAGATTAAATGTTAAAATTTCATCAATATTGACCATTTTTTCAACGTTCGACTGGTCCGGGGTCATCGTTTTTCATCAGAAAATTGATTTTTTGGACTCCACCAAAAATGATTCAAAATGTCATTTGGATCGGGCCTCATGTTGAATAACCACTTTTTAAACCCTCACAGTGACCAAAATTGCCATTTTTACAGAGTTTTGCTTACTCAAAATCTTCAATTTTGACCAATTTCAGGCACAGAAATGACTTTAAACACACTTATTTTAGTTGAAAAAGTAATAATTCACATCCAACCGTCATTTTAAGTCAAAAGATTAAATGTTAAAATTTCATCAATATTGACCATTTTTTCAACGTTCGACTGGTCCGGGGTCATCGTTTTTATCACAAAATTGATTTTTTGGACTCTGTCAAAAATGATTCAAAATGTCTTTTGGATCGGGTCTCATATTGAATAACCACTTTTTAAACCCTCACATTGACCAAATTTGCCATTTTTACAGACTTTTGCTTACTCAAAATCTTCAATTTTGACCAATTTCAGGCACAGAAATGACTTTAAACACACTTATTTTAGTTGAAAAAGTAATAATTCACATCCAACCGTAATTTAAAGTCAAAAGATTAAATGTTAAAATTTCATCAATATTGACCATTTTTTCAACGTTCGACTGGTCCGGGGTCATCGTTTTTCATCAGAAAATGGATTTTTTGGACTCTACCAAAAATGATTCAAAATGTCATTTGGATCGGGCCTCATGTTGAATAACCACTTTTAAAACCCTCACAGTGACCAAAATTGCCATTTTTACAGAGTTTTGCTTACTCAAAATCTTCAATTTTGACCAATTTCAGGCACAGAAATGACTTTAAACACACCTATTTTAGTTGAAAAAGTAATAATTCACTTCCAACCGTCATTTTAAGTCAAAAGATTAAATGTTAAAATTTCATCAATATTGACCATTTTTTCAACGTTCGACTGGTCCGGGGTCATCGTTTTTCATCAGAAAATTGATTTTTTGGACTCTACCAAAAATGATTCAAAATGTTATTTGGATCGGGCCTCATGTTGAATATCCACTTTTTAAACCCTCACAGTGACCAAAATTGCCATTTTTACAGAGTTTTGCTTACTCAAAATCTTCAATTTTGACCAATTTCAGGCACAGAAATGACTTTAAACACACTTATTTTAGTTGAAAAAGTAATAATTCACATCCAACCGTAATTTAAAGTCAAAAGATTAAATGTTAAAATTTCATCAATATTGACCATTTTTTCAACGTTCGACTGGTCCGGGGTCATCGTTTTTTATCAGGAAATTGATTTTTTGAACTCTACCAAAAATGATTCAAAATGTCATTTGGATCGGGCCTCATGTTGAATAACCACTTTTTAAACCCTCACAGTGACCAAAATTGCAATTTTTTCAGAGTTTTGCTTACTCAAAATTTTCAATTTTGACCAATTTCAGGCACAGAAATGACTTTAAACACACTTATTTTCGTTGAAAAAGTAATAATTCACATCCAACCGTCATTTAAAGTCAAAAGATTAAATGTTAAAATTTCATCAATATTGACCATTTTTTCAACGTTCGACTGGTCCGGGGTCATCGTTTTCCATCAGAAAATGATTTTTTGGACTCTACCAAAAATGATTCAAAATGTCATTTGGATCGGGCAGCATGTTGAATAACCACTTTTTAAACCCTCACAGTGACCAAAATTGCCATTTTTACAGAGTTTTGCTTACTCAAAATCTTCAATTTTGACCAATTTCAGGCACAGAAATGACTTTAAACACACTTATTTTAGTTGAAAAAGTAATAACTCACATCCAACCGTAATTTAAAGTCAAAAGATTAAATGTTAAAATTTCATCAATATTGACCATTTTTTCAACGTTCGACTGGTCCGGGGTCATCGTTTTTCATCAGAAAATTGATTTTTTGGACTCTACCAAAAATGATTCAAAATGTCTTTTGGATCGGGTCTCATATTGAATAACCACTTTTTAAACCCTCACATTGACCAAATTTGCCATTTTTACAGACTTTTGCTTACTCAAAATCTTCAATTTTGACCAATTTCAGGCACAGAAATGACTTTAAACACACTTATTTTAGTTGAAAAAGTAATAATTCACATCCAACCGTCATTTAAAGTCAAAAGATTAAATGTTAAAATTTCATCAATATTGACCATTTTTTCAACATTCGACTGGTCCGGGGTCATCGTTTTTCATCAGAAAATTGATTTTTTGGATTCTACCAAAAATGATTCAAAATTTCATTTGGATCGGGCCTCATGTTGAATAACCACTTTTTAAACCCTCACAGTGACCAAAATTGCCATTTTTACAGAGTTTTGCTTACTCAAAATCTTCAATTTTTACCAATTTCAGGCACAGAAATGACTTTAAACACACTTATTTTAGTTGAAAAAGTAATAACTCACATCCAACCTTCATTTAAACTCAAAAGATTAAATGTTAAAATTTCATCAATATTGACCATTTTTTCAACGTTCGACTGGTCCGGGGTCATCGTTTTTCATCAGAAAATTGATTTTTTGGACTCCACCAAAAATGATTCAAAATGTCATTTGGATCGGGCCTCATGTTGAATAACCACTTTTTAAACCCTCACAGTGACCAAAATTGCCATTTTTACAGAGTTTTGCTTACTCAAAATCTTCAATTTTGACCAATTTCAGGCACAGAAATGACTTTAAACACACTTATTTTAGTTGAAAAAGTAATAATTCACATCCAACCGTCATTTTAAGTCAAAAGATTAAATGTTAAAATTTCATCAATATTGACCATTTTTTCAACGTTCGACTGGTCCGGGGTCATCGTTTTTATCACAAAATTGATTTTTTGGACTCTGTCAAAAATGATTCAAAATGTCTTTTGGATCGGGTCTCATATTGAATAACCACTTTTGAAACCCTCACATTGACCAAATTTGCCATTTTTACAGACTTTTGCTTACTCAAAATCTTCAATTTTGACCAATTTCAGGCACAGAAATGACTTTAAACACACTTATTTTAGTTGAAAAAGTAATAATTCACATCCAACCGTCATTTTAAGTCAAAAGATTAAATGTTAAAATTTCATCAATATTGACCATTTTTTCAACATTCGACTGGTCCGGGGTCATCGTTTTTCATCAGAAAATTGATTTTTTGGATTCTACCAAAAATGATTCAAAATGTCATTTGGATCGGGCCTCATGTTGAATACCCACTTTTTAAACCCTCACAGTGACCAAAATTGCCATTTTTACAGAGTTTTGCTTACTCAAAATCTTCAATTTTGACCAATTTCAGGCACAGAAATTACTTTAAACACACTTATTTTAGTTGAAAAAGTAATAACTCACATCCAACCTTCATTTAAACTCAAAAGATTAAATGTTAAAATTTCATCAATATTGACAATTTTTTCAACGTTCGACTGGTCCGGGGTCATCGTTTTTCATCAGAAAATGGATTTTTTGGACTCTACCAAAAATGATTCAAAATGTCATTTGGATCGGGCCTCATGTTGAATAACCACTTTTTAAACCCTCACAGTGACCAAAATTGCCATTTTTTCAGAGTTTTGCTTACTCAAAATTTTCAATTTTGACCAATTTCAGGCACAGAAATGACTTTAAACACACTTATTTTCGTTGAAAAAGTAATAATTCACATCCAACCGTCATTTAAAGTCAAAAGATTAAATGTTAAAATTTCATCAATATTGACCATTTTTTCAACGTTCGACTGGTCCGGGGTCATCGTTTTCCATCAGAAAATGATTTTTTGGACTCTACCAAAAATGATTCAAAATGTCATTTGGATCGGGCCTCATGTTGAATAACCACTTTTTAAACCCTCACAGTGACCAAAATTGCCATTTTTACAGAGTTTTGCTTACTCAAAATCTTCAATTTTGACCAATTTCAGGCACAGAAATGACTTTAAACACACTTATTTTAGTTGAAAAAGTAATAATTCACATCCAACCGTAATTTAAAGTCAAAAGATTAAATGTTAAAATTTCATCAATATTGACAATTTTTTCAACGTTCGACTGGTCCGGGGTCATCGTTTTCGATCAGAAAATGATTTTTTGGACTCTACCAAAAATTATTCAAAATGTCATTTGGATCGGGCCTCATGTTGAATAACCACTTTTTAAACCCTCACAGTGACCAAAATTGCCATTTTTACAGAGTTTTGCTTACTCAAAATCTTCAATTTTGACAAATTTCAGGCACAGAAATGACTTTAAACACACTTATTTTAGTTGAAAAAGTAATAACTCACATCCAACCTTCATTTAAAGTCAAAAGATTAAATGTTAAAATTTCATCAATACTGACCATTTTTTCAACGTTCGACTGGTCCGGGGTCATCGTTTTTCATCAGAAAATTGATTTTTTGGACTCTACCAAAAATGATTCAAAATGTCATTTGGATTGGGCCTCATGTTGAATATCCACTTTTTAAACCCTCACAGTGACCAAAATTGCCATTTTTGCAGAGTTTTGCTTACTCAAAATCTTCAATTTTGACCAATTTCAGGCACAGAAATGACTTTAAACACACTTATTTTAGTTGAAAAAGTAATAATTCACATCCAACCGTCATTTTAAGTCAAAAGATTAAATGTTAAAATTTCATCAATATTGACCATTTTTTCAACGTTCGACTGGTCCGGGGTCATCGTTTTTCATCAGAAAATTGATTTTTTGGACTCTACCAAAAATGATTCAAAATGTCATTTGGATCGGGCCTCATGTTGAATAACCACTTTTTAAACCCTCACAGTGACCAAAATTGCCATTTTTACAGAGTTTTGCTTACTCAAAATCTTCAATTTTGACCAATTTCAGGCACAGAAATGACTTTAAACACACTTATTTTAGTTGAAAAAGTAATAATTAACATCCAACCGTCATTTTAAGTCAAAAGATTAAATGTTAAAATTTCATCAATATTGACCATTTTTTCAACGTTCGACTGGCCCGGGGTCATCGTTTTTCATCAGAAAATTGATTTTTTGGACTCTACCAAAAATGATTCAAAATGTTATTTGGATTGGGCCTCATGTTGAATATCCACTTTTTAAACCCTCACAGTGACCAAAATTGCCATTTTTACAGAGTTTTGCTTACTCAAAATCTTCAATTTTGACCAATTTCAGGCACAGAAATGACTTTAAACACACTTATTTTAGTTGAAAAAGTAATAATTCACATCCAACCGTAATTTGAAGTCAAAAGATTAAATGTTAAAATTTCATCAATATTGACAATTTTTTCAACGTTCGACTGGTCCGGGGTCATCGTTTTTCATCAGAAAATTGATTTTTTGGACTCTGTCAAAAATGATTCAAAATGTCTTTTGGATCGGGTCTCATATTGAATAACCACTTTTTAAACCCTCACATTGACCAAATTTGCCATTTTTACAGACTTTTGCTTACTCAAAATCTTCAATTTTGACCAATTTCAGGCACAGAAATGACTTTAAACACACTTATTTTAGTTGAAAAAGTAATAATTCACATCCAACCGTCATTTTAAGTCAAAAGATTAAATGTTAAAATTTCATCAATATTGACCATTTTTTCAACGTTCGACTGGTCCGGGGTCATCGTTTTTCATCAGAAAATTGATTTTTTGGACTCCACCAAAAATGATTCAAAATGTCATTTGGATCGGGCCTCATGTTGAATAACCACTTTTTAAACCCTCACAGTGACCAAAATTGCCATTTTTACAGAGTTTTGCTTACTCAAAATCTTCAATTTTGACAAATTTCAGGCACAGAAATGACTTTAAACACACTTATTTTAGTTGAAAAAGTAATAACTCACATCCAACCTTCATTTAAAGTCAAAAGATTAAATGTTAAAATTTCATCAATATTGACCATTTTTTCAACGTTCGACTGGTCCGGGGTCATCGTTTTTCATCAGAAAATTGATTTTTTGGACTCTACCAAAAATGATTCAAAATGTCATTTGGATTGGGCCTCATGTTGAATATCCACTTTTTAAACCCTCACAGTGACCAAAATTGCCATTTTTGCAGAGTTTTGCTTACTCAAAATCTTCAATTTTGACCAATTTCAGGCACAGAAATGACTTTAAACACACTTATTTTAGTTGAAAAAGTAATAATTCACATCCAACCGTCATTTTAAGTCAAAAGATTAAATGTTAAAATTTCATCAATATTGACCATTTTTTCAACATTCGACTGGTCCGGGGTCATCGTTTTTCATCAGAAAATTGATTTTTTGGATTCTACCAAAAATGATTCAAAATGTCATTTGGATCGGGCCTCATGTTGAATAACCACTTTTTAAACCCTCACAGTGACCAAAATTGCCATTTTTACAGAGTTTTGCTTACTCAAAATCTTAAATTTTGACCAATTTCAGGCACAGAAATTACTTTAAACACACTTATTTTAGTTGAAAAAGTAATAACTCACATCCAACCTTCATTTAAACTCGAAAGATTAAATGTTAAAATTTCATCAATATTGACAATTTTTTCAACGTTCGACTGGTCCGGGGTCATCGTTTTTCATCAGAAAATGGATTTTTTGGACTCTACCAAAAATGATTCAAAATGTCATTTGGATCGGGCCTCATGTTGAATAACCACTTTTTAAACCCTCACAGTGACCAAAATTGGCATTTTTACAGTTTTGCTTTCTCAAAATCTTCAATTTTGACCAATTTCAGGCACAGAAATGACTTTAAACACACTTATTTTAGTTGAAAAAGTAATAATTCACATCCAACCGTCATTTAAAGTCAAAAGATTAAATGTTAAAATTTCATCAATATTGACCATTTTTTCAATGTTCGACTGGTCCGGGGTCATCGTTTTTCATCAGAAAATTGATTTTTTGGACTCTGTCAAAAATGATTCAAAATGTCTTTTGGATCGGGTCTCATATTGAATAACCACTTTTTAAACCCTCACATTGACCAAATTTGCCATTTTTACAGACTTTTGCTTACTCAAAATCTTCAATTTTGACCAATTTCAGGCACAGAAATGACTTTAAACACACTTATTTTAGTTGAAAAAGTAATAATTCACATCCAACCGTCATTTTAAGTCAAAAGATTAAATGTTAAAATTTCATCAATATTGACCATTTTTTCAACGTTCGACTGGTCCGGGGTCATCGTTTTTCATCAGAAAATTGATTTTTTGGACTCCACCAAAAATGATTCAAAATGTCATTTGGATCGGGCCTCATGTTGAATAACCACTTTTTAAACCCTCACAGTGACCAAAATTGCCATTTTTACAGAGTTTTGCTTACTCAAAATCTTCAATTTTGACCAATTTCAGGCACAGAAATGACTTTAAACACACTTATTTTCGTTGAAAAAGTAATAATTCACATCCAATCGTCATTTAAAGTCAAAAGATTAAATGTTAACATTTCATCAATATTGACCATTTTTTCAACGTTCGACTGGTCCGGGGTCATCGTTTTTCATCAGAAAATTGATTTTTTGGACTCCACCAAAAATGATTCAAAATGTCATTTGGATCGGGCCTCATGTTGAATAACCACTTTTTAAACCCTCACAGTGACCAAAATTGCCATTTTTACAGAGTTTTGCTTACTCAAAATCTTCAATTTTTACCAATTTCAGGCACAGAAATGACTTTAAACACACTTATTTTAGTTGAAAAAGTAACTCACATCCAACCTTCATTTAAACTCAAAAGATTAAATGTTAAAATTTCATCAATATTGACCATTTTTTCAACGTTCGACTGGTCCGGGGTCATCGTTTTTCATCAGAAAATTGATTTTTTGGACTCCACCAAAAATGATTCAAAATGTCATTTGGATCGGGCCTCATGTTGAATAACCACTTTTTAAACCCTCACAGTGACCAAAATTGCCATTTTTACAGAGTTTTGCTTACTCAAAATCTTCAATTTTGACCAATTTCAGGCACAGAAATGACTTTAAACACACTTATTTTAGTTGAAAAAGTAATAATTCACATCCAACCGTCATTTTAAGTCAAAAGATTAAATGTTAAAATTTCATCAATATTGACCATTTTTTCAACGTTCGACTGGTCCGGGGTCATCGTTTTTCATCAGAAAATTGATTTTTTGGACTCTACCAAAAATGATTCAAAATGTTATTTGGATTGGGCCTCATGTTGAATATCCACTTTTTAAACCCTCACAGTGACTAAAATTGCCATTTTTACAGAGTTTTGCTTACTCAAAATCTTCAATTTTGACCAATTTCAGGCACAGAAATGACTTTAAACACACTTATTTTAGTTGAAAAAGTAATAATTCACATCCAACCGTAATTTAAAGTCAAAAGATTAAATGTTAAAATTTCATCAATATTGACCATTTTTTCAACGTTCGACTGGTCCGGGGTCATCGTTTTTCATCAGAAAATTGATTTTTTGGACTCTGTCAAAAATGATTCAAAATGTCTTTTGGATCGGGTCTCATATTGAATAACCACTTTCTAAACCCTCACATTGACCAAATTTGCCATTTTTACAGACTTTTGCTTACTCAAAATCTTCAATTTTGACCAATTTCAGGCACAGAAATGACTTTAAACACACTTATTTTAGTTGAAAAAGTAATAATTCACATCCAACCGTCATTTAAAGTCAAAAGATTAAATGTTAAAATTTCATCAATATTGACCATTTTTTCAACATTCGACTGGTCCGGGGTCATCGTTTTTCATCAGAAAATTGATTTTTTGGATTCTACCAAAAATGATTCAAAATGTCATTTGGATCGGGCCTCATGTTGAATAACCACTTTTTAAACCCTCACAGTGACCAAAATTGCCATTTTTACAGAGTTTTGCTTACTCAAAATCTTCAATTTTGACCAATTTCAGGCACAGAAATTACTTTAAACACACTTATTTTAGTTGAAAAAGTAATAACTCACATCCAACCTTCATTTAAACTCAAAAGATTAAATGTTAAAATTTCATCAATATTGACAATTTTTTCAACGTTCGACTGGTCCGGGGTCATCGTTTTTCATCAGAAAATGGATTTTTTGGACTCTACCAAAAATGATTCAAAATGTCATTTGGATCGGGCCTCATGTTGAATAACCACTTTTTAAACCCTCACAGTGACCAAAATTGCCATTTTTTCAGAGTTTTGCTTACTCAAAATTTTCAATTTTGACCAATATCAGGCACAGAAATGACTTTAAACACACTTATTTTCGTTGAAAAAGTAATAATTCACATCCAACCGTCATTTAAAGTCATATGGCTGAGATACCCGCCACCCCCTCTCAACACAATCCCCAAAGAAGGGAAACCGGAAACAGTTCTTGAAGTTTTTGGAAGTGGGAGGGAGTGACCCTCCCGGCCGTATTTATTAAAGCAAAAAATTAAACATTTAAACATTAATGTACAATTTCATACCACATTGCGATGTTTGGCTAACCTTAACAGATTCTCTAATACAGAGGTTCTCCTAGCCGAACTAACATCCTACAAAACATTTACTTGAAATATTGAAATTGTACATCCTAACGTTTTAGGGCCAACGGCAAGGTCGTAACCGGTGTCAAGATCCCTAACCAGACATACCCCCCCCACTTGGAGGGGCGACAGCACTGAGGCGTACTCAAGTGCAACTACTACCAATTTCCCTTGACTTGACGGGGGCACTTATCAACTCGACGCCAGTTAAAGGTCGTTCGAAGACTCGTGTGAGGTATCTAGAAGGTATCGTAGACCTCCCCCCAACCCCACACAACTTACCGCATCTGCCGTCGCAGATGTCACTGGCCCCGGGAAATTCCCCAGGAGGGGGCTGTAACCCCTCCTACACAGGAAGGGGCCTTGACCGCCTTTCCTCTTCTTTCGGCGACCCATCCTTAGAAGGGACCGCCTCCCCGTTGAGGGGCCAAAGGCCACCTCCCCCGAGCGCTCCCATCCGTGTTGGGTGACGCCCACTCATAGGGATCTTCCAATTAGTGCTCACCGATCATGACCTTACCGCCCGACCAAAAATAAATACGACAAATGATAACTAAACGAAACTACATTGGCCACTATGACCGAAAAAACCTGTTTATAACTGGACCTTACAACCGAAGTTCTTTAATCACAAACTTGTAAAATTAGACCAATCTTTATTACACATTCAATATCGACACAACACTACGATAACCTGAAAACGAAATAGAATCATTGATCAAATTTATTAAAACAACTAGCTGTCCTCAGGGGCTGGTGGGTGGGTCAAAATTGGCTCTTCGTTCCGTCTCGAGCTCACGTGCAGCGAGGGGGTGCAGCTTCAGAGCACAGGAACAAGAGGCTGTCTTCTGGTCTTGCGTCCCTTTTTATCCATCTTCAGGGCGGGCGTAAACCCGCCCCTGCCTGCCCCGAGGGCGTGGCCAGCCGCGTCAGTGTCTAGGCCAGCCCACTCTAGGGCGGGAAAAAGCGCGCCCCGGCTACGCCGCTTCGGGCATACCAGCCGAGACGCGCCTCCCGCCCAAAAATGGCTTCCCGGGGGGATCGAGGCACTCTGCCATACGTTCGGGGGGACCGAGTGGTCGCCCCTTTCCATATGGCTGAGATACCCGCCACCCCCTCTCAACACAATCCCCAAAGAAGGGAAACCGGAAACAGTTCTTGAAGTTTTTGGAAGTGGGAGGGAGTGACCCTCCCGGCCGTATTTATTAAAACAAAAAATTAAACATTTAAACATTAATGTACAATTTCATACCACATTGCGATGTTTGGCTAACCTTAACAGATTCTCTAATACAGAGGTTCTCCTAGCCGAACTAACATCCTACAAAACATTTACTTGAAATATTGAAATTGTACATCCTAACGTTTAAGGGCCAACGGCAAGGTCGTAACCGGTGTCAAGATCCCTAACCAGACATACCCCCCCCACTTGGAGGGGCGACAGCACTGAGGCGTACTCAAGTGCAACTACTACCAATTTCCCTTGACTTGACGGGGGCACTTATCAACTCGACGCCAGTTAAAGGTCGTTCGAAGACTCGTGTGAGGTATCTAGAAGGTATCGTAGACCTCCCCCCAACCCCACACAACTTACCGCATCTGCCGTCGCAGATGTCACTGGCCCCGGGAAATTCCCCAGGAGGGGGCTGTAACCCCTCCTACACAGGAAGGGGCCTTGACCGCCTTTCCTCTTCTTTCGGCGACCCATCCTTAGAAGGGACCGCCTCCCCGTTGAGGGGCCAAAGGCCACCTCCCCCGAGCGCTCCCATCCGTGTTGGGTGACGCCCACTCATAGGGATCTTCCAATTAGTGCTCACCGATCATGACCTTACCGCCACAGGCCGGATAGTTGACCGGCTATCCGGACCCCCCACACAACTCCTACCTAAAGGTCATGTTTCAACGATTTTAACCATGCTAAGAAGTCTCCTAAGAGTAACTCATTCCCCCCCGCGACAAATGCACACCATCCCCCAAATACATACTGTCATCATTAATACAACTATGAGAAATAGAATGCAATGTCCTGGAACGGAACAACCTACTCACTTTATTGTTAAGCTTCCTAACAGACTGGTTCAAAGCAGGAATAGAGATAGCCCCCCGCCACACTTTTCGCGGAATCAAATGGGACCATGCAATCGTGCACCCCGGAACTCTCCTCGCCAACCAACTTACAGTGGAAAGCATTGCCTCCAGGAGTAGTCGTCTACCGATGGTGACCAAATCATTGCCCCCAACATGTACTATAACTATAGACGGCGGTGACCTTGTCCGCCCTAACAAACCCTCGAAAAATGTTTGAAACTGGTCAATACAGAGACCGCCCCTTCCGTAGAAGGACATCCTGTACCCGTATTCCCCAGCTACGTGAATCATGTCACCTGCTTCGAATACGTCTGCGGCACGCCTCACGTATGAGTGGCCCACGACCCACACCTCCTTTTTCACAGCCGGTGATGTCTGACCGCTGGCCCGGTGTAGGGTCGACTGCATAGTCCGCCCCGCCTCGTAAGCTTGCGTGACTGAAAACCAAACAAAAAACAAGAAGCGTGAGTACATTATTACAGCTTCACAACATGTGCAACCGCACGTATCTTTTATAACAATTGGAGGACCAACGCCCCACTCGTTTCACTTGCTCAACATTAAGACCCCTGGCTGTAGCTTCCGTAGCAGCCCCTATCCGAAAGGAATGGGTCCCAAATTCGCCCGGGTTCAAGCCCGCAGCGGCAATTGACATCGCAAGCACCCGCTGAAACTGAAATTTCGTCAGTGGGGTGGCGTCAGCGTGTCTTAACAAAGTCCCCCCCCATGATGCCACCCTTCGTGCTAGGTAATCCTCTAAACACTTTACCGGACATATGGAGGACCCAGGAATCCTGCGTATGATGACGCAGTCACCCATCCCATCTTGATCAGTCTTGGATTTTACAAAGGAGACAGTCATTGTTTCTCCCCTGATCTGAACGTGTTCCTGGCACAATCCCCCTGCCACATCCAGTTTGTTCCTTGCAACTAGTTCGCTTACCCGCATTGCTCCGTGAAATGCTAGCGTAAAAACGGCTCGGAACAGCACCGCCTCAAACTGAGATGAACATGTGGCCGGGAGTGTGGCCAACAACTGGGACATTCTATCCAAACCTATCGGGCGCCTTTCATCTACTCTGCGACCCTCAAGGCGTTGCCACCCACGCAGCGCTTTCTGTACAACGAAAGACGCTGTTGGGTCCTGGATAGCGTGTGCTCTGGCAACAAAGGAAATGGCCGCACGATGCCTCTGGGCCGTAGCCACCGATTTCCCAGCCCTACGTAAGGACATCAGGAAATTCACTACCCCTTCCTCGTAACCCCAAAGTCGCTCTCTATCACTCCCCAAAAAGGCTAAATAGGCCCGAAACGCCCCTTCGTATGCCTTCCTCGTCCTTGGTGCTAGACTCTCTCCCACGAGGTGACGAAGTTCGGGGCACCGAGAGACCAGAGAGCTTCGGGAAAGGGTGCCGGCTCTGGGTCCGCTGAGGGGAGGAAACCCGAAAAAGCCTGCATTTGAAAACGAGACAGTGCGTCAGCCGCCTGATTCATCACCCCTGGCACATGCTTTGCTCTGAATAGCACGTTCAATTGCATACATAGTAAAACAATTTCCTTAAGCAGTCTTAAAATCAGTTTACAACGTGCTGCCTGACTATTGACGCACTCGACCACGGTCATATTGTCAGACCAAAATACAACAGAGTGATCCTTGAACCCATCGGGCCATGTTCTCAAGGCCACCAAGATGGGAAACAGTTCCAGGAAAGCAATATTACTCGTCAGACCATTCTCATGCCACCATGTCGGCCATCTTTGTGCCGACCATTTCGTGCCGAAGATGGCGCCAAAACCTATGCTTCCTGCTGAATCTGTCCATAGCCCCAGCTCTTCAGAAGACACGGCTGGTTCATTCCAGACGATTCTACCATTGAAGTCCGCCAGAAATGCTAACCAAATACGCATGTCCTGGCGGATCTCGGCCGATAGTCTCGTGCGATGATGGCACTCTTTAAGGCCGACCATCGCTTGGGCAATTGAACGGGAAAAGGGGCGGGCCATTGGTATTACCCTCAGGGCAAAATTCAACTGTCCCACCAACTGCTGTAATTGTTGCAGCGTAACTTTTGATGCATTTATACACATTTGCAGCGCAGCCCTGAACTTCAACACTTTCTCAGCTGGCAAACGGAAACACCCTTCAATGGAGTCCAACTCGATCCCCAGAAACTCGAGGCAAGTCGTAGGACCCACTGTTTTACCCGGCGCCAATGGCACACCAAACTGTTTCATTAACACACAAAATTCGGCCAAGGCCCGGCCACATTCAAGATCCCCGGCCGCCCCAAGAAACAGAAAATCATCAAGGTAGTGCATTACATCTTGGAAACCTGTTTTCTTTGTGAAGACCCATTGTAGAAAACTACTGAATTTCTCGAAATAAGCACAGGATATAGAGCACCCCATTGGCATACACCTATCCATGTAATAACAACCCTGAAACCTGAATCCCAGGAGACGCTGGTCGTCTGGGTGTACCGGGAGCAATCGGAACGCTGACTCGATATCTGACTTCGCCATCAGCGCCCCGGGCCCCAGACGATTCAAAATGGCTACGGCCTCATCGAAGGATGCGTACCGCACCGAACACACTTCTGGATTGATTGCATCATTTACGGAAAGACCTCGCGGAGCTGATAAATTGTGAATCAGTCGGAACTCACCGGGGTCTTTCTTGGGGACTACCCCTAAGGGAGAACAAACAAAATTCTGGACCGGGGGTACACTAAACGGGCCGGCGACCCGACCTCGAGTCACCTCTTTTCGGATCTTATCCTGTACCACGGTCGTATGCTGCAGGACGGAAAGTTGATTTTTACACTTTTCCACACCCTGAAAGTCCCCTACCGGGATGCGGAAACCATACGAAAAACCGTTCCGCAGCACCCCAGCAGAAGTACGATCCGGGTATTCACTGAGCCAGGGAATCATCGCCAGGGTATCAATCGGGGTAGGTAAAGGCGCCCCTCGGACTATATTAGACCTGTTTGGCACCTCCTCTCCCCCCATTATCACCCGTTCTGGCTCTGCACGAGGACTCAGGATGGGACGACCCACAACCACTACATTCATGTTTGAATTTACACGATCCCTGGGGTCTAGTACATTTACCCCTGTTGAAATTAAAGCAGAAACCCTTTTTCCCGGTACTGCCGGCAGGTTTCGAGTACTCGTCGGTACCCGTACCTGATCGAAAGGGCGTCCCCGCATATTGCCGGGAGGATTCGCCAACATTACTTCCCACCAACGGCATTTTTAACATCCCTGACTCCTTCATTTTATCCCAAGTCAAGGAATCATAACAATCCCAGGTTAAACTTTTATTATGCTCCTTTTCCTTTCTGAACAGATTATCGTAACAGAACCAATGATTACCCTGGTGCGATGTCGAGTACCCCATGATTCGTGATTGATAGATTGGGAACTCGGAAAGCAACTCAGGTCTACGTTCCCCCAAGATTGATGTAAAGATTCCCCAAGCATTGCCCCAATTGCCGATATTCTCATTCACTTTAAAGGCGGCCATTTTTGCGCGCCAAACACTCGGATGCATGAGATCCTTCTGACTCTTTACATGCTCTACCTCATAATGATCAACAAGCAGTGAGAAAATGTTCACATACTCCCCTGCCCAAATCTTTTCCTTAATTGCCAAAGGAACATGTTGCCCCAACCTTTCTCTCCGCGAGGGTGTTGAGTCATCCCTCGCGATCGGCAATGGCCGCTTACCTGCACCTGACGCTGCCTCTGTGGTCGCAATCGTCCCTGGTGTCTTGTCCCCTACTGCAGCCGGCACGGGCACCTTGGCTGCTTCCCGTTTCTCACGCAATTGCTTCATCAGCGCCTGCGCATCGACAGCCGTGGCGCCCTCGTTACCTTTACCCAACCACGCTGCCAATTGTGCTGCCAACTCGGGCGGCATATCATCCTCGGACACGGGGGTGACCACAACGGGAATTGGATTCCCCTCCTCCGGCACGGGAGTTGGAGCCTCGAGCGGGGCACTGGGACCCGGGATGTCTTCACCCGCTGCCCCCCTCCTGGGCCTCTTGTTTTTCCCTCCCGGGGCTGCTCCCGCCAAAGGACGTTTTGGACCCCCTTCCTCATTCTTGTCCACCCGCTTCTTTAGCTCGGACATCTCCTTCATGAGAACACGAAGCATCTGGTCAGTAGTCATGCGCTTTCCCACCTTCTTCGGCATTCTCCAACAAAGTAACTGTAAAACAAACAAGAACGATTAAAACGCTCAAAATTGGCTCTTCGTTCCGTCTCGAGCTCACGTGCAGCGAGGGGGTGCAGCTTCAGAGCACAGGAACAAGAGGCTGTCTTCTGGTCTTGCATCCCTTTTTATCCATCTTCAGGGCGGGCGTAAACCCGCCCCTGCCTGCCCCGAGGGCGTGGCCAGCCGCGTCAGTGTCTAGGCCAGCCCACTCTAGGGCGGGAAAAAGCGCGCCCCGGCTACGCCGCTTCGGGCATACCAGCCGAGACGCGCCTCCCGCCCAAAAATGGCTTCCCGGGGGGATCGAGGCACTCTGCCATACGTTCGGGGGGACCGAGTGGTCGCCCCTTTCCAAAAGATTAAATGTTAAAATTTCATCAATATTGACCATTTTTTCAACGTTCGACTGGTCCGGGGTCATCGTTTTCCATCAGAATATGATTTTTTGGACTCTACCAAAAATGATTCAAAATGTCATTTGGATCGGGCCTCATGTTGAATAACCACTTTTTAAACCCTCACAGTGACCAAAATTGCCATTTTTACAGAGTTTTGCTTACTCAAAATCTTCAATTTTGACAAATTTCAGGCACAGAAATGACTTTAAACACACTTATTTTAGTTGAAAAAGTAATAACTCACATCCAACCTTCATTTAAAGTCAAAAGATTAAATGTTAAAATTTCATCAATATTGACCATTTTTTCAACGTTCGACTGGTCCGGGGTCATCGTTTTTCATCAGAAAATTGATTTTTTGGACTCTACCAAAAATTATTCAAAATGTCATTTGGATTGGGCCTCATGTTGAATATCCACTTTTTAAACCCTCACAGTGACCAAAATTGCCATTTTTGCAGAGTTTTGCTTACTCAAAATCTTCAATTTTGACCAATTTCAGGCACAGAAATGACTTTAAACACACTTATTTTAGTTGAAAAAGTAATAATTCACATCCAACCGTCATTTTAAGTCAAAAGATTAAATGTTAAAATTTCATCAATATTGACCATTTTTTCAACGTTCGACTGGTCCGGGGTCATCGTTTTTCATCAGAAAATTGATTTTTTGGACTCCACCAAAAATGATTCAAAATGTCATTTGGATCGGGCCTCATGTTGAATAACCACTTTTTAAACCCTCACAGTGACCAAAATTGCCATTTTTACAGAGTTTTGCTTACTCAAAATCTTCAATTTTGACCAATTTCAGGCACAGAAATGACTTTAAACACACTTATTTTAGTTGAAAAAGTAATAATTCACATCCAACCGTCATTTTAAGTCAAAAGATTAAATGTTAAAATTTCATCAATATTGACCATTTTTTCAACGTTCGACTGGTCCGGGGTCATCGTTTTTCATCAGAAAATTGATTTTTTGGACTCTACCAAAAATGATTCAAAATGTTATTTGGATTGGGCCTCATGTTGAATATCCACTTTTTAAACCCTCACAGTGACCAAAATTGCCATTTTTACAGAGTTTTGCTTACTCAAAATCTTCAATTTTGACCAATTTCAGGCACAGAAATGACTTTAAACACACTTATTTTAGTTGAAAAAGTAATAATTCACATCCAACCGTAATTTAAAGTCAAAAGATTAAATGTTAAAATTTCATCAATATTGACAATTTTTTCAACGTTCGACTGGTCCGGGGTCATCGTTTTTCATCAGAAAATTGATTTTTTGGACTCTGTCAAAAATGATTCAAAATGTCTTTTGGATCGGGTCTCATATTGAATAACCACTTTTTAAACCCTCACATTGACCAAATTTGCCATTTTTACAGACTTTTGCTTACTCAAAATCTTCAATTTTGACCAATTTCAGGCACAGAAATGACTTTAAACACACTTATTTTAGTTGAAAAAGTAATAATTCACATCCAACCGTCATTTTAAGTCAAAAGATTAAATGTTAAAATTTCATCAATATTGACCATTTTTTCAACGTTCGACTGGTCCGGGGTCATCGTTTTTCATCAGAAAATTTATTTTTTGGACTCCACCAAAAATGATTCAAAATGTCATTTGGATCGGGCCTCATGTTGAATAACCACTTTTTAAACCCTCACAGTGACCAAAATTGCCATTTTTACAGAGTTTTGCTTACTCAAAATCTTCAATTTTGACAAATTTCAGGCACAGAAATGACTTTAAACACACTTATTTTAGTTGAAAAAGTAATAACTCACATCCAACCTTCATTTAAGGTCAAAAGATTAAATGTTAAAATTTCATCAATATTGACCATTTTTTCAACGTTCGACTGGTCCGGGGTCATCGTTTTTCATCAGAAAATTGATTTTTTGGACTCTACCAAAAATGATTCAAAATGTCATTTGGATTGGGCCTCATGTTGAATATCCACTTTTTAAACCCTCACAGTGACCAAAATTGCCATTTTTGCAGAGTTTTGCTTACTCAAAATCTTCAATTTTGACCAATTTCAGGCACAGAAATGACTTTAAACACACTTATTTTAGTTGAAAAAGTAATAATTCACATCCAACCGTCATTTTAAGTCAAAAGATTAAATGTTAAAATTTCATCAATATTGACAATTTTTTCAACGTTCGACTGGTCCGGGGTCATCGTTTTTCATCAGAAAATGGATTTTTTGGACTCTACCAAAAATGATTCAAAATGTCATTTGGATCGGGCCTCATGTTGAATAACCACTTTTTAAAACCTCACAGTGACCAAAATTGGCATTTTTACAGTTTTGCTTTCTCAAAATCTTCAATTTTGACCAATTTCAGGCACAGAAATGACTTTAAACACACTTATTTTAGTTGAAAAAGTAATAATTCACATCCAACCGTCATTTAAAGTCAAAAGATTAAATGTTAAAATTTCATCAATATTGACCATTTTTTTAATGTTCGACTGGTCCGGGGTCATCGTTTTTCATCAGAAAATTGATTTTTTGGACTCTGTCAAAAATGATTCAAAATGTCTTTTGGATTGGGTCTCATATTGAATAACCACTTTTTAAACCCTCACATTGACCAAATTTGCCATTTTTACAGACTTTTGCTTACTCAAAATCTTCAATTTTGACCAATTTCAGGCACAGAAATGACTTTAAACACACTTATTTTAGTTGAAAAAGTAATAATTCACATCCAACCGTCATTTTAAGTCAAAAGATTAAATGTTAAAATTTCATCAATATTGACCATTTTTTCAACGTTCGACTGGTCCGGGGTCATCGTTTTTCATCAGAAAATTGATTTTTTGGACTCCACCAAAAATGATTCAAAATGTCATTTGGATCGGGCCTCATGTTGAATAACCACTTTTTAAACCCTCACAGTGACCAAAATTGCCATTTTTACAGAGTTTTGCTTACTCAAAATCTTCAATTTTGACCAATTTCAGGCACAGAAATGACTTTAAACACACTTATTTTCGTTGAAAAAGTAATAATTCACATCCAACCGTCATTTAAAGTCAAAAGATTAAATGTTAACATTTCATCAATATTGACCATTTTTTCAACGTTCGACTGGTCCGGGGTCATCGTTTTTCATCAGAAAATTGATTTTTTAAACTCTACCAAAAATGATTCAAAATGTCATTTGGATCGGGCCTCATGTTGAATAACCACTTTTTACACCCTCACAGTGACCAAAATTGCCATTTTTACAGAGTTTTGCGTACTCAAAATCTTCAATTTTGACCAATTTCAGGCACAGAAATGACTTTAAACACACTTATTTTAGTTGAAAAAGTAATAATTCACATCCAACCGTCATTTAAAGTCAAAAGATTAAATGTTAAAATGTCATCAATATTGACCATTTTTTCAACATTCGACTGGTCCGGGGTCATCGTTTTTCATCAGAAAATTGATTTTTTGGATTCTACCAAAAATGATTCAAAATGTCATTTGGATCAGGCCTCATGTTGAATAACCACTTTTTAAACCCTCACAGTGACCAAAATTGCCATTTTTACAGAGTTTTGCTTACTCAAAATCTTCAATTTTGACCAATTTCAGGCACAGAAATGACTTTAAACACACTTATTTTAGTTGAAAAAGTAATAATTCACATCCAACCGTCATTTAAAGTCAAAAGATTAAATGTTAAAATTTCATCAATATTGACCATTTTTTCAACGTTCGACTGGTCCGGGGTCATCGTTTTTCATCAGAAAATTGATTTTTTGGACTCTGTCAAAAATGATTCAAAATGTCTTTTGGATCGGGTCTCATATTGAATAACCACTTTTTAAACCCTCACATTGACCAAATTTGCCATTTTTACAGACTTTTGCTTACTCAAAATCTTCAATTTTGACCAATTTCAGGCACAGAAATGACTTTAAACACACTTATTTTAGTTGAAAAAGTAATAATTCACATCCAACCGTCATTTAAAGTCAAAAGATTAAATGTTAAAATTTCATCAATATTGACCATTTTTTCAACATTCGACTGGTCCGGGGTCATCGTTTTTCATCAGAAAATTGATTTTTTGGATTCTACCAAAAATGATTCAAAATGTCATTTGGATCGGGCCTCATGTTGAATAACCACTTTTTAAACCCTCACAGTGACCAAAATTGCCATTTTTACAGAGTTTTGCTTACTCAAAATCTTCAATTTTTACCAATTTCAGGCACAGAAATGACTTTAAACACACTTATTTTAGTTGAAAAAGTAACTCACATCCAACCTTCATTTAAACTCAAAAGATTAAATGTTAAAATTTCATCAATATTGACCATTTTTTCAACGTTCGACTGGTCCGGGGTCATCGTTTTTCATCAGAAAATTGATTTTTTGGACTCAACCAAAAATGATTCAAAATGTCATTTGGATCGGGCCTCATGTTGAATAACCACTTTTTAAACCCTCACAGTGACCAAAATTGCCATTTTTACAGAGTTTTGCTTACTCAAAATCTTCAATTTTGACCAATTTCAGGCACAGAAATGACTTTAAACACACTTATTTTAGTTGAAAAAGTAATAATTCACATCCAACCGTCATTTTAAGTCAAAAGATTAAATGTTAAAATTTCATCAATATTGACCATTTTTTCAACGTTCGACTGGTCCGGGGTCATCGTTTTTCATCAGAAAATTGATTTTTTGGACTCTACCAAAAATGATTCAAAATGTTATTTGGATTGGGCCTCATGTTGAATATCCACTTTTTAAACCCTCACAGTGACCAAAATTGCCATTTTTACAGAGTTTTGCTTACTCAAAATCTTCAATTTTGACCAATTTCAGGCACAGAAATGACTTTAAACACACTTATTTTAGTTGAAAAAGTAATAATTCACATCCAACCGTAATTTAAAGTCAAAAGATTAAATGTTAAAATTTCATCAATATTGACCATTTTTTCAACGTTCGACTGGTCCGGGGTCATCGTTTTTCATCAGAAAATTGATTTTTTGGACTCTGTCAAAAATGATTCAAAATGTCTTTTGGATCGGGTCTCATATTGAATAACCACTTTCTAAACCCTCACATTGACCAAATTTGCCATTTTTACAGACTTTTGCTTACTCAAAATCTTCAATTTTGACCAATTTCAGGCACAGAAATGACTTTAAACACACTTATTTTAGTTGAAAAAGTAATAATTCACATCCAACCGTCATTTAAAGTCAAAAGATTAAATGTTAAAATTTCATCAATATTGACCATTTTTTCAACATTCGACTGGTCCGGGGTCATCGTTTTTCATCAGAAAATTGATTTTTTGGATTCTACCAAAAATGATTCAAAATGTCATTTGGATCGGGCCTCATGTTGAATAACCACTTTTTAAACCCTCACAGTGACCAAAATTGCCATTTTTACAGAGTTTTGCTTACTCAAAATCTTCAATTTTGACCAATTTCAGGCACAGAAATTACTTTAAACACACTTATTTTAGTTGAAAAAGTAATAACTCACATCCAACCTTCATTTAAACTCAAAAGATTAAATGTTAAAATTTCATCAATATTGACCATTTTTTCAACGTTCGACTGGTCCGGGGTCATCGTTTTTCATCAGAAAATTGATTTTTTGGACTCTACCAAAAATGATTCAAAATGTCATTTGGATCGGGCCTCATGTTGAATAACCACTTTTTAAACCCTCACAGTGACCAAAATTGCCATTTTTTCAGAGTTTTGCTTACTCAAAATTTTCAATTTTGACCAATATCAGGCACAGAAATGACTTTAAACACACTTATTTTCGTTGAAAAAGTAATAATTCACATCCAACCGTCATTTAAAGTCAAAAGATTAAATGTTAAAATTTCATCAATATTGACCATTTTTTCAACGTTCGACTGGTCCGGGGTCATCGTTTTCCATCAGAATATGATTTTTTGGACTCTACCAAAAATGATTCAAAATGTCATTTGGATCGGGCCTCATGTTGAATAACCACTTTTTAAACCCTCACAGTGACCAAAATTGCCATTTTTACAGAGTTTTGCTTACTCAAAATCTTCAATTTTGACAAATTTCAGGCACAGAAATGACTTTAAACACACTTATTTTAGTTAAAAAAGTAATAACTCACATCCAACCTTCATTTAAAGTCAAAAGATTAAATGTTAAAATTTCATCAATATTGACCATTTTTTCAACGTTCGACTGGTCCGGGGTCATCGTTTTTCATCAGAAAATTGATTTTTTGGACTCTACCAAAAATGATTCAAAATGTCATTTGGATTGGGCCTCATGTTGAATATCCACTTTTTAAACCCTCACAGTGACCAAAATTGCCATTTTTGCAGAGTTTTGCTTACTCAAAATCTTCAATTTTGACCAATTTCAGGCACAGAAATGACTTTAAACACACTTATTTTAGTTGAAAAAGTAATAATTCACATCCAACCGTCATTTTAAGTCAAAAGATTAAATGTTAAAATTTCATCAATATTGACCATTTTTTCAACGTTCGACTGGTCCGGGGTCATCGTTTTTCATCAGAAAATTGATTTTTTGGACTCTACCAAAAATGATTCAAAATGTTATTTGGATTGGGCCTCATGTTGAATATCCACTTTTTAAACCCTCACAGTGACCAAAATTGCCATTTTTACAGAGTTTTGCGTACTCAAAATCTTCAATTTTGACCAATTTCAGGCACAGAAATGACTTTAAACACACTTATTTTAGTTGAAAAAGTAATAATTCACATCCAACCGTAATTTAAAGTCAAAAGATTAAATGTTAAAATTTCATCAATATTGACAATTTTTTCAACGTTCGACTGGTCCGGGGTCATCGTTTTTCATCAGAAAATTGATTTTTTGGACTCTGTCAAAAATGATTCAAAATGTCTTTTGGATCGGGTCTCATATTGAATAACCACTTTTTAAACCCTCACATTGACCAAATTTGCCATTTTTACAGACTTTTGCTTACTCAAAATCTTCAATTTTGACCAATTTCAGGCACAGAAATGACTTTAAACACACTTATTTTAGTTGAAAAAGTAATAATTCACATCCAACCGTAATTTAAAGTCAAAAGAATAAATGTTAAAATTTCATCAATATTGACCATTTTTTCAACATTCGACTGGTCCGGGGTCATCGTTTTTCATCAGAAAATTGATTTTTTGGATTCTACCAAAAATGATTCAAAATGTCATTTGGATCGGGCCTCATGTTGAATAACCACTTTTTAAACCCTCACAGTGACCAAAATTGCCATTTTTACAGAGTTTTGCTTACTCAAAATCTTCAATTTTGACCAATTTCAGGCACAGAAATTACTTTAAACACACTTATTTTAGTTGAAAAAGTAATAACTCACATCCAACCTTCATTTAAACTCAAAAGATTAAATGTTAAAATTTCATCAATATTGACCATTTTTTCAACGTTCGACTGGTCCGGGGTCATCGTTTTTCATCAGAAAATTGATTTTTTGGACTCTACCAAAAATGATTCAAAATGTCATTTGGATCGGGCCTCATGTTGAATAACCACTTTTTAAACCCTCACAGTGACCAAAATTGCCATTTTTTCAGAGTTTTGCTTACTCAAAATTTTCAATTTTGACCAATATCAGGCACAGAAATGACTTTAAACACACTTATTTTCGTTGAAAAAGTAATAATTCACATCCAACCGTCATTTAAAGTCAAAAGATTAAATGTTAAAATTTCATCAATATTGACCATTTTTTCAACGTTCGACTGGTCCGGGGTCATCGTTTTCCATCAGAATATGATTTTTTGGACTCTACCAAAAATGATTCAAAATGTCATTTGGATCGGGCCTCATGTTGAATAACCACTTTTTAAACCCTCACAGTGACCAAAATTGCCATTTTTACAGAGTTTTGCTTACTCAAAATCTTCAATTTTGACAAATTTCAGGCACAGAAATGACTTTAAACACACTTATTTTAGTTAAAAAAGTAATAACTCACATCCAACCTTCATTTAAAGTCAAAAGATTAAATGTTAAAATTTCATCAATATTGACCATTTTTTCAACGTTCGACTGGTCCGGGGTCATCGTTTTTCATCAGAAAATTGATTTTTTGGACTCTACCAAAAATGATTCAAAATGTCATTTGGATTGGGCCTCATGTTGAATATCCACTTTTTAAACCCTCACAGTGACCAAAATTGCCATTTTTGCAGAGTTTTGCTTACTCAAAATCTTCAATTTTGACCAATTTCAGGCACAGAAATGACTTTAAACACACTTATTTTAGTTGAAAAAGTAATAATTCACATCCAACCGTCATTTTAAGTCAAAAGATTAAATGTTAAAATTTCATCAATATTGACCATTTTTTCAACGTTCGACTGGTCCGGGGTCATCGTTTTTCATCAGAAAATTGATTTTTTGGACTCTACCAAAAATGATTCAAAATGTTATTTGGATTGGGCCTCATGTTGAATATCCACTTTTTAAACCCTCACAGTGACCAAAATTGCCATTTTTACAGAGTTTTGCGTACTCAAAATCTTCAATTTTGACCAATTTCAGGCACAGAAATGACTTTAAACACACTTATTTTAGTTGAAAAAGTAATAATTCACATCCAACCGTAATTTAAAGTCAAAAGATTAAATGTTAAAATTTCATCAATATTGACAATTTTTTCAACGTTCGACTGGTCCGGGGTCATCGTTTTTCATCAGAAAATTGATTTTTTGGACTCTGTCAAAAATGATTCAAAATGTCTTTTGGATCGGGTCTCATATTGAATAACCACTTTTTAAACCCTCACATTGACCAAATTTGCCATTTTTACAGACTTTTGCTTACTCAAAATCTTCAATTTTGACCAATTTCAGGCACAGAAATGACTTTAAACACACTTATTTTAGTTGAAAAAGTAATAATTCACATCCAACCGTCATTTTAAGTCAAAAGATTAAATGTTAAAATTTCATCAATATTGACCATTTTTTCAACGTTCGACTGGTCCGGGGTCATCGTTTTTCATCAGAAAATTGATTTTTTGGACTCCACCAGAAATGATTCAAAATGTCATTTGGATCGGGCCTCATGTTGAATAACCACTTTTTAAACCCTCACAGTGACCAAAATTGCCATTTTTACAGAGTTTTGCTTACTCAAAATCTTCAATTTTGACAAATTTCAGGCACAGAAATGACTTTAAACACACTTATTTTAGTTGAAAAAGTAATAACTCACATCCAACCGTCATTTTAAGTCAAAAGATTAAATGTTAAAATTTCATCAATATTGACAATTTTTTCAACGTTCGACTGGTCCGGGGTCATCGTTTTTCATCAGAAAATTGATTTTTTGGACTCTGTCAAAAATGATTCAAAATGTCTTTTGGATCGGGTCTCATATTGAATAACCACTTTTTAAACCCTCACATTGACCAAATTTGCCATTTTTACAGACTTTTGCTTACTCAAAATCTTCAATTTTGACCAATTTCAGGCACAGAAATGACTTTAAACACACTTATTTTAGTTGAAAAAGTAATAATTCACATCCAACCGTCATTTTAAGTCAAAAGATTAAATGTTAAAATTTCATCAATATTGACCATTTTTTCAACGTTCGACTGGTCCGGGGTCATCGTTTTTCATCAGAAAATTGATTTTTTGGACTCCACCAGAAATGATTCAAAATGTCATTTGGATCGGGCCTCATGTTGAATAACCACTTTTTAAACCCTCACAGTGACCAAAATTGCCATTTTTACAGAGTTTTGCTTACTCAAAATCTTAAATTTTGACCAATTTCAGGCACAGAAATTACTTTAAACACACTTATTTTAGTTGAAAAAGTAATAACTCACATCCAACCTTCATTTAAACTCGAAAGATTAAATGTTAAAATTTCATCAATATTGACCATTTTTTCAACGTTCGACTGGTCCGGGGTCATCGTTTTTCATCAGAAAATTGATTTTTTGGACTCCACCAAAAATGATTCAAAATGTCATTTGGATCGGGCCTCATGTTGAATAACCACTTTTTAAACCCTCACAGTGACCAAAATTGCCATTTTTACAGAGTTTTGCTTACTCAAAATCTTCAATTTTGACCAATTTCAGGCACAGAAATGACTTTAAACACACTTATTTTCGTTGAAAAAGTAATAATTCACATCCAACCGTCATTTAAAGTCAAAAGATTAAATGTTAAAATTTCATCAATATTGACCATTTTTTCAACGTTCGACTGGTCCGGGGTCATCGTTTTTCATCAGAAAATTGATTTTTTAAACTCTACCAAAAATGATTCAAAATGTCATTTGGATCGGGCCTCATGTTGAATAACCACTTTTTAAACCCTCACAGTGACCAAAATTGCCATTTTTACAGAGTTTTGCTTACTCAAAATCTTCAATTTTGACCAATTTCAGGCACAGAAATGACTTTAAACACACTTATTTTCGTTGAAAAAGTAATAATTCACATCCAACCGTCATTTAAAGTCAAAAGATTAAATGTTAAAATGTCATCAATATTGACCATTTTTTCAACATTCGACTGGTCCGGGGTCATCGTTTTTCATCAGAAAATTGATTTTTTGGATTCTACCAAAAATGATTCAAAATGTCATTTGGATCAGGCCTCATGTTGAATAACCACTTTTTAAACCCTCACAGTGACCAAAATTGCCATTTTTACAGAGTTTTGCTTACTCAAAATCTTCAATTTTGACCAATTTCAGGCACAGAAATTACTTTAAACACACTTATTTTAGTTGAAAAAGTAATAACTCACATCCAACCTTCATTTAAAGTCAAAAGATTAAATGTTAAAATTTCATCAATGTTGACAACTTTTTCAACGTTCGACTGGTCCGGGGTCATCGTTTTTTATCAGAAAATTGATTTTTTGGACTCTATCAAAAATGATTCAAAATGTCATTTGGATCGGGCCTCATGTTGAATAACCACTTTTTACACCCTCACAGTGACCAAAATTGCCATTTTTACAGAGTTTTGCTTACTCAAAATCTTCAATTTTGACCAATTTCAGGCACAGAAATGACTTTAAACACACTTATTTTAGTTGAAAAAGTAATAATTCACATCCAACCGTCATTTAAAGTCAAAAGATTAAATGTTAAAATGTCATCAATATTGACCATTTTTTCAACATTCGACTGGTCCGGGGTCATCGTTTTTCATCAGAAAATTGATTTTTTGGATTCTACCAAAAATGATTCAAAATGTCATTTGGATCAGGCCTCATGTTGAATAACCACTTTTTAAACCCTCACAGTGACCAAAATTGCCATTTTTACAGAGTTTTGCTTACTCAAAATCTTCAATTTTGACCAATTTCAGGCACAGAAATTACTTTAAACACACTTATTTTAGTTGAAAAAGTAATAACTCACATCCAACCTTCATTTAAAGTCAAAAGATTAAATGTTAAAATTTCATCAATGTTGACAACTTTTTCAACGTTCGACTGGTCCGGGGTCATCGTTTTTTATCAGAAAATTGATTTTTTGGACTCTATCAAAAATGATTCAAAATGTCATTTGGATCGGGCCTCATGTTGAATAACCACTTTTTACACCCTCACAGTGACCAAAATTGCCATTTTTACAGAGTTTTGCTTACTCAAAATCTTCAATTTTGACCAATTTCAGGCACAGAAATGACTTTAAACACACTTATTTTAGTTGAAAAAGTAATAATTCACATCCAACCGTCATTTAAAGTCAAAAGATTAAATGTTAAAATTTCATCAATATTGACCATTTTTTCAACGTTCGACTGGTCCGGGGTCATCGTTTTTCATCAGAAAATTGATTTTTTGGACTCTGTCAAAAATGATTCAAAATGTCTTTTGGATCGGGTCTCATATTGAATAACCACTTTTTAAACCCTCACAGTGACCAAAATTGCCATTTTTACAGAGTTTTGCTTACTCAAAATCTTCAATTTTGACCAATTTCAGGCACAGAAATGACTTTAAACACACTTATTTTAGTTGAAAAAGTAATAATTCACATCCAACCGTCATTTTAAGTCAAAAGATTAAATGTTAAAATTTCATCAATATTGACCATTTTTTCAACGTTCGACTGGTCCGGGGTCATCGTTTTTCATCAGAAAATTGATTTTTTGGACTCTACCAAAAATGATTCAAAATGTTATTTGGATTGGGCCTCATGTTGAATATCCACTTTTTAAACCCTCACAGTGACCAAAATTGCCATTTTTACAGAGTTTTGCTTACTCAAAATCTTCAATTTTGACCAATTTCAGGCACAGAAATGACTTTAAACACACTTATTTTAGTTGAAAAAGTAATAATTCACATCCAACCGTAATTTAAAGTCAAAAGATTAAATGTTAAAATTTCATCAATATTGACCATTTTTTCAACGTTCGACTGGTCCGGGGTCATCGTTTTTCATCAGAAAATTGATTTTTTGGACTCTGTCAAAAATGATTCAAAATGTCTTTTGGATCGGGTCTCATATTGAATAACCACTTTCTAAACCCTCACATTGACCAAATTTGCCATTTTTACAGACTTTTGCTTACTCAAAATCTTCAATTTTGACCAATTTCAGGCACAGAAATGACTTTAAACACACTTATTTTAGTTGAAAAAGTAATAATTCACATCCAACCGTCATTTAAAGTCAAAAGATTAAATGTTAAAATTTCATCAATATTGACCATTTTTTCAACATTCGACTGGTCCGGGGTCATCGTTTTTCATCAGAAAATTGATTTTTTGGATTCTACCAAAAATGATTCAAAATGTCATTTGGATCGGGCCTCATGTTGAATAACCACTTTTTAAACCCTCACAGTGACCAAAATTGCCATTTTTACAGAGTTTTGCTTACTCAAAATCTTCAATTTTGACCAATTTCAGGCACAGAAATTACTTTAAACACACTTATTTTAGTTGAAAAAGTAATAACTCACATCCAACCTTCATTTAAACTCAAAAGATTAAATGTTAAAATTTCATCAATATTGACAATTTTTTCAACGTTCGACTGGTCCGGGGTCATCGTTTTTCATCAGAAAATGGATTTTTTGGACTATACCAAAAATGATTCAAAATGTCATTTGGATCGGGCCTCATGTTGAATAACCACTTTTTAAACCCTCACAGTGACCAAAATTGCCATTTTTTCAGAGTTTTGCTTACTCAAAATTTTCAATTTTGACCAATATCAGGCACAGAAATGACTTTAAACACACTTATTTTCGTTGAAAAAGTAATAATTCACATCCAACCGTCATTTAAAGTCAAAAGATTAAATGTTAAAATTTCATCAATATTGACCATTTTTTCAACGTTCGACTGGTCCGGGGTCATCGTTTTCCATCAGAATATGATTTTTTGGACTCCACCAAAAATGATTCAAAATGTCATTTGGATCGGGCCTCATGTTGAATAACCACTTTTTAAACCCTCACAGTGACCAAAATTGCCATTTTTACAGAGTTTTGCTTACTCAAAATCTTCAATTTTGACCAATTTCAGGCACAGAAATGACTTTAAACACACTTATTTTAGTTGAAAAAGTAATAATTCACATCCAACCGTCATTTTAAGTCAAAAGATTAAATGTTAAAATTTCATCAATATTGACCATTTTTTCAACGTTCGACTGGTCCGGGGTCATCGTTTTTCATCAGAAAATTGATTTTTTGGACTCTACCAAAAATGATTCAAAATGTTATTTGGATTGGGCCTCATGTTGAATATCCACTTTTTAAACCCTCACAGTGACCAAAATTGCCATTTTTACAGAGTTTTGCTTACTCAAAATCTTCAATTTTGACCAATTTCAGGCACAGAAATGACTTTAAACACACTTATTTTAGTTGAAAAAGTAATAATTCACATCCAACCGTAATTTAAAGTCAAAAGATTAAATGTTAAAATTTCATCAATATTGACAATTTTTTCAACGTTCGACTGGTCCGGGGTCATCGTTTTTCATCAGAAAATTGATTTTTTGGACTCTGTCAAAAATGATTCAAAATGTCTTTTGGATCGGGTCTCATATTGAATAACCACTTTTTAAACCCTCACATTGACCAAATTTGCCATTTTTACAGACTTTTGCTTACTCAAAATCTTCAATTTTGACCAATTTCAGGCACAGAAATGACTTTAAACACACTTATTTCAGTTGAAAAAGTAATAATTCACATCCAACCGTCATTTTAAGTCAAAAGATTAAATGTTAAAATTTCATCAATATTGACCATTTTTTTAACGTTCGACTGGTCCGGGGTCATCGTTTTTCATCAGAAAATTGATTTTTTGGACTCCACCAAAAATGATTCAAAATGTCATTTGGATCGGGCCTCATGTTGAATAACCACTTTTTAAACCCTCACAGTGACCAAAATTGCCATTTTTACAGAGTTTTGCTTACTCAAAATCTTCAATTTTGACCAATTTCAGGCACAGAAATGACTTTAAACACACTTATTTTCGTTGAAAAAGTAATAATTCACATCCAACCGTCATTTAAAGTCAAAAGATTAAATGTTAAAATTTCATCAATATTGACATTTTTTTCAACGTTCGACTGGTCCGGGGTCATCGTTTTCCATCAGAATATGATTTTTTGGACTCTACCAAAAATGATTCAAAATGCCATTTGGATCGGGCCTCATGTTGAATAACCACTTTTTAAACCCTCACAGTGACCAAAATTGCCATTTTTACAGAGTTTTGCTTACTCAAAATCTTCAATTTTGACAAATTTCAGGCACAGAAATGACTTTAAACACACTTATTTTAGTTGAAAAAGTAATAACTCACATCCAACCTTCATTTAAAGTCAAAAGATTAAATGTTAAAATTTCATCAATATTGACCATTTTTTCAACGTTCGACTGGTCCGGGGTCATCGTTTTTCATCAGAAAATTGATTTTTTGGACTCTACCAAAAATGATTCAAAATGTCATTTGGATTGGGCCTCATGTTGAATATCCACTTTTTAAACCCTCACAGTGACCAAAATTGCCATTTTTGCAGAGTTTTGCTTACTCAAAATCTTCAATTTTGACCAATTTCAGGCACAGAAATGACTTTAAACACACTTATTTTAGTTGAAAAAGTAATAATTCACATCCAACCGTCATTTTAAGTCAAAAGATTAAATGTTAAAATTTCATCAATATTGACCATTTTTTCAACATTCGACTGGTCCGGGGTCATCGTTTTTCATCAGAAAATTGATTTTTTGGATTCTACCAAAAATGATTCAAAATGTCATTTGGATCGGGCCTCATGTTGAATAACCACTTTTTAAACCCTCACAGTGACCAAAATTGCCATTTTTACAGAGTTTTGCTTACTCAAAATCTTCAATTTTGACCAATTTCAGGCACAGAAATTACTTTAAACACACTTATTTTAGTTGAAAAAGTAATAACTCACATCCAACCTTCATTTAAACTCGAAAGATTAAATGTTAAAATTTCATCAATATTGACAATTTTTTCAACGTTCGACTGGTCCGGGGTCATCGTTTTTCATCAGAAAATGGATTTTTTGGACTCTACCAAAAATGATTCAAAATGTCATTTGGATCGGGCCTCATGTTGAATAACCACTTTTTAAACCCTCACAGTGACCAAAATTGCAATTTTTTCAGAGTTTTGCTTACTCAAAATTTTCAATTTTGACCAATTTCAGGCACAGAAATGACTTTAAACACACTTATTTTCGTTGAAAAAGTAATAATTCACATCCAACCGTCATTTAAAGTCAAAAGATTAAATGTTAAAATTTCATCAATATTGACCATTTTTTCAACGTTCGACTGGTCCGGGGTCATCGTTTTCCATCAGAATATGATTTTTTGGACTCTACCAAAAATGATTCAAAATGTCATTTGGATCGGGCCTCATGTTGAATAACCACTTTTTAAACCCTCACAGTGACCAAAATTGCCATTTTTACAGAGTTTTGCTTACTCAAAATCTTCAATTTTGACAAATTTCAGGCACAGAAATGACTTTAAACACACTTATTTTAGTTGAAAAAGTAATAACTCACATCCAACCTTCATTTAAAGTCAAAAGATTAAATGTTAAAATTTCATCAATACTGACCATTTTTTCAACGTTCGACTGGTCCGGGGTCATCGTTTTTCATCAGAAAATTGATTTTTTGGATTCTACCAAAAATGATTCAAAATGTCATTTGGATCGGGCCTCATGTTGAATAATCACTTTTTAAACCCTCACAGTGACCAAAATTGCCATTTTTACAGAGTTTTGCTTACTCAAAATCTTCAATTTTGACCAATTTCAGGCACAGAAATTACTTTAAACACACTTATTTTAGTTGAAAAAGTAATAACTCACATCCAACCTTCATTTAAACTCAAAAGATTAAATGTTAAAATTTCATCAATATTGACAATTTTTTCATCGTTCGACTGGTCCGGGGTCATCGTTTTTCATCAGAAAATGGATTTTTTGGACTCTACCAAAAATGATTCAAAATGTCATTTGGATCGGGCCTCATGTTGAATAACCACTTTTTAAACCCTCACAGTGACCAAAATTGCCATTTTTTCAGAGTTTTGCTTACTCAAAATTTTCAATTTTGACCAATATCAGGCACAGAAATGACTTTAAACACACTTATTTTCGTTGAAAAAGTAATAATTCACATCCAACCGTCATTTAAAGTCAAAAGATTAAATGTTAAAATTTCATCAATATTGACCATTTTTTCAACGTTCGACTGGTCCGGGGTCATCGTTTTCCATCAGAATATGATTTTTTGGACTCTACCAAAAATGATTCAAAATGTCATTTGGATCGGGCCTCATGTTGAATAACCACTTTTTAAACCCTCACAGTGACCAAAATTGCCATTTTTACAGAGTTTTGCTTACTCAAAATCTTCAATTTTGACAAATTTCAGGCACAGAAATGACTTTAAACACACTTATTTTAGTTGAAAAAGTAATAACTCACATCCAACCTTCATTTAAAGTCAAAAGATTAAATGTTAAAATTTCATCAATATTGACCATTTTTTCAACGTTCGACTGGTCCGGGGTCATCGTTTTTCATCAGAAAATTGATTTTTTGGACTCTACCAAAAATGATTCAAAATGTCATTTGGATTGGGCCTCATGTTGAATATCCACTTTTTAAACCCTCACAGTGACCAAAATTGCCATTTTTGCAGAGTTTTGCTTACTCAAAATCTTCAATTTTGACCAATTTCAGGCACAGAAATGACTTTAAACACACTTATTTTAGTTGAAAAAGTAATAATTCACATCCAACCGTCATTTTAAGTCAAAAGATTAAATGTTAAAATTTCATCAATATTGACCATTTTTTCAACGTTCGACTGGTCCGGGGTCATCGTTTTTCATCAGAAAATTGATTTTTTGGACTCCACCAAAAATGATTCAAAATGTCATTTGGATCGGGCCTCATGTTGAATAACCACTTTTTAAACCCTCACAGTGACCAAAATTGCCATTTTTACAGAGTTTTGCTTACTCAAAATCTTCAATTTTGACCAATTTCAGGCACAGAAATGACTTTAAACACACTTATTTTAGTTGAAAAAGTAATAATTCACATCCAACCGTCATTTTAAGTCAAAAGATTAAATGTTAAAATTTCATCAATATTGACCATTTTTTCAACGTTCGACTGGTCCGGGGTCATCGTTTTTCATCAGAAAATTGATTTTTTGGACTCTACCAAAAATGATTCAAAATGTTATTTGGATTGGGCCTCATGTTGAATATCCACTTTTTAAACCCTCACAGTGACCAAAATTGCCATTTTTACAGAGTTTTGCTTACTCAAAATCTTCAATTTTGACCAATTTCAGGCACAGAAATGACTTTAAACACACTTATTTTAGTTGAAAAAGTAATAATTCACATCCAACCGTAATTTAAAGTCAAAAGATTAAATGTTAAAATGTCATCAATATTGACAATGTTTTCAACGTTCGACTGGTCCGGGGTCATCGTTTTTCATCAGAAAATTGATTTTTTGGACTCTGTCAAAAATGATTCAAAATGTCTTTTGGATCGGGTCTCATATTGAATAACCACTTTTTAAACCCTCACATTAACCAAATTTGCCATTTTTACAGACTTTTGCTTACTTAAAATCTTCAATTTTGACCAATTTCAGGCACAGAAATGACTTTAAACACACTTATTTTAGTTGAAAAAGTAATAATTCACATCCAACCGTCATTTTAAGTCAAAAGATTAAATGTTAAAATTTCATCAATATTGACCATTTTTTCAACGTTCGACTGGTCCGGGGTCATCGTTTTTCATCAGAAAATTGATTTTTTGGACTCCACCAAAAATGATTCAAAATGTCATTTGGATCGGGCCTCATGTTGAATAACCACTTTTTAAACCCTCACAGTGACCAAAATTGCCATTTTTACAGAGTTTTGCTTACTCAAAATCTTCAATTTTGACCAATTTCAGGCATAGAAATGACTTTAAACACACTTATTTTAGTTGAAAAAGTAATAATTCACATCCAACCGTCATTTTAAGTCAAAAGATTAAATGTTAAAATTTCATCAATATTGACCATTTTTTTAACGTTCGACTGGTCCGGGGTCATCGTTTTTCATCAGAAAATTGATTTTTTGGACTCCACCAAAAATGATTCAAAATGTCATTTGGATCGGGCCTCATGTTGAATAACCACTTTTTAAACCCTCACAGTGACCAAAATTGCCATTTTTACAGAGTTTTGCTTACTCAAAATCTTCAATTTTGACCAATTTCAGGCACAGAAATGACTTTAAACACACTTATTTTCGTTGAAAAAGTAATAATTCACATCCAACCGTCATTTAAAGTCAAAAGATTAAATGTTAAAATTTCATCAATATTGACATTTTTTTCAACGTTCGACTGGTCCGGGGTCATCGTTTTCCATCAGAATATGATTTTTTGGACTCTACCAAAAATGATTCAAAATGCCATTTGGATCGGGCCTCATGTTGAATAACCACTTTTTAAACCCTCACAGTGACCAAAATTGCCATTTTTACAGAGTTTTGCTTACTCAAAATCTTCAATTTTGACAAATTTCAGGCACAGAAATGACTTTAAACACACTTATTTTAGTTGAAAAAGTAATAACTCACATCCAACCTTCATTTAAAGTCAAAAGATTAAATGTTAAAATTTCATCAATATTGACCATTTTTTCAACGTTCGACTGGTCCGGGGTCATCGTTTTTCATCAGAAAATTGATTTTTTGGACTCTACCAAAAATGATTCAAAATGTCATTTGGATTGGGCCTCATGTTGAATATCCACTTTTTAAACCCTCACAGTGACCAAAATTGCCATTTTTGCAGAGTTTTGCTTACTCAAAATCTTCAATTTTGACCAATTTCAGGCACAGAAATGACTTTAAACACACTTATTTTAGTTGAAAAAGTAATAATTCACATCCAACCGTCATTTTAAGTCAAAAGATTAAATGTTAAAATTTCATCAATATTGACCATTTTTTCAACATTCGACTGGTCCGGGGTCATCGTTTTTCATCAGAAAATTGATTTTTTGGATTCTACCAAAAATGATTCAAAATGTCATTTGGATCGGGCCTCATGTTGAATAACCACTTTTTAAACCCTCACAGTGACCAAAATTGCCATTTTTACAGAGTTTTGCTTACTCAAAATCTTCAATTTTGACCAATTTCAGGCACAGAAATTACTTTAAACACACTTATTTTAGTTGAAAAAGTAATAACTCACATCCAACCTTCATTTAAACTCGAAAGATTAAATGTTAAAATTTCATCAATATTGACAATTTTTTCAACGTTCGACTGGTCCGGGGTCATCGTTTTTCATCAGAAAATGGATTTTTTGGACTCTACCAAAAATGATTCAAAATGTCATTTGGATCGGGCCTCATGTTGAATAACCACTTTTTAAACCCTCACAGTGACCAAAATTGCAATTTTTTCAGAGTTTTGCTTACTCAAAATTTTCAATTTTGACCAATTTCAGGCACAGAAATGACTTTAAACACACTTATTTTCGTTGAAAAAGTAATAATTCACATCCAACCGTCATTTAAAGTCAAAAGATTAAATGTTAAAATTTCATCAATATTGACCATTTTTTCAACGTTCGACTGGTCCGGGGTCATCGTTTTCCATCAGAATATGATTTTTTGGACTCTACCAAAAATGATTCAAAATGTCATTTGGATCGGGCCTCATGTTGAATAACCACTTTTTAAACCCTCACAGTGACCAAAATTGCCATTTTTACAGAGTTTTGCTTACTCAAAATCTTCAATTTTGACAAATTTCAGGCACAGAAATGACTTTAAACACACTTATTTTAGTTGAAAAAGTAATAACTCACATCCAACCTTCATTTAAAGTCAAAAGATTAAATGTTAAAATTTCATCAATACTGACCATTTTTTCAACGTTCGACTGGTCCGGGGTCATCGTTTTTCATCAGAAAATTGATTTTTTGGATTCTACCAAAAATGATTCAAAATGTCATTTGGATCGGGCCTCATGTTGAATAACCACTTTTTAAACCCTCACAGTGACCAAAATTGCCATTTTTACAGAGTTTTGCTTACTCAAAATCTTCAATTTTGACCAATTTCAGGCACAGAAATTACTTTAAACACACTTATTTTAGTTGAAAAAGTAATAACTCACATCCAACCTTCATTTAAACTCAAAAGATTAAATGTTAAAATTTCATCAATATTGACAATTTTTTCATCGTTCGACTGGTCCGGGGTCATCGTTTTTCATCAGAAAATGGATTTTTTGGACTCTACCAAAAATGATTCAAAATGTCATTTGGATCGGGCCTCATGTTGAATAACCACTTTTTAAACCCTCACAGTGACCAAAATTGCCATTTTTTCAGAGTTTTGCTTACTCAAAATTTTCAATTTTGACCAATATCAGGCACAGAAATGACTTTAAACACACTTATTTTCGTTGAAAAAGTAATAATTCACATCCAACCGTCATTTAAAGTCAAAAGATTAAATGTTAAAATTTCATCAATATTGACCATTTTTTCAACGTTCGACTGGTCCGGGGTCATCGTTTTCCATCAGAATATGATTTTTTGGACTCTACCAAAAATGATTCAAAATGTCATTTGGATCGGGCCTCATGTTGAATAACCACTTTTTAAACCCTCACAGTGACCAAAATTGCCATTTTTACAGAGTTTTGCTTACTCAAAATCTTCAATTTTGACAAATTTCAGGCACAGAAATGACTTTAAACACACTTATTTTAGTTGAAAAAGTAATAACTCACATCCAACCTTCATTTAAAGTCAAAAGATTAAATGTTAAAATTTCATCAATATTGACCATTTTTTCAACGTTCGACTGGTCCGGGGTCATCGTTTTTCATCAGAAAATTGATTTTTTGGACTCTACCAAAAATGATTCAAAATGTCATTTGGATTGGGCCTCATGTTGAATATCCACTTTTTAAACCCTCACAGTGACCAAAATTGCCATTTTTGCAGAGTTTTGCTTACTCAAAATCTTCAATTTTGACCAATTTCAGGCACAGAAATGACTTTAAACACACTTATTTTAGTTGAAAAAGTAATAATTCACATCCAACCGTCATTTTAAGTCAAAAGATTAAATGTTAAAATTTCATCAATATTGACCATTTTTTCAACGTTCGACTGGTCCGGGGTCATCGTTTTTCATCAGAAAATTGATTTTTTGGACTCCACCAAAAATGATTCAAAATGTCATTTGGATCGGGCCTCATGTTGAATAACCACTTTTTAAACCCTCACAGTGACCAAAATTGCCATTTTTACAGAGTTTTGCTTACTCAAAATCTTCAATTTTGACCAATTTCAGGCACAGAAATGACTTTAAACACACTTATTTTAGTTGAAAAAGTAATAATTCACATCCAACCGTCATTTTAAGTCAAAAGATTAAATGTTAAAATTTCATCAATATTGACCATTTTTTCAACGTTCGACTGGTCCGGGGTCATCGTTTTTCATCAGAAAATTGATTTTTTGGACTCTACCAAAAATGATTCAAAATGTTATTTGGATTGGGCCTCATGTTGAATATCCACTTTTTAAACCCTCACAGTGACCAAAATTGCCATTTTTACAGAGTTTTGCTTACTCAAAATCTTCAATTTTGACCAATTTCAGGCACAGAAATGACTTTAAACACACTTATTTTAGTTGAAAAAGTAATAATTCACATCCAACCGTAATTTAAAGTCAAAAGATTAAATGTTAAAATGTCATCAATATTGACAATGTTTTCAACGTTCGACTGGTCCGGGGTCATCGTTTTTCATCAGAAAATTGATTTTTTGGACTCTGTCAAAAATGATTCAAAATGTCTTTTGGATCGGGTCTCATATTGAATAACCACTTTTTAAACCCTCACATTAACCAAATTTGCCATTTTTACAGACTTTTGCTTACTCAAAATCTTCAATTTTGACCAATTTCAGGCACAGAAATGACTTTAAACACACTTATTTTAGTTGAAAAAGTAATAATTCACATCCAACCGTCATTTTAAGTCAAAAGATTAAATGTTAAAATTTCATCAATATTGACCATTTTTTCAACGTTCGACTGGTCCGGGGTCATCGTTTTTCATCAGAAAATTGATTTTTTGGACTCCACCAAAAATGATTCAAAATGTCATTTGGATCGGGCCTCATGTTGAATAACCACTTTTTAAACCCTCACAGTGACCAAAATTGCCATTTTTACAGAGTTTTGCTTACTCAAAATCTTCAATTTTGACCAATTTCAGGCACAGAAATGACTTTAAACACACTTATTTTCGTTGAAAAAGTAATAATTCACATCCAACCGTCATTTAAAGTCAAAAGATTAAATGTTAAAATTTCATCAATATTGACATTTTTTTCAACGTTCGACTGGTCCGGGGTCATCGTTTTCCATCAGAATATGATTTTTTGGACTCTACCAAAAATGATTCAAAATGTCATTTGGATCGGGCCTCATGTTGAATAACCACTTTTTAAACCCTCACAGTGACCAAAATTGCCATTTTTACAGAGTTTTGCTTACTCAAAATCTTCAATTTTGACAAATTTCAGGCACAGAAATGACTTTAAACACACTTATTTTAGTTGAAAAAGTAATAACTCACATCCAACCTTCATTTAAAGTCAAAAGATTAAATGTTAAAATTTCATCAATATTGACCATTTTTTCAACGTTCGACTGGTCCGGGGTCATCGTTTTTCATCAGAAAATTGATTTTTTGGACTCTACCAAAAATGATTCAAAATATCATTTGGATTGGGCCTCATGTTGAATATCCACTTTTTAAACCCTCACAGTGACCAAAATTGCCATTTTTGCAGAGTTTTGCTTACTCAAAATCTTAAATTTTGACCAATTTCAGGCACAGAAATGACTTTAAACACACTTATTTTAGTTGAAAAAGTAATAATTCACATCCAACCGTCATTTTAAGTCAAAAGATTAAATGTTAAAATTTCATCAATATTGACCATTTTTTCAACATTCGACTGGTCCGGGGTCATCGTTTTTCATCAGAAAATTGATTTTTTGGATTCTACCAAAAATGATTCAAAATGTCATTTGGATCGGGCCTCATGTTGAATAACCACTTTTTAAACCCTCACAGTGACCAAAATTGCCATTTTTACAGAGTTTTGCTTACTCAAAATCTTAAATTTTGACCAATTTCAGGCACAGAAATTACTTTAAACACACTTATTTTAGTTGAAAAAGTAATAACTCACATCCAACCTTCATTTAAACTCGAAAGATTAAATGTTAAAATTTCATCAATATTGACAATTTTTTCAACGTTCGACTGGTCCGGGGTCATCGTTTTTCATCAGAAAATGGATTTTTTGGACTCTACCAAAAATGATTCAAAATGTCATTTGGATCGGGCCTCATGTTGAATAACCACTTTTTAAACCCTCACAGTGACCAAAATTGCCATTTTTACAGAGTTTTGCTTACTCAAAATCTTCAATTTTGACAAATTTCAGGCACAGAAATGACTTTAAACACACTTATTTTAGTTGAAAAAGTAATAACTCACATCCAACCTTCATTTAAAGTCAAAAGATTAAATGTTAAAATTTCATCAATACTGACCATTTTTTCAACGTTCGACTGGTCCGGGGTCATCGTTTTTCATCAGAAAATTGATTTTTTGGACTCTACCAAAAATGATTCAAAATGTCATTTGGATTGGGCCTCATGTTGAATATCCACTTTTTAAACCCTCACAGTGACCAAAATTGCCATTTTTGCAGAGTTTTGCTTACTCAAAATCTTCAATTTTGACCAATTTCAGGCACAGAAATGACTTTAAACACACTTATTTTAGTTGAAAAAGTAATAATTCACATCCAACCGTCATTTTAAGTCAAAAGATTAAATGTTAAAATTTCATCAATATTGACCATTTTTTCAACGTTCGACTGGTCCGGGGTCATCGTTTTTCATCAGAAAATTGATTTTTTGGACTCCACCAAAAATGATTCAAAATGTCATTTGGATCGGGCCTCATGTTGAATAACCACTTTTTAAACCCTCACAGTGACCAAAATTGCCATTTTTACAGAGTTTTGCTTACTCAAAATCTTCAATTTTGACCAATTTCAGGCATAGAAATGACTTTAAACACACTTATTTTAGTTGAAAAAGTAATAATTAACATCCAACCGTCATTTTAAGTCAAAAGATTAAATGTTAAAATTTCATCAATATTGACCATTTTTTCAACGTTCGACTGGTCTGGGGTCATCGTTTTTCATCAGAAAATTGATTTTTTGGACTCTACCAAAAATGATTCAAAATGTTATTTGGATTGGGCCTCATGTTGAATATCCACTTTTTAAACCCTCACAGTGACCAAAATTGCCATTTTTACAGAGTTTTGCTTACTCAAAATCTTCAATTTTGACCAATTTCAGGCACAGAAATGACTTTAAACACACTTATTTTAGTTGAAAAAGTAATAATTCACATCCAACCGTAATTTAAAGTCAAAAGATTAAATGTTAAAATTTCATCAATATTGACAATTTTTTCAACGTTCGACTGGTCCGGGGTCATCGTTTTCGATCAGAAAATGATTTTTTGGACTCTACCAAAAATTATTCAAAATGTCATTTGGATCGGGCCTCATGTTGAATAACCACTTTTTAAACCCTCACAGTGACCAAAATTGGCATTTTTACAGTTTTGCTTTCTCAAAATCTTCAATTTTGACCAATTTCAGGCACAGAAATGACTTTAAACACACTTATTTTAGTTGAAAAAGTAATAATTCACATCCAACCGTCATTTAAAGTCAAAAGATTAAATGTTAAAATGTCATCAATATTGACCATTTTTTCAATGTTCGACTGGTCCGGGGTCATCGTTTTTCATCAGAAAATTGATTTTTTGGACTCTGTCAAAAATGATTCAAAATGTCTTTTGGATCGGGTCTCATATTGAATAACCACTTTTTAAACCCTCACATTGACCAAATTTGCCATTTTTACAGACTTTTGCTTACTCAAAATCTTCAATTTTGACCAATTTCAGGCACAGAAATGACTTTAAACACACTTATTTTAGTTGAAAAAGTAATAATTCACATCCAACCGTCATTTTAAGTCAAAAGATTAAATGTTAAAATTTCATCAATATTGACCATTTTTTCAACGTTCGACTGGTCCGGGGTCATCGTTTTTCATCAGAAAATTGATTTTTTGGACTCCACCAAAAATGATTCAAAATGTCATTTGGATCGGGCCTCATGTTGAATAACCACTTTTTAAACCCTCACAGTGACCAAAATTGCCATTTTTACAGTTTTGCTTACTCAAAATCTTCAATTTTGACCAATTTCAGGCACAGAAATGACTTTAAACACACTTATTTTCGTTGAAAAAGTAATAATTCACATCCAACCGTCATTTAAAGTCAAAAGATTAAATGTTAAAATTTCATCAATATTGACCATTTTTTCAACGTTCGACTGGTCCGGGGTCATCGTTTTTCATCAGAAAATTTATTTTTTAAACTCTACCAAAAATGATTCAAAATGTCATTTGGATCGGGCCTCATGTTGAATAACCACTTTTTACACCCTCACAGTGACCAAAATTGCCATTTTTACAGAGTTTTGCGTACTCAAAATCTTCAATTTTGACCAATTTCAGGCACAGAAATGACTTTAAACACACTTATTTTAGTTGAAAAAGTAATAATTCACATCCAACCGTCATTTAAAGTCAAAAGATTAAATGTTAAAATGTCATCAATATTGACCATTTTTTCAACATTCGACTGGTCCGGGGTCATCGTTTTTCATCAGAAAATGGATTTTTTGGACTCTACCAAAAATGATTCAAAATGTCATTTGGATCGGGCCTCATGTTGAATAACCACTTTTTAAACCCTCACAGTGACCAAAATTGCAATTTTTTCAGAGTTTTGCTTACTCAAAATTTTCAATTTTGACCAATTTCAGGCACAGAAATGACTTTAAACACACTTATTTTTGTTGAAAAAGTAATAATTCACATCCAACCGTCATTTAAAGTCAAAAGATTAAATGTTAAAATTTCATCAATATTGACCATTTTTTCAACGTTCGACTGGTCCGGGGTCATCGTTTTCCATCAGAATATGATTTTTTGGACTCTACCAAAAATGATTCAAAATGTCATTTGGATCAGGCCTCATGTTGAATAACCACTTTTTAAACCCTCACAGTGACCAAAATTGCCATTTTTACAGAGTTTTACTTACTCAAAATCTTCAATTTTGACAAATTTCAGGCACAGAAATGACTTTAAACACACTTATTTTAGTTGAAAAAGTAATAACTCACATCCAACCTTCATTTAAAGTCAAAAGATTAAATGTTAAAATTTTATCAATACTGACCATTTTTTCAACGTTCGACTGGTCCGGGGTCATCGTTTTTCATCAGAAAATTGATTTTTTGGATTCTACCAAAAATGATTCAAAATGTCATTTGGATCGGGCCTCATGTTGAATAACCACTTTTTAAACCCTCACAGTGACCAAAATTGCCATTTTTACAGAGTTTTGCTTACTCAAAATCTTCAATTTTGACCAATTTCAGGCACAGAAATTACTTTAAACACACTTATTTTAGTTGAAAAAGTAATAACTCACATCCAACCTTCATTTAAACTCAAAAGATTAAATGTTAAAATTTCATCAATATTGACAATTTTTTCAACGTTCGACTGGTCCGGGGTCATCGTTTTTCATCAGAAAATGGATTTTTTGGACTCTACCAAAAATGATTCAAAATGTCATTTGGATCGGGCCTCATGTTGAATAACCACTTTTTAAACCCTCACAGTGACCAAAATTGCCATTTTTTCAGAGTTTTGCTTACTCAAAATTTTCAATTTTGACCAATATCAGGCACAGAAATGACTTTAAACACACTTATTTTCGTTGAAAAAGTAATAATTCACATCCAACCGTCATTTAAAGTCAAAAGATTAAATGTTAAAATTTCATCAATATTGACCATTTTTTCAACGTTCGACTGGTCCGGGGTCATCGTTTTTCATCAGGATATGATTTTTTGGACTCTACCAAAAATGATTCAAAATGTCATTTGGATCGGGCCTCATGTTGAATAACCACTTTTTAAACCCTCACAGTGACCAAAATTGCCATTTTTACAGAGTTTTGCTTACTCAAAATCTTCAATTTTGACCAATTTCAGGCACAGAAATGACTTTAAACACACTTATTTTAGTTGAAAAAGTAATAATTCACATCCAACCGTCATTTTAAGTCAAAAGATTAAATGTTAAAATTTCATCAATATTGACCATTTTTTCAACGTTCGACTGGTCCGGGGTCATCGTTTTTCATCAGAAAATTGATTTTTTGGACTCTACCAAAAATGATTCAAAATGTTATTTGGATTGGGCCTCATGTTGAATATCCACTTTTTAAACCCTCACAGTGACCAAAATTGCCATTTTTACAGAGTTTTGCTTACTCAAAATCTTCAATTTTGACCAATTTCAGGCACAGAAATGACTTTAAACACACTTATTTTAGTTGAAAAAGTAATAATTCACATCCAACCGTAATTTAAAGTCAAAAGATTAAATGTTAAAATTTCATCAATATTGACAATGTTTTCAACGTTCGACTGGTCCGGGGTCATCGTTTTTCATCAGAAAATTGATTTTTTGGACTCTGTCAAAAATGATTCAAAATGTCTTTTGGATCGGGTCTCATATTGAATAACCACTTTTTAAACCCTCACATTAACCAAATTTGCCATTTTTACAGACTTTTGCTTACTCAAAATCTTCAATTTTGACCAATTTCAGGCACAGAAATGACTTTAAACACACTTATTTTAGTTGAAAAAGTAATAATTCACATCCAACCGTCATTTTAAGTCAAAAGATTAAATGTTAAAATTTCATCAATATTGACCATTTTTTCAACGTTCGACTGGTCCGGGGTCATCGTTTTTCATCAGAAAATTGATTTTTTGGACTCCACCAAAAATGATTCAAAATGTCATTTGGATCGGGCCTCATGTTGAATAACCACTTTTTAAACCCTCACAGTGACCAAAATTGCCATTTTTACAGAGTTTTGCTTACTCAAAATCTTCAATTTTGACCAATTTCAGGCACAGAAATGACTTTAAACACACTTATTTTAGTTGAAAAAGTAATAATTCACATCCAACCGTCATTTAAAGTCAAAAGATTAAATGTTAAAATTTCATCAATATTGACATTTTTTTCAACGTTCGACTGGTCCGGGGTCATCGTTTTCCATCAGAATATGATTTTTTGGACTCTACCAAAAATGATTCAAAATGTCATTTGGATCGGGCCTCATGTTGAATAACCACTTTTTAAACCCTCACAGTGACCAAAATTGCCATTTTTACAGAGTTTTGCTTACTCAAAATCTTCAATTTTGACAAATTTCAGGCACAGAAATGACTTTAAACACACTTATTTTAGTTGAAAAAGTAATAACTCACATCCAACCTTCATTTAAAGTCAAAAGATTAAATGTTAAAATTTCATCAATATTGACCATTTTTTCAACGTTCGACTGGTCCGGGGTCATCGTTTTTCATCAGAAAATTGATTTTTTGGACTCTACCAAAAATGATTCAAAATATCATTTGGATTGGGCCTCATGTTGAATATCCACTTTTTAAACCCTCACAGTGACCAAAATTGCCATTTTTGCAGAGTTTTGCTTACTCAAAATCTTAAATTTTGACCAATTTCAGGCACAGAAATGACTTTAAACACACTTATTTTAGTTGAAAAAGTAATAATTCACATCCAACCGTCATTTTAAGTCAAAAGATTAAATGTTAAAATTTCATCAATATTGACCATTTTTTCAACATTCGACTGGTCCGGGGTCATCGTTTTTCATCAGAAAATTGATTTTTTGGATTCTACCAAAAATGATTCAAAATGTCATTTGGATCGGGCCTCATGTTGAATAACCACTTTTTAAACCCTCACAGTGACCAAAATTGCCATTTTTACAGAGTTTTGCTTACTCAAAATCTTAAATTTTGACCAATTTCAGGCACAGAAATTACTTTAAACACACTTATTTTAGTTGAAAAAGTAATAACTCACATCCAACCTTCATTTAAACTCGAAAGATTAAATGTTAAAATTTCATCAATATTGACAATTTTTTCAACGTTCGACTGGTCCGGGGTCATCGTTTTTCATCAGAAAATGGATTTTTTGGACTCTACCAAAAATGATTCAAAATGTCATTTGGATCGGGCCTCATGTTGAATAACCACTTTTTAAACCCTCACAGTGACCAAAATTGCCATTTTTTCAGAGTTTTGCTTACTCAAAATTTTCAATTTTGACCAATTTCAAGCACAGAAATGACTTAAAACACACTTATTTTCGTTGAAAAAGTAATAATTCACATCCAACCGTCATTTAAAGTCAAAAGATTAAATGTTAAAATTTCATCAATATTGACCATTTTTTCAACGTTCGACTGGTCCGGGGTCATCGTTTTCCATCAGAATATGATTTTTTGGACTCTACCAAAAATGATTCAAAATGTCATTTGGATCGGGCCTCATGTTGAATAACCACTTTTTAAACCCTCACAGTGACCAAAATTGCCATTTTTACAGAGTTTTGCTTACTCAAAATCTTCAATTTTGACAAATTTCAGGCACAGAAATGACTTTAAACACACTTATTTTAGTTGAAAAAGTAATAACTCACATCCAACCTTCATTTAAAGTCAAAAGATTAAATGTTAAAATTTCATCAATACTGACCATTTTTTCAACGTTCGACTGGTCCGGGGTCATCGTTTTTCATCAGAAAATTGATTTTTTGGACTCTACCAAAAATGATTCAAAATGTCATTTGGATTGGGCCTAATGTTGAATATCCACTTTTTAAACCCTCACAGTGACCAAAATTGCCATTTTTGCAGAGTTTTGCTTACTCAAAATCTTCAATTTTGACCAATTTCAGGCACAGAAATGACTTTAAACACACTTATTTTAGTTGAAAAAGTAATAATTCACATCCAACCGTCATTTTAAGTCAAAAGATTAAATGTTAAAATTTCATCAATATTGACCATTTTTTCAACGTTCGACTGGTCCGGGGTCATCGTTTTTCATCAGAAAATTGATTTTTTGGACTCCACCAAAAATGATTCAAAATGTCATTTGGATCGGGCCTCATGTTGAATAACCACTTTTTAAACCCTCACAGTGACCAAAATTGCCATTTTTACAGAGTTTTGCTTACTCAAAATCTTCAATTTTGACCAATTTCAGGCATAGAAATGACTTTAAACACACTTATTTTAGTTGAAAAAGTAATAATTAACATCCAACTGTCATTTTAAGTCAAAAGATTAAATGTTAAAATTTCATCAATATTGACCATTTTTTCAACGTTCGACTGGTCCGGGGTCATCGTTTTTCATCAGAAAATTGATTTTTTGGACTCTACCAAAAATGATTCAAAATGTTATTTGGATTGGGCCTCATGTTGAATATCCACTTTTTAAACCCTCACAGTGACCAAAATTGCCATTTTTACAGAGTTTTGCTTACTCAAAATCTTCAATTTTGACCAATTTCAGGCACAGAAATGACTTTAAACACACTTATTTTAGTTGAAAAAGTAATAATTCACATCCAACCGTAATTTAAAGTCAAAAGATTAAATGTTAAAATTTCATCAATATTGACAATTTTTTCAACGTTCGACTGGTCCGGGGTCATCGTTTTCGATCAGAAAATGATTTTTTGGACTCTACCAAAAATTATTCAAAATGTCATTTGGATCGGGCCTCATGTTGAATAACCACTTTTTAAACCCTCACAGTGACCAAAATTGGCATTTTTACAGTTTTGCTTTCTCAAAATCTTCAATTTTGACCAATTTCAGGCACAGAAATGACTTTAAACACACTTATTTTAGTTGAAAAAGTAATAATTCACATCCAACCGTCATTTAAAGTCAAAAGATTAAATGTTAAAATTTCATCAATATTGACCATTTTTTCAATGTTCGACTGGTCCGGGGTCATCGTTTTTCATCAGAAAATTGATTTTTTGGACTCTGTCAAAAATGATTCAAAATGTCTTTTGGATCGGGTCTCATATTGAATAACCACTTTTTAAACCCTCACATTGACCAAATTTGCCATTTTTACAGACTTTTGCTTACTCAAAATCTTCAATTTTGACCAATTTCAGGCACAGAAATGACTTTAAACACACTTATTTTAGTTGAAAAAGTAATAATTCACATCCAACCGTCATTTCAAGTCAAAAGATTAAATGTTAAAATTTCATCAATATTGACCATTTTTTCAACGTTCGACTGGTCCGGGGTCATCGTTTTTCATCAGAAAATTGATTTTTTGGACTCCACCAAAAATGATTCAAAATGTCATTTGGATCGGGCCTCATGTTGAATAACCACTTTTTAAACCCTCACAGTGACCAAAATTGCCATTTTTACAGAGTTTTGCTTACTCAAAATCTTCAATTTTGACCACTTTCAGGCACAGAAATGACTTTAAACACACTTATTTTCGTTGAAAAAGTAATAATTCACATCCAACCGTCATTTAAAGTCAAAAGATTAAATGTTAAAATTTCATCAATATTGACCATTTTTTCAACGTTCGACTGGTCCGGGGTCATCGTTTTTCATCAGAAAATTTATTTTTTAAACTCTACCAAAAATGATTCAAAATGTCATTTGGATCGGGCCTCATGTTGAATAACCACTTTTTACACCCTCACAGTGACCAAAATTGCCATTTTTACAGAGTTTTGCGTACTCAAAATCTTCAATTTTGACCAATTTCAGGCACAGAAATGACTTTAAACACACTTATTTTAGTTGAAAAAGTAATAATTCACATCCAACCGTCATTTAAAGTCAAAAGATTAAATGTTAAAATGTCATCAATATTGACCATTTTTTCAACATTCGACTGGTCCGGGGTCATCGTTTTTCATCAGAAAATTGATTTTTTGGATTCTACCAAAAATGATTCAAAATGTCATTTGGATCAGGCCTCATGTTGAATAACCACTTTTTAAACCCTCACAATGACCAAAATTGCCATTTTTACAGAGTTTTGCTTACTCAAAATCTTCAATTTTGACCAATTTCAGGCACAGAAATTACTTTAAACACACTTACTTTAGCTGAAAAAGTAATAACTCACATCCAACCTTCATTTAAAGTCAAAAGATTAAATGTTAAAATTTCATCAATATTGACCATTTTTTCAACGTTCGACTGGTCCGGGGTCATCGTTTTCCATCAGAATATGATTTTTTGGACTCTACCAAAAATGATTCAAAATGTCATTTGGATCGGGCCTCATGTTGAATAACCACTTTTTAAACCCTCACAGTGACCAAAATTGCCATTTTTACAGAGTTTTGCTTACTCAAAATCTTCAATTTTGACAAATTTCAGGCACAGAAATGACTTTGAACACACTTATTTTAGTTGAAAAAGTAATAATTCACATCCAACCGTCATTTAAAGTCAAAAGATTAAATGTTAAAATTTCATCAATATTGACCATTTTTTCAACGTTCGACTGGTCCGGGGTCATCGTTTTTTATCAGAAAATTGATTTTTTGGACCCTATCAAAAATGATTCAAAATGTTATTTGGATCGGGCCTCATGTTGAATAACCACTTTTTACACCCTCACAGTGACCAAAATTGCCATTTTTACAGAGTTTTGCTTACTCAAAATCTTCAATTTTGACCAATTTCAGGCACAGAAATGACTTTAAACACACTTATTTTAGTTGAAAAAGTAATAATTCACATCCAACCGTCATTTAAAGTCAAAAGATTAAATGTTAAAATTTCATCAATATTGACCATTTTTTCAACATTCGACTGGTCCGGGGTCATCGTTTTTCATCAGAAAATTGATTTTTTGGATTCTACCAAAAATGATTCAAAATGTCATTTGGATCGGGCCTCATGTTGAATAACCACTTTTTAAACCCTCACAGTGACCAAAATTGCCATTTTTACAGAGTTTTGCTTACTCAAAATCTTCAATTTTGACCAATTTCAGGCACAGAAATGACTTTAAACACACTTATTTTAGTTGAAAAAGTAATAACTCACATCCAACCTTCATTTAAAGTCAAAAGATTAAATGTTAAAATTTCATCAATATTGACCATTTTTTCAACGTTCGACTGGTCCGGGGTCATCGTTTTTCATCAGAAAATTGATTTTTTGGACTCTACCAAAAATGATTCAAAATGTTATTTGGATTGGGCCTCATGTTGAATATCCACTTTTTAAACCCTCACAGTGACCAAAATTGCCATTTTTACAGAGTTTTGCTTACTCAAAATCTTCAATTTTGACCAATTTCAGGCACAGAAATGACGTTAAACACACTTATTTTAGTTGAAAAAGTAATAATTCACATCCAACCGTAATTTAAAGTCAAAAGATTAAATGTTAAAATTTCATCAATATTGACAATTTTTTCAACGTTCGACTGGTCCGGGGTCATCGTTTTCGATCAGAAAATGATTTTTTGGACTCTACCAAAAATTATTCAAAATGTCATTTGGATCGGGCCTCATGTTGAATAACCACTTTTTAAACCCTCACAGTGACCAAAATTGGCATTTTTACAGTTTTGCTTTCTCAAAATCTTCAATTTTGACCAATTTCAGGCACAGAAATGACTTTAAACACACTTATTTTAGTTGAAAAAGTAATAATTCACATCCAACCGTCATTTAAAGTCAAAAGATTAAATGTTAAAATGTCATCAATATTGACCATTTTTTCAATGTTCGACTGGTCCGGGGTCATCGTTTTTCATCAGAAAATTGATTTTTTGGACTCTGTCAAAAATGATTCAAAATGTCTTTTGGATCGGGTCTCATATTGAATAACCACTTTTTAAACCCTCACATTGACCAAATTTGCCATTTTTACAGACTTTTGCTTACTCAAAATCTTCAATTTTGACCAATTTCAGGCACAGAAATGACTTTAAACACACTTATTTTAGTTGAAAAAGTAATAATTCACATCCAACCGTCATTTTAAGTCAAAAGATTAAATGTTAAAATTTCATCAATATTGACCATTTTTTCAACGTTCGACTGGTCCGGGGTCATCGTTTTTCATCAGAAAATTGATTTTTTGGACTCCACCAAAAATGATTCAAAATGTCATTTGGATCGGGCCTCATGTTGAATAACCACTTTTTAAACCCTCACAGTGACCAAAATTGCCATTTTTACAGTTTTGCTTACTCAAAATCTTCAATTTTGACCAATTTCAGGCACAGAAATGACTTTAAACACACTTATTTTCGTTGAAAAAGTAATAATTCACATCCAACCGTCATTTAAAGTCAAAAGATTAAATGTTAAAATTTCATCAATATTGACCAATTTTTTCAACGTTCGACTGGTCCGGGGTCATCGTTTTTCATCAGAAAATTTATTTTTTAAACTCTACCAAAAATGATTCAAAATGTCATTTGGATCGGGCCTCATGTTGAATAACCACTTTTTACACCCTCACAGTGACCAAAATTGCCATTTTTACAGAGTTTTGCGTACTCAAAATCTTCAATTTTGACCAATTTCAGGCACAGAAATGACTTTAAACACACTTATTTTAGTTGAAAAAGTAATAATTCACATCCAACCGTCATTTAAAGTCAAAAGATTAAATGTTAAAATGTCATCAATATTGACCATTTTTTCAACATTCGACTGGTCCGGGGTCATCGTTTTTCATCAGAAAATGGATTTTTTGGACTCTACCAAAAATGATTCAAAATGTCATTTGGATCGGGCCTCATGTTGAATAACCACTTTTTAAACCCTCACAGTGACCAAAATTGCAATTTTTTCAGAGTTTTGCTTACTCAAAATTTTCAATTTTGACCAATTTCAGGCACAGAAATGACTTTAAACACACTTATTTTCGTTGAAAAAGTAATAATTCACATCCAACCGTCATTTAAAGTCAAAAGATTAAATGTTAAAATTTCATCAATATTGACCATTTTTTCAACGTTCGACTGGTCCGGGGTCATCGTTTTCCATCAGAATATGATTTTTTGGACTCTACCAAAAATGATTCAAAATGTCATTTGGATCGGGCCTCATGTTGAATAACCACTTTTTAAACCCTCACAGTGACCAAAATTGCCATTTTTACAGAGTTTTACTTACTCAAAATCTTCAATTTTGACAAATTTCAGGCACAGAAATGACTTTAAACACACTTATTTTAGTTGAAAAAGTAATAACTCACATCCAACCTTCATTTAAAGTCAAAAGATTAAATGTTAAAATTTCATCAATACTGACCATTTTTTCAACGTTCGACTGGTCCGGGGTCATCGTTTTTCATCAGAAAATTGATTTTTTGGATTCTACCAAAAATGATTCAAAATGTCATTTGGATCGGGCCTCATGTTGAATAACCACTTTTTAAACCCTCACAGTGACCAAAATTGCCATTTTTACAGAGTTTTGCTTACTCAAAATCTTCAATTTTGACCAATTTCAGGCACAGAAATTACTTTAAACACACTTATTTCAGTTGAAAAAGTAATAACTCACATCCAACCTTCATTTAAACTCAAAAGATTAAATGTTAAAATTTCATCAATATTGACAATTTTTTCAACGTTCGACTGGTCCGGGGTCATCGTTTTTCATCAGAAAATGGATTTTTTGGACTCTACCAAAAATGATTCAAAATGTCATTTGGATCGGGCCTCATGTTGAATAACCACTTTTTAAACCCTCACAGTGACCAAAATTGCCATTTTTTCAGAGTTTTGCTTACTCAAAATTTTCAATTTTGACCAATATCAGGCACAGAAATGACTTTAAACACACTTATTTTCGTTGAAAAAGTAATAATTCACATCCAACCGTCATTTAAAGTCAAAAGATTAAATGTTAAAATTTCATCAATATTGACCATTTTTTCAACGTTCGACTGGTCCGGGGTCATCGTTTTTCATCAGGATATGATTTTTTGGACTCTACCAAAAATGATTCAAAATGTCATTTGGATCGGGCCTCATGTTGAATAACCACTTTTTAAACCCTCACAGTGACCAAAATTGCCATTTTTACAGAGTTTTGCTTACTCAAAATCTTCAATTTTGACCAATTTCAGGCACAGAAATGACTTTAAACACACTTATTTTAGTTGAAAAAGTAATAATTCACATCCAACCGTCATTTTAAGTCAAAAGATTAAATGTTAAAATTTCATCAATATTGACCATTTTTTCAACGTTCGACTGGTCCGGGGTCATCGTTTTTCATCAGAAAATTGATTTTTTGGACTCTACCAAAAATGATTCAAAATGTTATTTGGATTGGGCCTCATGTTGAATATCCACTTTTTAAACCCTCACAGTGACCAAAATTGCCATTTTTACAGAGTTTTGCTTACTCAAAATCTTCAATTTTGACCAATTTCAGGCACAGAAATGACTTTAAACACACTTATTTTAGTTGAAAAAGTAATAATTCACATCCAACCGTAATTTAAAGTCAAAAGATTAAATGTTAAAATTTCATCAATATTGACAATGTTTTCAACGTTCGACTGGTCCGGGGTCATCGTTTTTCATCAGAAAATTGATTTTTTGGACTCTGTCAAAAATGATTCAAAATGTCTTTTGGATCGGGTCTCATATTGAATAACCACTTTTTAAACCCTCACATTAACCAAATTTGCCATTTTTACAGACTTTTGCTTACTCAAAATCTTCAATTTTGACCAATTTCAGGTACAGAAATGACTTTAAACACACTTATTTTAGTTGAAAAAGTAATAATTCACATCCAACCGTCATTTTAAGTCAAAAGATTAAATGTTAAAATTTCATCAATATTGACCATTTTTTCAACGTTCGACTGGTCCGGGGTCATCGTTTTTCATCAGAAAATTGATTTTTTGGACTCCACCAAAAATGATTCAAAATGTCATTTGGATCGGGCCTCATGTTGAATAACCACTTTTTAAACCCTCACAGTGACCAAAATTGCCATTTTTACAGAGTTTTGCTTACTCAAAATCTTCAATTTTGACCAATTTCAGGCACAGAAATGACTTTAAACACACTTATTTTAGTTGAAAAAGTAATAATTCACATCCAACCGTCATTTAAAGTCAAAAGATTAAATGTTAAAATTTCATCAATATTGACATTTTTTTCAACGTTCGACTGGTCCGGGGTCATCGTTTTCCATCAGAATATGATTTTTTGGACTCTACCAAAAATGATTCAAAATGTCATTTGGATCGGGCCTCATGTTGAATAACCACTTTTTAAACCCTCACAGTGACCAAAATTGCCATTTTTACAGAGTTTTGCTTACTCAAAATCTTCAATTTTGACAAATTTCAGGCACAGAAATGACTTTAAACACACTTATTTTAGTTGAAAAAGTAATAACTCACATCCAACCTTCATTTAAAGTCAAAAGATTAAATGTTAAAATTTCATCAATATTGACCATTTTTTCAACGTTCGACTGGTCCGGGGTCATCGTTTTTCATCAGAAAATTGATTTTTTGGACTCTACCAAAAATGATTCAAAATATCATTTGGATTGGGCCTCATGTTGAATATCCACTTTTTAAACCCTCACAGTGACCAAAATTGCCATTTTTGCAGAGTTTTGCTTACTCAAAATCTTAAATTTTGACCAATTTCAGGCACAGAAATGACTTTAAACACACTTATTTTAGTTGAAAAAGTAATAATTCACATCCAACCGTCATTTTAAGTCAAAAGATTAAATGTTAAAATTTCATCAATATTGACCATTTTTTCAACGTTCGACTGGTCCGGGGTCATCGTTTTCCATCAGAATATGATTTTTTGGACTCTACCAAAAATGATTCAAAATGTCATTTGGATCGGGCCTCATGTTGAATAACCACTTTTTAAACCCTCACAGTGACCAAAATTGCCATTTTTACAGAGTTTTGCTTACTCAAAATCTTCAATTTTGACAAATTTCAGGCACAGAAATGACTTTAAACACACTTATTTTAGTTGAAAAAGTAATAACTCACATCCAACCTTCATTTAAAGTCAAAAGATTAAATGTTAAAATTTCATCAATACTGACCATTTTTTCAACGTTCGACTGGTCCGGGGTCATCGTTTTTCATCAGAAAATTGATTTTTTGGACTCTACCAAAAATGATTCAAAATGTCATTTGGATTGGGCCTAATGTTGAATATCCACTTTTTAAACCCTCACAGTGACCAAAATTGCCATTTTTGCAGAGTTTTGCTTACTCAAAATCTTCAATTTTGACCAATTTCAGGCACAGAAATGACTTTAAACACACTTATTTTAGTTGAAAAAGTAATAATTCACATCCAACCGTCATTTTAAGTCAAAAGATTAAATGTTAAAATTTCATCAATATTGACCATTTTTTCAACGTTCGACTGGTCCGGGGTCATCGTTTTTCATCAGAAAATTGATTTTTTGGACTCCACCAAAAATGATTCAAAATGTCATTTGGATCGGGCCTCATGTTGAATAACCACTTTTTAAACCCTCACAGTGACCAAAATTGCCATTTTTACAGAGTTTTGCTTACTCAAAATCTTCAATTTTGACCAATTTCAGGCATAGAAATGACTTTAAACACACTTATTTTAGTTGAAAAAGTAATAATTAACATCCAACCGTCATTTTAAGTCAAAAGATTAAATGTTAAAATTTCATCAATATTGACCATTTTTTCAACGTTCGACTGGTCCGGGGTCATCGTTTTTCATCAGAAAATTGATTTTTTGGACTCTACCAAAAATGATTCAAAATGTTATTTGGATTGGGCCTCATGTTGAATATCCACTTTTTAAACCCTCACAGTGACCAAAATTGCCATTTTTACAGAGTTTTGCTTACTCAAAATCTTCAATTTTGACCAATTTCAGGCACAGAAATGACTTTAAACACACTTATTTTAGTTGAAAAAGTAATAATTCACATCCAACCGTAATTTAAAGTCAAAAGATTAAATGTTAAAATTTCATCAATATTGACAATTTTTTCAACGTTCGACTGGTCCGGGGTCATCGTTTTCGATCAGAAAATGATTTTTTGGACTCTACCAAAAATTATTCAAAATGTCATTTGGATCGGGCCTCATGTTGAATAACCACTTTTTAAACCCTCACAGTGACCAAAATTGGCATTTTTACAGTTTTGCTTTCTCAAAATCTTCAATTTTGACCAATTTCAGGCACAGAAATGACTTTAAACACACTTATTTTAGTTGAAAAAGTAATAATTCACATCCAACCGTCATTTAAAGTCAAAAGATTAAATGTTAAAATTTCATCAATATTGACCATTTTTTCAATGTTCGACTGGTCCGGGGTCATCGTTTTTCATCAGAAAATTGATTTTTTGGACTCTGTCAAAAATGATTCAAAATGTCTTTTGGATCGGGTCTCATATTGAATAACCACTTTTTAAACCCTCACATTGACCAAATTTGCCATTTTTACAGACTTTTGCTTACTCAAAATCTTCAATTTTGACCAATTTCAGGCACAGAAATGACTTTAAACACACTTATTTTAGTTGAAAAAGTAATAATTCACATCCAACCGTCATTTTAAGTCAAAAGATTAAATGTTAAAATTTCATCAATATTGACCATTTTTTCAACGTTCGACTGGTCCGGGGTCATCGTTTTTCATCAGAAAATTGATTTTTTGGACTCCACCAAAAATGATTCAAAATGTCATTTGGATCGGGCCTCATGTTGAATAACCACTTTTTAAACCCTCACAGTGACCAAAATTGCCATTTTTACAGAGTTTTGCTTACTCAAAATCTTCAATTTTGACCACTTTCAGGCACAGAAATGACTTTAAACACACTTATTTTCGTTGAAAAAGTAATAATTCACATCCAACCGTCATTTAAAGTCAAAAGATTAAATGTTAAAATTTCATCAATATTGACAATTTTTTCAACGTTCGACTGGTCCGGGGTCATCGTTTTTCATCAGAAAATTTATTTTTTAAACTCTACCAAAAATGATTCAAAATGTCATTTGGATCGGGCCTCATGTTGAATAACCACTTTTTACACCCTCACAGTGACCAAAATTGCCATTTTTACAGAGTTTTGCGTACTCAAAATCTTCAATTTTGACCAATTTCAGGCACAGAAATGACTTTAAACACACTTATTTTAGTTGAAAAAGTAATAATTCACATCCAACCGTCATTTAAAGTCAAAAGATTAAATGTTAAAATGTCATCAATATTGACCATTTTTTCAACATTCGACTGGTCCGGGGTCATCGTTTTTCATCAGAAAATTGATTTTTTGGATTCTACCAAAAATGATTCAAAATGTCATTTGGATCAGGCCTCATGTTGAATAACCACTTTTTAAACCCTCACAATGACCAAAATTGCCATTTTTACAGAGTTTTGCTTACTCAAAATCTTCAATTTTGACCAATTTCAGGCACAGAAATTACTTTAAACACACTTACTTTAGCTGAAAAAGTAATAACTCACATCCAACCTTCATTTAAAGTCAAAAGATTAAATGTTAAAATTTCATCAATATTGACCATTTTTTCAACGTTCGACTGGTCCGGGGTCATCGTTTTCCATCAGAATATGATTTTTTGGACTCTACCAAAAATGATTCAAAATGTCATTTGGATCGGGCCTCATGTTGAATAACCACTTTTTAAACCCTCACAGTGACCAAAATTGCCATTTTTACAGAGTTTTGCTTACTCAAAATCTTCAATTTTGACAAATTTCAGGCACAGAAATGACTTTGAACACACTTATTTTAGTTGAAAAAGTATTAACTCACATCCAACCTTCATTTAAAGTCAAAAGATTAAATGTTAAAATTTCATCAATATTGACCATTTTTTCAACGTTCGACTGGTCCGGGGTCATCGTTTTTCATCAGAAAATTGATTTTTTGGACTCTACCAAAAATGATTCAAAATGTCATTTGGATTGGGCCTCATGTTGAATATCCACTTTTTAAACCCTCACAGTGACCAAAATTGCCATTTTTGCAGAGTTTTGCTTACTCAAAATCTTCAATTTTGACCAATTTCAGGCACAGAAATGACTTTAAACACACTTATTTTAGTTGAAAAAGTAATAATTCACATCCAACCATCATTTTAAGTCAAAAGATTAAATGTTAAAATTTCATCAATATTGACAATTTTTTCAACGTTCGACTGGTCCGGGGTCATCGTTTTGGATCAGAAAATGATTTTTTGGACTCTACCAAAAATTATTCAAAATGTCATTTGGATCGGGCCTCATGTTGAATAACCACTTTTTAAACCCTCACAGTGACCAAAATTGGCATTTTTACAGCTTTGCTTTCTCAAAATCTTCAATTTTGACCAATTTCAGGCACAGAAATGACTTTAAACACACTTATTTTAGTTGAAAAAGTAATAATTCACATCCAACCGTCATTTAAAGTCAAAAGATTAAATGTTAAAATTTCATCAATATTGACCATTTTTTCAACGTTCGACTGGTCCGGGGTCATCGTTTTTCATCAGAAAATTGATTTTTTAAACTCTACCAAAAATGATTCAAAATGTCATTTGGATCGGGCCTCATGTTGAATAACCACTTTTTACACCCTCACAGTGACCAAAATTGCCATTTTTACAGAGTTTTGCGTACTCAAAATCTTCAATTTTGACCAATTTCAGGCACAGAAATGACTTTAAACACACTTATTTTAGTTGAAAAAGTAATAATTCACATCCAACCGTCATTTAAAGTCAAAAGATTAAATGTTAAAATGTCATCAATATTGACCATTTTTTCAACATTCGACTGGTCCGGAGTCATCGTTTTTCATCAGAAAATTGATTTTTTGGATTCTACCAAAAATGATTCAAAATGTCATTTGGATTGGGCCTCATGTTGAATAACCACTTTTTAAACCCTCACAGTGACCAAAATTGCCATTTTTACAGAGTTTTGCTTACTCAAAATCTTCAATTTTGACCAATTTCAGGCACAGAAATTACTTTAAACACACTTATTTTAGTTGAAAAAGTAATAACTCACATCCAACCTTCATTTAAAGTCAAAAGATTAAATGTTAAAATTTCATCAATGTTGACAATTTTTTCAACGTTCGACTGGTCCGGGGTCATCGTTTTTTATCAGAAAATTGATTTTTTGGACTCTATCAAAAATGATTCAAAATGTCATTTGGATCGGGCCTCATGTTGAATAACCACTTTTTACACCCTCACAGTGACCAAAATTGCCATTTTTACAGAGTTTTGCTTACTCAAAATCTTCAATTTTGACCAATTTCAGGCACAGAAATGACTTTAAACACACTTATTTTAGTTGAAAAAGTAATAATTCACATCCAACCGTCATTTAAAGTCAAAAGATTAAATGTTAAAATTTCATCAATATTGACCATTTTTTCAACGTTCGACTGGTCCGGGGTCATCGTTTTTCATCAGAAAATTGATTTTTTGGACTCTGTCAAAAATGATTCAAAATGTCTTTTGGATCGGGTCTCATATTGAATAACCACTTTTTAAACCCTCACATTGACCAAATTTGCCATTTTTACAGACTTTTGCTTACTCAAAATCTTCAATTTTGACCAATTTCAGGCACAGAAATGACTTTAAACACACTTATTTTAGTTGAAAAAGTAATAATTCACATCCAACCGTCATTTAAAGTCAAAAGATTAAATGTTAAAATTTCATCAATATTGACCATTTTTTCAACATTCGACTGGTCCGGGGTCATCGTTTTGCATCAGAAAATTGATTTTTTGGATTCTACCAAAAATGATTCAAAATGTCATTTGGATCGGGCCTCATGTTGAATAACCACTTTTTAAACCCTCACAGTGACCAAAATTGCCATTTTTACAGAGTTTTGCTTACTCAAAATCTTTAATTTTTACCAATTTCAGGCACAGAAATGACTTTAAACACACTTATTTTAGTTGAAAAAGTAATAACTCACATCCAACCTTCATTTAAACTCAAAAGATTAAATGTTAAAATTTCATCAATATTGACCATTTTTTCAACGTTCGACTGGTCCGGGGTCATCGTTTTTCATCAGAAAATTGATTTTTTGGACTCCACCAAAAATGATTCAAAATGTCATTTGGATCGGGCCTCATGTTGAATAACCACTTTTTAAACCCTCACAGTGACCAAAATTGCCATTTTTACAGAGTTTTGCTTACTCAAAATCTTCAATTTTGACCAATTTCAGGCACAGAAATGACTTTAAACACACTTATTTTAGTTGAAAAAGTAATAATTCACATCCAACCGTCATTTTAAGTCAAAAGATTAAATGTTAAAATTTCATCAATATTGACCATTTTTTCAACGTTCGACTGGTCCGGGGTCATCGTTTTTCATCAGAAAATTGATTTTTTGGACTCTACCAAAAATGATTCAAAATGTTATTTGGATTGGGCCTCATGTTGAACATCCACTTTTTAAACCCTCACAGTGACCAAAATTGCCATTTTTACAGAGTTTTGCTTACTCAAAATCTTCAATTTTGACCAATTTCAGGCACAGAAATGACTTTAAACACACTTATTTTAGTTGAAAAAGTAATAATTCACATCCAACCGTCATTTAAAGTCAAAAGATTAAATGTTAAAATTTCATCAATATTGACCATTTTTTCAACGTTCGACTGGTCCGGGGTCATCGTTTTTCATCAGAAAATTGATTTTTTAAACTCTACCAAAAATGATTCAAAATGTCATTTGGATCGGGCCTCATGTTGAATAACCACTTTTTACACCCTCACAGTGACCAAAATTGCCATTTTTACAGAGTTTTGCGTACTCAAAATCTTCAATTTTGACCAATTTCAGGCACAGAAATGACTTTAAACACACTTATTTTAGTTGAAAAAGTAATAATTCACATCCAACCGTCATTTAAAGTCAAAAGATTAAATGTTAAAATGTCATCAATATTGACCATTTTTTCAACATTCGACTGGTCCGGAGTCATCGTTTTTCATCAGAAAATTGATTTTTTGGATTCTACCAAAAATGATTCAAAATGTCATTTGGATTGGGCCTCATGTTGAATAACCACTTTTTAAACCCTCACAGTGACCAAAATTGCCATTTTTACAGAGTTTTGCTTACTCAAAATCTTCAATTTTGACCAATTTCAGGCACAGAAATTACTTTAAACACACTTATTTTAGTTGAAAAAGTAATAACTCACATCCAACCTTCATTTAAAGTCAAAAGATTAAATGTTAAAATTTCATCAATGTTGACAATTTTTTCAACGTTCGACTGGTCCGGGGTCATCGTTTTTTATCAGAAAATTGATTTTTTGGACTCTATCAAAAATGATTCAAAATGTCATTTGGATCGGGCCTCATGTTGAATAACCACTTTTTACACCCTCACAGTGACCAAAATTGCCATTTTTACAGAGTTTTGCTTACTCAAAATCTTCAATTTTGACCAATTTCAGGCACAGAAATGACTTTAAACACACTTATTTTAGTTGAAAAAGTAATAATTCACATCCAACCGTCATTTAAAGTCAAAAGATTAAATGTTAAAATTTCATCAATATTGACCATTTTTTCAACGTTCGACTGGTCCGGGGTCATCGTTTTTCATCAGAAAATTGATTTTTTGGACTCTGTCAAAAATGATTCAAAATGTCTTTTGGATCGGGTCTCATATTGAATAACCACTTTTTAAACCCTCACATTGACCAAATTTGCCATTTTTACAGACTTTTGCTTACTCAAAATCTTCAATTTTGACCAATTTCAGGCACAGAAATGACTTTAAACACACTTATTTTAGTTGAAAAAGTAATAATTCACATCCAACCGTCATTTAAAGTCAAAAGATTAAATGTTAAAATTTCATCAATATTGACCATTTTTTCAACATTCGACTGGTCCGGGGTCATCGTTTTGCATCAGAAAATTGATTTTTTGGATTCTACCAAAAATGATTCAAAATGTCATTTGGATCGGGCCTCATGTTGAATAACCACTTTTTAAACCCTCACAGTGACCAAAATTGCCATTTTTAAAGAGTTTTGCTTACTCAAAATCTTTAATTTTTACCAATTTCAGGCACAGAAATGACTTTAAACACACTTATTTTAGTTGAAAAAGTAATAACTCACATCCAACCTTCATTTAAACTCAAAAGATTAAATGTTAAAATTTCATCAATATTGACCATTTTTTCAACGTTCGACTGGTCCGGGGTCATCGTTTTTCATCAGAAAATTGATTTTTTGGACTCCACCAAAAATGATTCAAAATGTCATTTGGATCGGGCCTCATGTTGAATAACCACTTTTTAAACCCTCACAGTGACCAAAATTGCCATTTTTACAGAGTTTTGCTTACTCAAAATCTTCAATTTTGACCAATTTCAGGCACAGAAATGACTTTAAACACACTTATTTTAGTTGAAAAAGTAATAATTCACATCCAACCGTCATTTTAAGTCAAAAGATTAAATGTTAAAATTTCATCAATATTGACCATTTTTTCAACGTTCGACTGGTCCGGGGTCATCGTTTTTCATCAAAAAATTGATTTTTTGGACTCTACCAAAAATGATTCAAAATGTTATTTGGATTGGGCCTCATGTTGAACATCCACTTTTTAAACCCTCACAGTGACCAAAATTGCCATTTTTACAGAGTTTTGCTTACTCAAAATCTTCAATTTTGACAAATTTCAGGCACAGAAATGACTTTAAACACACTTATTTTAGTTGAAAAAGTAATAACTCACATCCAACCTTCATTTAAAGTCAAAAGATTAAATGTTAAAATTTCATCAATATTGACCATTTTTTCAACGTTCGACTGGTCCGGGGTCATCGTTTTTCATCAGAAAATTGATTTTTTGGACTCTACCAAAAATGATTCAAAATATCATTTGGATTGGGCCTCATGTTGAATATCCACTTTTTAAACCCTCACAGTGACCAAAATTGCCATTTTTGCAGAGTTTTGCTTACTCAAAATCTTAAATTTTGACCAATTTCAGGCACAGAAATGACTTTAAACACACTTATTTTAGTTGAAAAAGTAATAATTCACATCCAACCGTCATTTTAAGTCAAAAGATTAAATGTTAAAATTTCATCAATATTGACCATTTTTTCAACATTCGACTGGTCCGGGGTCATCGTTTTTCATCAGAAAATTGATTTTTTGGATTCTACCAAAAATGATTCAAAATGTCATTTGGATCGGGCCTCATGTTGAATAACCACTTTTTAAACCCTCACAGTGACCAAAATTGCCATTTTTACAGAGTTTTGCTTACTCAAAATCTTAAATTTTGACCAATTTCAGGCACAGAAATTACTTTAAACACACTTATTTTAGTTGAAAAAGTAATAACTCACATCCAACCTTCATTTAAACTCGAAAGATTAAATGTTAAAATTTCATCAATATTGACAATTTTTTCAACGTTCGACTGGTCCGGGGTCATCGTTTTTCATCAGAAAATGGATTTTTTGGACTCTACCAAAAATGATTCAAAATGTCATTTGGATCGGGCCTCATGTTGAATAACCACTTTTTAAACCCTCACAGTGACCAAAATTGCCATTTTTTCAGAGTTTTGCTTACTCAAAATTTTCAATTTTGACCAATTTCAAGCACAGAAATGACTTAAAACACACTTATTTTCGTTGAAAAAGTAATAATTCACATCCAACCGTCATTTAAAGTCAAAAGATTAAATGTTAAAATTTCATCAATATTGACCATTTTTTCAACGTTCGACTGGTCCGGGGTCATCGTTTTCCATCAGAATATGATTTTTTGGACTCTACCAAAAATGATTCAAAATGTCATTTGGATCGGGCCTCATGTTGAATAACCACTTTTTAAACCCTCACAGTGACCAAAATTGCCATTTTTACAGAGTTTTGCTTACTCAAAATCTTCAATTTTGACAAATTTCAGGCACAGAAATGACTTTAAACACACTTATTTTAGTTGAAAAAGTAATAACTCACATCCAACCTTCATTTAAAGTCAAAAGATTAAATGTTAAAATTTCATCAATACTGACCATTTTTTCAACGTTCGACTGGTCCGGGGTCATCGTTTTTCATCAGAAAATTGATTTTTTGGACTCTACCAAAAATGATTCAAAATGTCATTTGGATTGGGCCTAATGTTGAATATCCACTTTTTAAACCCTCACAGTGACCAAAATTGCCATTTTTGCAGAGTTTTGCTTACTCAAAATCTTCAATTTTGACCAATTTCAGGCACAGAAATGACTTTAAACACACTTATTTTAGTTGAAAAAGTAATAATTCACATCCAACCGTCATTTTAAGTCAAAAGATTAAATGTTAAAATTTCATCAATATTGACCATTTTTTCAACGTTCGACTGGTCCGGGGTCATCGTTTTTCATCAGAAAATTGATTTTTTGGACTCCACCAAAAATGATTCAAAATGTCATTTGGATCGGGCCTCATGTTGAATAACCACTTTTTAAACCCTCACAGTGACCAAAATTGCCATTTTTACAGAGTTTTGCTTACTCAAAATCTTCAATTTTGACCAATTTCAGGCATAGAAATGACTTTAAACACACTTATTTTAGTTGAAAAAGTAATAATTAACATCCAACCGTCATTTTAAGTCAAAAGATTAAATGTTAAAATTTCATCAATATTGACCATTTTTTCAACGTTCGACTGGTCCGGGGTCATCGTTTTTCATCAGAAAATTGATTTTTTGGACTCTACCAAAAATGATTCAAAATGTTATTTGGATTGGGCCTCATGTTGAATATCCACTTTTTAAACCCTCACAGTGACCAAAATTGCCATTTTTACAGAGTTTTGCTTACTCAAAATCTTCAATTTTGACCAATTTCAGGCACAGAAATGACTTTAAACACACTTATTTTAGTTGAAAAAGTAATAATTCACATCCAACCGTAATTTAAAGTCAAAAGATTAAATGTTAAAATTTCATCAATATTGACAATTTTTTCAACGTTCGACTGGTCCGGGGTCATCGTTTTCGATCAGAAAATGATTTTTTGGACTCTACCAAAAATTATTCAAAATGTCATTTGGATCGGGCCTCATGTTGAATAACCACTTTTTAAACCCTCACAGTGACCAAAATTGGCATTTTTACAGTTTTGCTTTCTCAAAATCTTCAATTTTGACCAATTTCAGGCACAGAAATGACTTTAAACACACTTATTTTAGTTGAAAAAGTAATAATTCACATCCAACCGTCATTTAAAGTCAAAAGATTAAATGTTAAAATTTCATCAATATTGACCATTTTTTCAATGTTCGACTGGTCCGGGGTCATCGTTTTTCATCAGAAAATTGATTTTTTGGACTCTGTCAAAAATGATTCAAAATGTCTTTTGGATCGGGTCTCATATTGAATAACCACTTTTTAAACCCTCACATTGACCAAATTTGCCATTTTTACAGACTTTTGCTTACTCAAAATCTTCAATTTTGACCAATTTCAGGCACAGAAATGACTTTAAACACACTTATTTTAGTTGAAAAAGTAATAATTCACATCCAACCGTCATTTTAAGTCAAAAGATTAAATGTTAAAATTTCATCAATATTGACCATTTTTTCAACGTTCGACTGGTCCGGGGTCATCGTTTTTCATCAGAAAATTGATTTTTTGGACTCCACCAAAAATGATTCAAAATGTCATTTGGATCGGGCCTCATGTTGAATAACCACTTTTTAAACCCTCACAGTGACCAAAATTGCCATTTTTACAGAGTTTTGCTTACTCAAAATCTTCAATTTTGACCACTTTCAGGCACAGAAATGACTTTAAACACACTTATTTTCGTTGAAAAAGTAATAATTCACATCCAACCGTCATTTAAAGTCAAAAGATTAAATGTTAAAATTTCATCAATATTGACCATTTTTTCAACGTTCGACTGGTCCGGGGTCATCGTTTTTCATCAGAAAATTTATTTTTTAAACTCTACCAAAAATGATTCAAAATGTCATTTGGATCGGGCCTCATGTTGAATAACCACTTTTTACACCCTCACAGTGACCAAAATTGCCATTTTTACAGAGTTTTGCGTACTCAAAATCTGCAATTTTGACCAATTTCAGGCACAGAAATGACTTTAAACACACTTATTTTAGTTGAAAAAGTAATAATTCACATCCAACCGTCATTTAAAGTCAAAAGATTAAATGTTAAAATGTCATCAATATTGACCATTTTTTCAACATTCGACTGGTCCGGGGTCATCGTTTTTCATCAGAAAATTGATTTTTTGGATTCTACCAAAAATGATTCAAAATGTCATTTGGATCAGGCCTCATGTTGAATAACCACTTTTTAAACCCTCACAATGACCAAAATTGCCATTTTTACAGAGTTTTGCTTACTCAAAATCTTCAATTTTGACCAATTTCAGGCACAGAAATTACTTTAAACACACTTACTTTAGCTGAAAAAGTAATAACTCACATCCAACCTTCATTTAAAGTCAAAAGATTAAATGTTAAAATTTCATCCATATTGACCATTTTTTCAACGTTCGACTGGTCCGGGGTCATCGTTTTCCATCAGAATATGATTTTTTGGACTCTACCAAAAATGATTCAAAATGTCATTTGGATCGGGCCTCATGTTGAATAACCACTTTTTAAACCCTCACAGTGACCAAAATTGCCATTTTTACAGAGTTTTGCTTACTCAAAATCTTCAATTTTGACAAATTTCAGGCACAGAAATGACTTTGAACACACTTATTTTAGTTGAAAAAGTATTAACTCACATCCAACCTTCATTTAAAGTCAAAAGATTAAATGTTAAAATTTCATCAATATTGACCATTTTTTCAACGTTCGACTGGTCCGGGGTCATCGTTTTTCATCAGAAAATTGATTTTTTGGACTCTACCAAAAATGATTCAAAATGTCATTTGGATTGGGCCTCATGTTGAATATCCACTTTTTAAACCCTCACAGTGACCAAAATTGCCATTTTTGCAGAGTTTTGCTTACTCAAAATCTTCAATTTTGACCAATTTCAGGCACAGAAATGACTTTAAACACACTTATTTTAGTTGAAAAAGTAATAATTCACATCCAACCATCATTTTAAGTCAAAAGATTAAATGTTAAAATTTCATCAATATTGACAATTTTTTCAACGTTCGACTGGTCCGGGGTCATCGTTTTCGATCAGAAAATGATTTTTTGGACTCTACCAAAAATTATTCAAAATGTCATTTGGATCGGGCCTCATGTTGAATAACCACTTTTTAAACCCTCACAGTGACCAAAATTGGCATTTTTACAGCTTTGCTTTCTCAAAATCTTCAATTTTGACCAATTTCAGGCACAGAAATGACTTTAAACACACTTATTTTAGTTGAAAAAGTAATAATTCACATCCAACCGTCATTTAAAGTCAAAAGATTAAATGTTAAAATTTCATCAATATTGACCATTTTTTCAACGTTCGACTGGTCCGGGGTCATCGTTTTTCATCAGAAAATTGATTTTTTAAACTCTACCAAAAATGATTCAAAATGTCATTTGGATCGGGCCTCATGTTGAATAACCACTTTTTACACCCTCACAGTGACCAAAATTGCCATTTTTACAGAGTTTTGCGTACTCAAAATCTTCAATTTTGACCAATTTCAGGCACAGAAATGACTTTAAACACACTTATTTTAGTTGAAAAAGTAATAATTCACATCCAACCGTCATTTAAAGTCAAAAGATTAAATGTTAAAATGTCATCAATATTGACCATTTTTTCAACATTCGACTGGTCCGGAGTCATCGTTTTTCATCAGAAAATTGATTTTTTGGATTCTACCAAAAATGATTCAAAATGTCATTTGGATTGGGCCTCATGTTGAATAACCACTTTTTAAACCCTCACAGTGACCAAAATTGCCATTTTTACAGAGTTTTGCTTACTCAAAATCTTCAATTTTGACCAATTTCAGGCACAGAAATTACTTTAAACACACTTATTTTAGTTGAAAAAGTAATAACTCACATCCAACCTTCATTTAAAGTCAAAAGATTAAATGTTAAAATTTCATCAATGTTGACAATTTTTTCAACGTTCGACTGGTCCGGGGTCATCGTTTTTTATCAGAAAATTGATTTTTTGGACTCTATCAAAAATGATTCAAAATGTCATTTGGATCGGGCCTCATGTTGAATAACCACTTTTTACACCCTCACAGTGACCAAAATTGCCATTTTTACAGAGTTTTGCTTACTCAAAATCTTCAATTTTGACCAATTTCAGGCACAGAAATGACTTTAAACACACTTATTTTAGTTGAAAAAGTAATAATTCACATCCAACCGTCATTTAAAGTCAAAAGATTAAATGTTAAAATTTCATCAATATTGACCATTTTTTCAACGTTCGACTGGTCCGGGGTCATCGTTTTTCATCAGAAAATTGATTTTTTGGACTCTGTCAAAAATGATTCAAAATGTCTTTTGGATCGGGTCTCATATTGAATAACCACTTTTTAAACCCTCACATTGACCAAATTTGCCATTTTTACAGACTTTTGCTTACTCAAAATCTTCAATTTTGACCAATTTCAGGCACAGAAATGACTTTAAACACACTTATTTTAGTTGAAAAAGTAATAATTCACATCCAACCGTCATTTAAAGTCAAAAGATTAAATGTTAAAATTTCATCAATATTGACCATTTTTTCAACGTTCGACTGGTCCGGGGTCATCGTTTTTCATCAGAAAATTGATTTTTTGGACTCTGTCAAAAATGATTCAAAATGTCTTTTGGATCGGGTCTCATATTGAATAACCACTTTTTAAACCCTCACATTGACCAAATTTGCCATTTTTACAGACTTTTGCTTACTCAAAATCTTCAATTTTGACCAATTTCAGGCACAGAAATGACTTTAAACACACTTATTTTAGTTGAAAAAGTAATAATTCACATCCAACCGTCATTTAAAGTCAAAAGATTAAATGTTAAAATTTCATCAATATTGACCATTTTTTCAACATTCGACTGGTCCGGGGTCATCGTTTTGCATCAGAAAATTGATTTTTTGGATTCTACCAAAAATGATTCAAAATGTCATTTGGATCGGGCCTCATGTTGAATAACCACTTTTTAAACCCTCACAGTGACCAAAATTGCCATTTTTACAGAGTTTTGCTTACTCAAAATCTTTAATTTTTACCAATTTCAGGCACAGAAATGACTTTAAACACACTTATTTTAGTTGAAAAAGTAATAACTCACATCCAACCTTCATTTAAACTCAAAAGATTAAATGTTAAAATTTCATCAATATTGACCATTTTTTCAACGTTCGACTGGTCCGGGGTCATCGTTTTTCATCAGAAAATTGATTTTTTGGACTCCACCAAAAATGATTCAAAATGTCATTTGGATCGGGCCTCATGTTGAATAACCACTTTTTAAACCCTCACAGTGACCAAAATTGCCATTTTTACAGAGTTTTGCTTACTCAAAATCTTCAATTTTGACCAATTTCAGGCACAGAAATGACTTTAAACACACTTATTTTAGTTGAAAAAGTAATAATTCACATCCAACCGTCATTTTAAGTCAAAAGATTAAATGTTAAAATTTCATCAATATTGACCATTTTTTCAACGTTCGACTGGTCCGGGGTCATCGTTTTTCATCAGAAAATTGATTTTTTGGACTCTACCAAAAATGATTCAAAATGTTATTTGGATTGGGCCTCATGTTGAACATCCACTTTTTAAACCCTCACAGTGACCAAAATTGCCATTTTTACAGAGTTTTGCTTACTCAAAATCTTCAATTTTGACCAATTTCAGGCACAGAAATGACTTTAAACACACTTATTTTAGTTGAAAAAGTAATAATTCACATCCAACCGTAATTTAAAGTCAAAAGATTAAATGTTAAAATTTCATCAATATTGACCATTTTTTCAACGTTCGACTGGTCCGGGGTCATCGTTTTCGATCAGAAAATGATTTTTTGGACTCTACCAAAAATTATTCAAAATGTCATTTGGATCGGGCCTCATGTTGAATAACCACTTTTTAAACCCTCACAGTGACCAAAATTGCCATTTTTACAGAGTTTTGCTTACTCAAAATCTTCAATTTTGACAAATTTCAGGCACAGAAATGACTTTAAACACACTTATTTTAGTTGAAAAAGTAATAACTCACATCCAACCTTCATTTAAAGTCAAAAGATTAAATGTTAAAATTTCATCAATATTGACCATTTTTTCAATGTTCGACTGGTCCGGGGTCATCGTTTTTCATCAGAAAATTGATTTTTTGGACTCTGTCAAAAATGATTCAAAATGTCTTTTGGATCGGGTCTCATATTGAATAACCACTTTTTAAACCCTCACATTGACCAAATTTGCCATTTTTACAGACTTTTGCTTACTCAAAATCTTCAATTTTGACCAATTTCAGGCACAGAAATGACTTTAAACACACTTATTTTAGTTGAAAAAGTAATAATTCACATCCAACCGTCATTTTAAGTCAAAAGATTAAATGTTAAAATTTCATCAATATTGACCATTTTTTCAACGTTCGACTGGTCCGGGGTCATCGTTTTTCATCAGAAAATTGATTTTTTGGACTCCACAAAAAATTATTCAAAATGTCATTTGGATCGGGCCTCATATTGAATAACCACTTTTTAAACCCTCACAGTGACCAAAATTGCCATTTTTACAGAGTTTTGCTTACTCAAAATCTTCAATTTTGACCAATTTCAGGCACAGAAATGACTTTAAACACACTTATTTTAGTTGAAAAAGTAATAATTCACATCCAACCGTCATTTTAAGTCAAAAGATTAAATGTTAAAATTTCATCAATATTGACCATTTTTTCAACGTTCGACTGGTCCGGGGTCATCGTTTTCGATCAGAAAATGATTTTTTGGACTCTACCAAAAATTATTCAAAATGTCATTTGGATTGGGCCTCATGTTGAATATCCACTTTTTAAACCCTCACAGTGACCAAAATTGCCATTTTTACAGAGTTTTGCTTACTCAAAATCTTCAATTTTGACCAATTTCAGGCACAGAAATGACTTTAAACACACTTATTTTCGTTGAAAAAGTAATAATTCACATCCAACCGTCATTTAAAGTCAAAAGATTAAATGTTAAAATTTCATCAATATTGACCATTTTTTCAACGTTCGACTGGTCCGGGTCATCGTTTTCCATCAGAAAATGATTTTTTGGACTCTACCAAAAATGATTCAAAATGTCATTTGGATTGGGCCTCATGTTGAATAACCACTTTTTAAACCCTCACAGTGACCAAAATTGCCATTTTTACAGAGTTTTGCTTACTCAAAATCGTCAATTTTGACCAATTTCAGGCACAGAAATGACTTTAAACACACTTATTTTCGTTGAAAAAGTAATAATTCACATCCAACCGTCATTTAAAGTCAAAAGATTAAATGTTAAAATTTCATCAATATTGACCATTTTTTCAACGTTCGACTGGTCCGGGGTCATCGTTTTCCATCAGAAAATGATTTTTTGGACTCTACCAAAAATGATTCAAAATGTCATTTGGATCGGGCCTCATGTTGAATAACCACTTTTTACACCCTCACAGTGACCAAAATTGCCATTTTTACAGAGTTTTGCTTACTCAAAATCTTCAATTTTGACCAATTTCAGGCACGGAAATGACTTTAAACACACTTATTTTAGTTGAAAAAGTAATAATTCACATCCAACCGTCATTTAAAGTCAAAAGATTAAATGTTAAAATTTCATCAATATTGACCATTTTTTCAACGTTCGACTGGTCCGGGGTCATCGTTTTTTATCAGAAAATTGATTTTTTGGACCCTATCAAAAATGATTCAAAATGTCATTTGGATCGGGCCTCATGTTGAATAACCACTTTTTACACCCTCACAGTGACCAAAATTGCCATTTTTACAGAGTTTTGCTTACTCAAAATCTTCAATTTTGACCAATTTCAGGCACAGAAATGACTTTAAACACACTTATTTTAGTTGAAAAAGTAATAATTCACATCCAACCGTCATTTAAAGTCAAAAGATTAAATGTTAAAATTTCATCAATATTGACCATTTTTTCAACATTCGACTGGTCCGGGGTCATCGTTTTTCATCAGAAAATTGATTTTTTGGATTCTACCAAAAATGATTCAAAATGTCATTTGGATCGGGCCTCATGTTGAATAACCACTTTTTAAACCCTCACAGTGACCAAAATTGCCATTTTTACAGAGTTTTGCTTACTCAAAATCTTCAATTTTGACCAATTTCAGGCACAGAAATGACTTTAAACACACTTATTTTAGTTGAAAAAGTAATAACTCACATCCAACCTTCATTTAAAGTCAAAAGATTAAATGTTAAAATTTCATCAATATTGACCATTTTTTTTCAACGTTCGACTGGTCCGGGGTCATCGTTTTTTATCAGAAAATTGATTTTTTGAACTCTACCAAAAATGATTCAAAATGTCATTTGGATCGGGCCTCATGTTGAATAACCACTTTTTACACCCTCACAGTGACCAAAATTGCCATTTTTACAGAGTTTTGCTTACTCAAAATCTTCAATTTTGACCAATTTCAGGCACAGAAATGACTTTAAACACACTTATTTTAGTTGAAAAAGTAATAATTCATATCCAACCGTCATTTAAAGTCAAAAGATTAAATGTTAAAATTTCATCAATATTGACCATTTTTTCAACGTTCGACTGGTCCGGGGTCATCGTTTTTTATCAGAAAATTGATTTTTTGGACTCTATCAAAAATGATTCAAAATGTCATTTGGATCGGGCCTCATGTTGAATAACCACTTTTTACACCCTCACAGTGACCAAAATTGCCATTTTTACAGAGTTTTGCTTACTCAAAATCTTCAATTTTGACCAATTTCAGGCACAGAAATTACTTTAAACACACTTATTTTAGTTGAAAAAGTAATAATTCACATCCAACCGTCATTTTAAGTCAAAAGATTAAATGTTAAAATTTCATCAATATTGACCATTTTTTCAACGTTCGACTGGTCCGGGGTCATCGTTTTTCATCAGAAAATTGATTTTTTGGACTCTACCAAAAATGATTCAAAATGTTATTTGGATTGGGCCTCATGTTGAATATCCACTTTTTAAACCCTCACAGTGACCAAAATTGCCATTTTTACAGAGTTTTGCTTACTCAAAATCTTCAATTTTGACCAATTTCAGGCACAGAAATGACTTTAAACACACTTATTTTAGTTGAAAAAGTAATAATTCACATCCAACCGTAATTTAAAGTCAAAAGATTAAATGTTAAAATTTCATCAATATTGACAATTTTTTCAACGTTCGACTGGTCCGGGGTCATCGTTTTCGATCAGAAAATGATTTTTTGGACTCTACCAAAAATTATTCAAAATGTCATTTGGATCGGGCCTCATGTTGAATAACCACTTTTTAAACCCTCACAGTGACCAAAATTGGCATTTTTACAGCTTTGCTTTCTCAAAATCTTCAATTTTGACCAATTTCAGGCACACAAATGACTTTAAACACACTTATTTTAGTTGAAAAAGTAATAATTCACATCCAACCGTCATTTAAAGTCAAAAGATTAAATGTTAAAATTTCATCAATATTGACCATTTTTTCAACATTCGACTGGTCCGGGTCATCGTTTTTCATCAGAAAATTGATTTTTTGGATTCTACCAAAAATGATTCAAAATGTCATTTGGATCGGGCCTCATGTTGAATAACCACTTTTTAAACCCTCACAGTGACCAAAATTGCCATTTTTACAGAGTTTTGCTTACTCAAAATCGTCAATTTTGACCAATTTCAGGCACAGAAATGACTTTAAACACACTTATTTAAGTTGAAAAAGTAATATTTCAAATCCAACCGTCATTTTAAGTCAAAAGATTAAATGTTAAAATTTCATCAATATTGACCATTTTTTTTCAACGTTCGACTGGTCCGGGGTCATCGTTTTTTATCAGAAAATTGATTTTTTGAACTCTACCAAAAATGATTCAAAATGTCATTTGGATCGGGCCTCATGTTGAATAACCACTTTTTACACCCTCACAGTGACCAAAATTGCCATTTTTACAGAGTTTTGCTTACTCAAAATCTTCAATTTTGACCAATTTCAGGCACAGAAATGACTTTAAACACACTTATTTTAGTTGAAAAAGTAATAATTCACATCCAACCGTCATTTAAAGTCAAAAGATTAAATGTTAAAATTTCATCAATATTGACCATTTTTTCAACGTTCGACTGGTCCGGGGTCATCGTTTTTTATCAGAAAATTGATTTTTTGGACTCTATCAAAAATGATTCAAAATGTCATTTGGATCGGGCCTCATCTTGAATAACCACTTTTTACACCCTCACAGTGACCAAAATTGCCATTTTTACAGAGTTTTGCTTACTCAAAATCTTCAATTTTGACCAATTTCAGGCACAGAAATTACTTTAAACACACTTATTTTAGTTGAAAAAGTAATAATTCACATCCAACCGTCATTTTAAGTCAAAAGATTAAATGTTAAAATTTCATCAATATTGACCATTTTTTCAACGTTCGACTGGTCCGGGGTCATCGTTTTTCATCAGAAAATTGATTTTTTGGACTCTACCAAAAATGATTCAAAATGTTATTTGGATTGGGCCTCATGTTGAATATCCACTTTTTAAACCCTCACAGTGACCAAAATTGCCATTTTTACAGAGTTTTGCTTACTCAAAATCTTCAATTTTGACCAATTTCAGGCACAGAAATGACTTTAAACACACTTATTTTAGTTGAAAAAGTAATAATTCACATCCAACCGTAATTTAAAGTCAAAAGATTAAATGTTAAAATTTCATCAATATTGACAATGTTTTCAACGTTCGACTGGTCCGGGGTCATCGTTTTTTATCAGAAAATTGATTTTTTGAACTCTACCAAAAATGATTCAAAATGTCATTTGGATCGGGCCTCATGTTGAATAACCACTTTTTACACCCTCACAGTGACCAAAATTGCCATTTTTACAGAGTTTTGCTTACTCAAAATCTTCAATTTTGACCAATTTCAGGCACGGAAATGACTTTAAACACACTTATTTTAGTTGAAAAAGTAATAATTCACATCCAACCGTCATTTAAAGTCAAAAGATTAAATGTTAAAATTTCATCAATATTGACCATTTTTTCAACGTTCGACTGGTCCGGGGTCATCGTTTTTTATCAGAAAATTGATTTTTTGGACCCTATCAAAAATGATTCAAAATGTCATTTGGATCGGGCCTCATGTTGAATAACCACTTTTTACACCCTCACAGTGACCAAAATTGCCATTTTTACAGAGTTTTGCTTACTCAAAATCTTCAATTTTGACCAATTTCAGGCACAGAAATGACTTTAAACACACTTATTTTAGTTGAAAAAGTAATAATTCACATCCAACCGTCATTTAAAGTCAAAAGATTAAATGTTAAAATTTCATCAATATTGACCATTTTTTCAACATTCGACTGGTCCGGGGTCATCGTTTTTCATCAGAAAATTGATTTTTTGGATTCTACCAAAAATGATTCAAAATGTCATTTGGATCGGGCCTCATGTTGAATAACCACTTTTTAAACCCTCACAGTGACCAAAATTGCCATTTTTACAGAGTTTTGCTTACTCAAAATCTTCAATTTGACCAATTTCAGGCACAGAAATGACTTTAAACACACTTATTTTAGTTGAAAAAGTAATAACTCACATCCAACCTTCATTTAAAGTCAAAAGATTAAATGTTAAAATTTCATCAATATTGACCATTTTTTCAACGTTCGACTGGTCCGGGGTCATCGTTTTTCATCAGAAAATTGATTTTTTGGACTCTACCAAAAATGATTCAAAATGTTATTTGGATTGGGCCTCATGTTGAATATCCACTTTTTAAACCCTCACAGTGACCAAAATTGCCATTTTTACAGAGTTTTGCTTACTCAAAATCTTCAATTTTGACCAATTTCAGGCACAGAAATGACTTTAAACACACTTATTTTAGTTGAAAAAGTAATAATTCACATCCAACCGTCATTTAAAGTCAAAAGATTAAATGTTAAAATTTCATCAATATTGACCATTTTTTCAACATTCGACTGGTCCGGGGTCATCGTTTTGCATCAGAAAATTGATTTTTTGGATTCTACCAAAAATGATTCAAAATGTCATTTGGATCGGGCCTCATGTTGAATAACCACTTTTTAAACCCTCACAGTGACCAAAATTGCCATTTTTACAGAGTTTTGCTTACTCAAAATCTTTAATTTTTACCAATTTCAGGCACAGAAATGACTTTAAACACACTTATTTTAGTTGAAAAAGTAATAACTCACATCCAACCTTCATTTAAACTCAAAAGATTAAATGTTAAAATTTCATCAATATTGACCATTTTTTCAACGTTCGACTGGTCCGGGGTCATCGTTTTTCATCAGAAAATTGATTTTTTGGACTCCACCAAAAATGATTCAAAATGTCATTTGGATCGGGCCTCATGTTGAATAACCACTTTTTAAACCCTCACAGTGACCAAAATTGCCATTTTTACAGAGTTTTGCTTACTCAAAATCTTCAATTTTGACCAATTTCAGGCACAGAAATGACTTTAAACACACTTATTTTAGTTGAAAAAGTAATAATTCACATCCAACCGTCATTTTAAGTCAAAAGATTAAATGTTAAAATTTCATCAATATTGACCATTTTTTCAACGTTCGACTGGTCCGGGGTCATCGTTTTTCATCAGAAAATTGATTTTTTGGACTCTACCAAAAATGATTCAAAATGTTATTTGGATTGGGCCTCATGTTGAACATCCACTTTTTAAACCCTCACAGTGACCAAAATTGCCATTTTTACAGAGTTTTGCTTACTCAAAATCTTCAATTTTGACCAATTTCAGGCACAGAAATGACTTTAAACACACTTATTTTAGTTGAAAAAGTAATAATTCACATCCAACCGTAATTTAAAGTCAAAAGATTAAATGTTAAAATTTCATCAATATTGACCATTTTTTCAACGTTCGACTGGTCCGGGGTCATCGTTTTTCATCAGAAAATTGATTTTTTGGACTCTGTCAAAAATGATTCAAAATGTCTTTTGGATCGGGTCTCATATTGAATATCCACTTTCTAAACCCTCACATTGACCAAATTTGCCATTTTTACAGACTTTTGCTTACTCAAAATCTTCAATTTTGACCAATTTCAGGCACAGAAATGACTTTAAACACACTTATTTTAGTTGAAAAAGTAATAATTCACATCCAACCGTCATTTAAAGTCAAAAGATTAAATGTTAAAATTTCATCAATATTGACCATTTTTTCAACATTCGACTGGTCCGGGGTCATCGTTTTTCATCAGAAAATTGATTTTTTGGATTCTACCAAAAATGATTCAAAATGTCATTTGGATCGGGCCTCATGTTGAATAACCACTTTTTAAACCCTCACAGTGACCAAAATTGCCATTTTTACAGAGTTTTGCTTACTCAAAATCTTCAATTTTGACCAATTTCAGGCACAGAAATTACTTTAAACACACTTATTTTAGTTGAAAAAGTAATAACTCACATCCAACCTTCATTTAAACTCAAAAGATTAAATGTTAAAATTTCATCAATATTGACAATTTTTTCAACGTTCGACTGGTCCGGGGTCATCGTTTTTCATCAGAAAATAGATTTTTGGGACTCTACCAAAAATGATTCAAAATGTCATTTGGATTGGGCCTCATGTTGAATAACCACTTTTTAAACCCTCACAGTGACCAAAATTGCCATTTTTTCAGAGTTTTGCTTACTCAAAATTTTCAATTTTGACCAATTTCAGGCACAGAAATGACTTTAAACACACTTATTTTAGTTGAAAAAGTAATAATTCACATCCAACCGTCATTTTAAGTCAAAAGATTAAATGTTAAAATTTCATCAATATTGACCATTTTTTCAACGTTCGACTGGTCCGGGGTCATCGTTTTTCATCAGAAAATTGATTTTTTGGACTCCACCAAAAATGATTCAAAATGTCATTTGGATCGGGCCTCATGTTGAATAACCACTTTTTAAACCCTCACAGTGACCAAAATTGCCATTTTTACAGAGTTTTGCTTACTCAAAATCTTCAATTTTGACCAATTTCAGGCACAGAAATGACTTTAAACACACTTATTTTAGTTGAAAAAGTAATAATTCACATCCAACCGTCATTTTAAGTCAAAAGATTAAATGTTAAAATTTCATCAATATTGACCATTTTTTCAACGTTCGACTGGTCCGGGGTCATCGTTTTTCATCAGAAAATTGATTTTTTGGACTCTACCAAAAATGATTCAAAATGTTATTTGGATTGGGCCTCATGTTGAATATCCACTTTTTAAACCCTCACAGTGACCAAAATTGCCATTTTTACAGAGTTTTGCTTACTCAAAATCTTCAATTTTTACCAATTTCAGGCACAGAAATGACTTTAAACACACTTATTTTAGTTGAAAAAGTAATAATTCACATCCAACCGTAATTTAAAGTCAAAAGATTAAATGTTAAAATTTCATCAATATTGACAATTTTTTCAACGTTCGACTGGTCCGGGGTCATCGTTTTCGATCAGAAAATGATTTTTTGGACTCTACCAAAAATTATTCAAAATGTCATTTGGATCGGGCCTCATGTTGAATAACCACTTTTTAAACCCTCACAGTGACCAAAATTGGCATTTTTACAGTTTTGCTTTCTCAAAATCTTCAATTTTGACCAATTTCAGGCACAGAAATGACTTTAAACACACTTATTTTAGTTGAAAAAGTAATAATTCACATCCAACCGTCATTTAAAGTCAAAAGATTAAATGTTAAAATTTCATCAATATTGACCATTTTTTCAATGTTCGACTGGTCCGGGGTCATCGTTTTTCATCAGAAAATTGATTTTTTGGACTCTGTCAAAAATGATTCAAAATGTCTTTTGGATCGGGTCTCATATTGAATAACCACTTTTTAAACCCTCACATTGACCAAATTTGCCATTTTTACAGACTTTTGCTTACTCAAAATCTTCAATTTTGACCAATTTCAGGCACAGAAATGACTTTAAACACACTTATTTTAGTTGAAAAAGTAATAATTCACATCCAACCGTCATTTTAAGTCAAAAGATTAAATGTTAAAATTTCATCAATATTGACCATTTTTTCAACGTTCGACTGGTCCGGGGTCATCGTTTTTCATCAGAAAATTGATTTTTTGGACTCCACAAAAAATTATTCAAAATGTCATTTGGATCGGGCCTCATATTGAATAACCACTTTTTAAACCCTCACAGTGACCAAAATTGCCATTTTTACAGAGTTTTGCTTACTCAAAATCTTCAATTTTGACCAATTTCAGGCACAGAAATGACTTTAAACACACTTATTTTAGTTGAAAAAGTAATAATTCACATCCAACCGTCATTTTAAGTCAAAAGATTAAATGTTAAAATTTCATCAATATTGACCATTTTTTCAACGTTCGACTGGTCCGGGGTCATCGTTTTCGATCAGAAAATGATTTTTTGGACTCTACCAAAAATTATTCAAAATGTCATTTGGATTGGGCCTCATGTTGAATATCCACTTTTTAAACCCTCACAGTGACCAAAATTGCCATTTTTACAGAGTTTTGCTTACTCAAAATCTTCAATTTTGACCAATTTCAGGCACAGAAATGACTTTAAACACACTTATTTTCGTTGAAAAAGTAATAATTCACATCCAACCGTCATTTAAAGTCAAAAGATTAAATGTTAAAATTTCATCAATATTGACCATTTTTTCAACGTTCGACTGGTCCGGGTCATCGTTTTCCATCAGAAAATGATTTTTTGGACTCTACCAAAAATGATTCAAAATGTCATTTGGATTGGGCCTCATGTTGAATAACCACTTTTTAAACCCTCACAGTGACCAAAATTGCCATTTTTACAGAGTTTTGCTTACTCAAAATCGTCAATTTTGACCAATTTCAGGCACAGAAATGACTTTAAACACACTTATTTTCGTTGAAAAAGTAATAATTCACATCCAACCGTCATTTTAAGTCAAAAGATTAAATGTTAAAATTTCATCAATATTGACCATTTTTTCAACGTTCGACTGGTCCGGGGTCATCGTTTTCGATCAGAAAATGATTTTTTGGACTCTACCAAAAATTATTCAAAATGTCATTTGGATTGGGCCTCATGTTGAATATCCACTTTTTAAACCCTCACAGTGACCAAAATTGCCATTTTTACAGAGTTTTGCTTACTCAAAATCTTCAATTTTGACCAATTTCAGGCACAGAAATGACTTTAAACACACTTATTTTCGTTGAAAAAGTAATAATTCACATCCAACCGTCATTTAAAGTCAAAAGATTAAATGTTAAAATTTCATCAATATTGACCATTTTTTCAACGTTCGACTGGTCCGGGTCATCGTTTTCCATCAGAAAATGATTTTTTGGACTCTACCAAAAATGATTCAAAATGTCATTTGGATTGGGCCTCATGTTGAATAACCACTTTTTAAACCCTCACAGTGACCAAAATTGCCATTTTTACAGAGTTTTGCTTACTCAAAATCGTCAATTTTGACCAATTTCAGGCACAGAAATGACTTTAAACACACTTATTTTCGTTGAAAAAGTAATAATTCACATCCAACCGTCATTTAAAGTCAAAAGATTAAATGTTAAAATTTCATCAATATTGTCCATTTTTTCAACGTTCGACTGGTCCGGGGTCATCGTTTTCCATCAGAAAATGATTTTTTGGACTCTACCAAAAATGATTCAAAATGTCATTTGGATCGGGCCTCATGTTGAATAACCACTTTTTAAACCCTCACAGTGACCAAAATTGCCATTTTTACAGAGTTTTGCTTACTCAAAATCTTCAATTTTGACCAATTTCAGGCACAGAAATGACTTTAAACACACTTATTTTAGTTGAAAAAGTAATATTTCACATCCAACCGTCATTTTAAGTCAAAAGATTAAATGTTAAAATTTCATCAATATTGACCATTTTTTTTCAACGTTCGACTGGTCCGGGGTCATCGTTTTTTATCAGAAAATTGATTTTTTGAACTCTACCAAAAATGATTCAAAATGTCATTTGGATCGGGCCTCATGTTGAATAACCACTTTTTACACCCTCACAGTGACCAAAATTGCCATTTTTACAGAGTTTTGCTTACTCAAAATCTTCAATTTTGACCAATTTCAGGCACGGAAATGACTTTAAACACACTTATTTTAGTTGAAAAAGTAATAATTCACATCCAACCGTCATTTAAAGTCAAAAGATTAAATGTTAAAATTTCATCAATATTGACCATTTTTTCAACGTTCGACTGGTCCGGGGTCATCGTTTTTTATCAGAAAATTGATTTTTTGGACCCTATCAAAAATGATTCAAAATGTCATTTGGATCGGGCCTCATGTTGAATAACCACTTTTTACACCCTCACAGTGACCAAAATTGCCATTTTTACAGAGTTTTGCTTACTCAAAATCTTCAATTTTGACCAATTTCAGGCACAGAAATGACTTTAAACACACTTATTTTAGTTGAAAAAGTAATAATTCACATCCAACCGTCATTTAAAGTCAAAAGATTAAATGTTAAAATTTCATCAATATTGACCATTTTTTCAACGTTCGACTGGTCCGGGGTCATCGTTTTCGATCAGAAAATGATTTTTTGGACTCTACCAAAAATTATTCAAAATGTCATTTGGATCGGGCCTCATGTTGAATAACCACTTTTTAAACCCTCACAGTGACCAAAATTGGCATTTTTACAGCTTTTCTTTCTCAAAATCTTCAATTTTGACCAATTTCAGGCACAGAAATGACTTTAAACACACTTATTTTAGTTGAAAAAGTAATAATTCACATCCAACCGTCATTTAAAGTCAAAAGATTAAATGTTAAAATTTCATCAATATTGACCATTTTTTCAACATTCGACTGGTCCGGGTCATCGTTTTTCATCAGAAAATTGATTTTTTGGATTCTACCAAAAATGATTCAAAATGTCATTTGGATCGGGCCTCATGTTGAATAACCACTTTTTAAACCCTCACAGTGACCAAAATTGCCATTTTTACAGAGTTTTGCTTACTCAAAATCTTCAATTTTGACCAATTTCAGGCACAGAAATGACTTTAAACACACTTATTTTAGTTGAAAAAAAAATAATTCACATCCAACCGTCATTTTAAGTCAAAAGATTAAATGTTAAAATTTCATCAATATTGACCATTTTTTCAACGTTCGACTGGTCCGGGGTCATCGTTTTTCATCAGAAAATTGATTTTTTGGACTCTACCAAAAATGATTCAAAATGTTATTTGGATTGGGCCTCATGTTGAATATCCACTTTTTAAACCCTCACAGTGACCAAAATTGCCATTTTTACAGAGTTTTGCTTACTCAAAATCTTCAATTTTGACCAATTTCAGGCACAGAAATGACTTTAAACACACTTATTTTAGTTGAAAAAGTAATAATTCACATCCAACCGTAATTTAAAGTCAAAAGATTAAATGTTAAAATTTCATCAATATTGACAATTTTTTCAACGTTCGACTGGTCCGGGGTCATCGTTTTCGATCAGAAAATGATTTTTTGGACTCTACCAAAAATTATTCAAAATGTCATTTGGATCGGGCCTCATGTTGAATAACCACTTTTTAAACCCTCACAGTGACCAAAATTGGCATTTTTACAGCTTTGCTTACTCAAAATCGTCAATTTTGACCAATTTCAGGCACAGAAATGACTTTAAACACACTTATTTAAGTTGAAAAAGTAATATTTCAAATCCAACCGTCATTTTAAGTCAAAAGATTAAATGTTAAAATTTCATCAATATTGACCATTTTTTCAACGTTCGACTGGTCCGGGGTCATCGTTTTTCATCAGAAAATTGATTTTTTGGACTCTACCAAAAATGATTCAAAATGTTATTTGGATTGGGCCTCATGTTGAACATCCACTTTTTAAACCCTCACAGTGACCAAAATTGCCATTTTTACAGAGTTTTGCTTACTCAAAATCTTCAATTTTGACCAATTTCAGGCACAGAAATGACTTTAAACACACTTATTTTAGTTGAAAAAGTAATAATTCACATCCAACCGTAATTTAAAGTCAAAAGATTAAATGTTAAAATTTCATCAATATTGACCATTTTTTCAACGTTCGACTGGTCCGGGGTCATCGTTTTTCATCAGAAAATTGATTTTTTGGATTCTACCAAAAATGATTCAAAATGTCATTTGGATCGGGCCTCATGTTGAATAACCACTTTTTAAACCCTCACAGTGACCAAAATTGCCATTTTTACAGAGTTTTGCTTACTCAAAATCTTCAATTTTGACCAATTTCAGGCACAGAAATGACTTTAAACACACTTATTTTAGTTGAAAAAGTAATAACTCACATCCAACCTTCATTTAAAGTCAAAAGATTAAATGTTAAAATTTCATCAATATTGACCATTTTTTCAACGTTCGACTGGTCCGGGGTCATCGTTTTTCATCAGAAAATTGATTTTTTGGACTCTACCAAAAATGATTCAAAATATCATTTGGATTGGGCCTCATGTTGAATATCCACTTTTTAAACCCTCACAGTGACCAAAATTGCCATTTTTGCAGAGTTTTGCTTACTCAAAATCTTCAATTTTGACCAATTTCAGGCACAGAAATGACTTTAAACACACTTATTTTAGTTGAAAAAGTAATAATTCACATCCAACCGTCATTTTAAGTCAAAAGATTAAATGTTAAAATTTCATCAATATTGACCATTTTTTCAACGTTCGACTGGTCCGGGGTCATCGTTTTTCATCAGAAAATTGATTTTTTGGACTCCACCAAAAATGATTCAAAATGTCATTTGGATCGGGCCTCATGTTGAATAACCACTTTTTAAACCCTCACAGTGACCAAAATTGCCATTTTTACAGAGTTTTGCTTACTCAAAATCTTCAATTTTGACCAATTTCAGGCACAGAAATGACTTTAAACACACTTATTTTAGTTGAAAAAAAAATAATTCACATCCAACCGTCATTTTAAGTCAAAAGATTAAATGTTAAAATTTCATCAATATTGACCATTTTTTCAACGTTCGACTGGTCCGGGGTCATCGTTTTTCATCAGAAAATTGATTTTTTGGATTCTACCAAAAATGATTCAAAATGTCATTTGGATCGGGCCTCATGTTGAATAACCACTTTTTAAACCCTCACAGTGACCAAAATTGCCATTTTTACAGAGTTTTGCTTACTCAAAATCTTCAATTTTGACCAATTTCAGGCACAGAAATGACTTTAAACACACTTATTTTAGTTGAAAAAGTAATAACTCACATCCAACCTTCATTTAAACTCAAAAGATTAAATGTTAAAATTTCATCAATATTGACCATTTTTTCAACGTTCGACTGGTCCGGGGTCATCGTTTTTCATCAGATAATGGATTTTTTGGACTCTACCAAAAATGATTCAAAATGTCATTTGGATCGGGCCTCATGTTGAATAACCACTTTTTAAACCCTCACAGTGACCAAAATTGCCATTTTTACAGAGTTTTGCTTACTCAAAATCTTCAATTTTGACCAATTTCAGGCACAGAAATGACTTTAAACACACTTATTTTAGTTGAAAAAAAAATAATTCACATCCAACCGTCATTTTAAGTCAAAAGATTAAATGTTAAAATTTCATCAATATTGACCATTTTTTCAACGTTCGACTGGTCCGGGGTCATCGTTTTTCATCAGAAAATTGATTTTTTGGACTCTACCAAAAATGATTCAAAATGTTATTTGGATTGGGCCTCATGTTGAATATCCACTTTTTAAACCCTCACAGTGACCAAAATTGCCATTTTTACAGAGTTTTGCTTACTCAAAATCTTCAATTTTGACCAATTTCAGGCACAGAAATGACTTTAAACACACTTATTTTAGTTGAAAAAGTAATAATTCACATCCAACCGTAATTTAAAGTCAAAAGATTAAATGTTAAAATTTCATCAATATTGACAATTTTTTCAACGTTCGACTGGTCCGGGGTCATCGTTTTCGATCAGAAAATGATTTTTTGGACTCTACCAAAAATTATTCAAAATGTCATTTGGATCGGGCCTCATGTTGAATAACCACTTTTTAAACCCTCACAGTGACCAAAATTGCCATTTTTACAGAGTTTTGCTTACTCAAAATCTTCAATTTTGACAAATTTCAGGCACAGAAATGACTTTAAACACACTTATTTTAGTTGAAAAAGTAATAACTCACATCCAACCTTCATTTAAAGTCAAAAGATTAAATGTTAAAATTTCATCAATATTGACCATTTTTTCAATGTTCGACTGGTCCGGGGTCATCGTTTTTCATCAGAAAATTGATTTTTTGGACTCTGTCAAAAATGATTCAAAATGTCTTTTGGATCGGGTCTCATATTGAATAACCACTTTTTAAACCCTCACATTGACCAAATTTGCCATTTTTACAGACTTTTGCTTACTCAAAATCTTCAATTTTGACCAATTTCAGGCACAGAAATGACTTTAAACACACTTATTTTAGTTGAAAAAGTAATAATTCACATCCAACCGTCATTTTAAGTCAAAAGATTAAATGTTAAAATTTCATCAATATTGACCATTTTTTCAACGTTCGACTGGTCCGGGGTCATCGTTTTTCATCAGAAAATTGATTTTTTGGACTCCACAAAAAATGATTCAAAATGTCATTTGGATCGGGCCTCATGTTGAATAACCACTTTTTAAACCCTCACAGTGACCAAAATTGCCATTTTTACAGAGTTTTGCTTACTCAAAATCTTCAATTTTGACAAATTTCAGGCACAGAAATGACTTTAAACACACTTATTTTAGTTGAAAAAGTAATAATTCACATCCAACCGTCATTTAAAGTCAAAAGATTAAATGTTAAAATTTCATCAATATTGACATTTTTTTCAACGTTCGATTGGTCCGGGGTCATCGTTTTCCATCAGAATATGATTTTTTGGACTCTACCAAAAATGATTCAAAATGTCATTTGGATCGGGCCTCATGTTGAATAACCACTTTTTAAACCCTCACAGTGACCAAAATTGCCATTTTTACAGAGTTTTGCTTACTCAAAATCTTCAATTTTGACAAATTTCAGGCACAGAAATGACTTTAAACACACTTATTTTAGTTGAAAAAGTAATAACTCACATCCAACCTTCATTTAAAGTCAAAAGATTAAATGTTAAAATTTCATCAATATTGACCATTTTTTCAATGTTCGACTGGTCCGGGGTCATCGTTTTTCATCAGAAAATTGATTTTTTGGACTCTGTCAAAAATGATTCAAAATGTCTTTTGGATCGGGTCTCATATTGAATAACCACTTTTTAAACCCTCACATTGACCAAATTTGCCATTTTTACAGACTTTTGCTTACTCAAAATCTTCAATTTTGACCAATTTCAGGCACAGAAATGACTTTAAACACACTTATTTTAGTTGAAAAAGTAATAATTCACATCCAACCGTCATTTTAAGTCAAAAGATTAAATGTTAAAATTTCATCAATATTGACCATTTTTTCAACGTTCGACTGGTCCGGGGTCATCGTTTTTCATCAGAAAATTGATTTTTTGGACTCCACAAAAAATTATTCAAAATGTCATTTGGATCGGGCCTCATATTGAATAACCACTTTTTAAACCCTCACAGTGACCAAAATTGCCATTTTTACAGAGTTTTGCTTACTCAAAATCTTCAATTTTGACCAATTTCAGGCACAGAAATGACTTTAAACACACTTATTTTAGTTGAAAAAGTAATAATTCACATCCAACCGTCATTTTAAGTCAAAAGATTAAATGTTAAAATTTCATCAATATTGACCATTTTTTCAACGTTCGACTGGTCCGGGGTCATCGTTTTCGATCAGAAAATGATTTTTTGGACTCTACCAAAAATTATTCAAAATGTCATTTGGATTGGGCCTCATGTTGAATATCCACTTTTTAAACCCTCACAGTGACCAAAATTGCCATTTTTACAGAGTTTTGCTTACTCAAAATCTTCAATTTTGACCAATTTCAGGCACAGAAATGACTTTAAACACACTTATTTTCGTTGAAAAAGTAATAATTCACATCCAACCGTCATTTAAAGTCAAAAGATTAAATGTTAAAATTTCATCAATATTGACCATTTTTTCAACGTTCGACTGGTCCGGGTCATCGTTTTCCATCAGAAAATGATTTTTTGGACTCTACCAAAAATGATTCAAAATGTCATTTGGATTGGGCCTCATGTTGAATAACCACTTTTTAAACCCTCACAGTGACCAAAATTGCCATTTTTACAGAGTTTTGCTTACTCAAAATCGTCAATTTTGACCAATTTCAGGCACAGAAATGACTTTAAACACACTTATTTTCGTTGAAAAAGTAATAATTCACATCCAACCGTCATTTAAAGTCAAAAGATTAAATGTTAAAATTTCATCAATATTGACCATTTTTTCAACGTTCGACTGGTCCGGGGTCATCGTTTTCCATCAGAAAATGATTTTTTGGACTCTACCAAAAATGATTCAAAATGTCATTTGGATCGGGCCTCATGTTGAATAACCACTTTTTACACCCTCACAGTGACCAAAATTGCCATTTTTACAGAGTTTTGCTTACTCAAAATCTTCAATTTTGACCAATTTCAGGCACGGAAATGACTTTAAACACACTTATTTTAGTTGAAAAAGTAATAATTCACATCCAACCGTCATTTAAAGTCAAAAGATTAAATGTTAAAATTTCATCAATATTGACCATTTTTTCAACGTTCGACTGGTCCGGGGTCATCGTTTTTTATCAGAAAATTGATTTTTTGGACCCTATCAAAAATGATTCAAAATGTCATTTGGATCGGGCCTCATGTTGAATAACCACTTTTTACACCCTCACAGTGACCAAAATTGCCATTTTTACAGAGTTTTGCTTACTCAAAATCTTCAATTTTGACCAATTTCAGGCACAGAAATGACTTTAAACACACTTATTTTAGTTGAAAAAGTAATAATTCACATCCAACCGTCATTTAAAGTCAAAAGATTAAATGTTAAAATTTCATCAATATTGACCATTTTTTCAACATTCGACTGGTCCGGGGTCATCGTTTTTCATCAGAAAATTGATTTTTTGGATTCTACCAAAAATGATTCAAAATGTCATTTGGATCGGGCCTCATGTTGAATAACCACTTTTTAAACCCTCACAGTGACCAAAATTGCCATTTTTACAGAGTTTTGCTTACTCAAAATCTTCAATTTTGACCAATTTCAGGCACAGAAATGACTTTAAACACACTTATTTTAGTTGAAAAAGTAATAACTCACATCCAACCTTCATTTAAAGTCAAAAGATTAAATGTTAAAATTTCATCAATATTGACCATTTTTTTTCAACGTTCGACTGGTCCGGGGTCATCGTTTTTTATCAGAAAATTGATTTTTTGAACTCTACCAAAAATGATTCAAAATGTCATTTGGATCGGGCCTCATGTTGAATAACCACTTTTTACACCCTCACAGTGACCAAAATTGCCATTTTTACAGAGTTTTGCTTACTCAAAATCTTCAATTTTGACCAATTTCAGGCACAGAAATGACTTTAAACACACTTATTTTAGTTGAAAAAGTAATAATTCACATCCAACCGTCATTTAAAGTCAAAAGATTAAATGTTAAAATTTCATCAATATTGACCATTTTTTCAACGTTCGACTGGTCCGGGGTCATCGTTTTTTATCAGAAAATTGATTTTTTGGACTCTATCAAAAATGATTCAAAATGTCATTTGGATCGGGCCTCATGTTGAATAACCACTTTTTACACCCTCACAGTGACCAAAATTGCCATTTTTACAGAGTTTTGCTTACTCAAAATCTTCAATTTTGACCAATTTCAGGCACAGAAATTACTTTAAACACACTTATTTTAGTTGAAAAAGTAATAATTCACATCCAACCGTCATTTTAAGTCAAAAGATTAAATGTTAAAATTTCATCAATATTGACCATTTTTTCAACGTTCGACTGGTCCGGGGTCATCGTTTTTCATCAGAAAATTGATTTTTTGGACTCTACCAAAAATGATTCAAAATGTTATTTGGATTGGGCCTCATGTTGAATATCCACTTTTTAAACCCTCACAGTGACCAAAATTGCCATTTTTACAGAGTTTTGCTTACTCAAAATCTTCAATTTTGACCAATTTCAGGCACAGAAATGACTTTAAACACACTTATTTTAGTTGAAAAAGTAATAATTCACATCCAACCGTAATTTAAAGTCAAAAGATTAAATGTTAAAATTTCATCAATATTGACAATTTTTTCAACGTTCGACTGGTCCGGGGTCATCGTTTTCGATCAGAAAATGATTTTTTGGACTCTACCAAAAATTATTCAAAATGTCATTTGGATCGGGCCTCATGTTGAATAACCACTTTTTAAACCCTCACAGTGACCAAAATTGGCATTTTTACAGCTTTGCTTTCTCAAAATCTTCAATTTTGACCAATTTCAGGCACACAAATGACTTTAAACACACTTATTTTAGTTGAAAAAGTAATAATTCACATCCAACCGTCATTTAAAGTCAAAAGATTAAATGTTAAAATTTCATCAATATTGACCATTTTTTCAACATTCGACTGGTCCGGGTCATCGTTTTTCATCAGAAAATTGATTTTTTGGATTCTACCAAAAATGATTCAAAATGTCATTTGGATCGGGCCTCATGTTGAATAACCACTTTTTAAACCCTCACAGTGACCAAAATTGCCATTTTTACAGAGTTTTGCTTACTCAAAATCGTCAATTTTGACCAATTTCAGGCACAGAAATGACTTTAAACACACTTATTTAAGTTGAAAAAGTAATATTTCAAATCCAACCGTCATTTTAAGTCAAAAGATTAAATGTTAAAATTTCATCAATATTGACCATTTTTTTTCAACGTTCGACTGGTCCGGGGTCATCGTTTTTTATCAGAAAATTGATTTTTTGAACTCTACCAAAAATGATTCAAAATGTCATTTGGATCGGGCCTCATGTTGAATAACCACTTTTTACACCCTCACAGTGACCAAAATTGCCATTTTTACAGAGTTTTGCTTACTCAAAATCTTCAATTTTGACCAATTTCAGGCACAGAAATGACTTTAAACACACTTATTTTAGTTGAAAAAGTAATAATTCACATCCAACCGTCATTTAAAGTCAAAAGATTAAATGTTAAAATTTCATCAATATTGACCATTTTTTCAACGTTCGACTGGTCCGGGGTCATCGTTTTTTATCAGAAAATTGATTTTTTGGACTCTATCAAAAATGATTCAAAATGTCATTTGGATCGGGCCTCATCTTGAATAACCACTTTTTACACCCTCACAGTGACCAAAATTGCCATTTTTACAGAGTTTTGCTTACTCAAAATCTTCAATTTTGACCAATTTCAGGCACAGAAATTACTTTAAACACACTTATTTTAGTTGAAAAAGTAATAATTCACATCCAACCGTCATTTTAAGTCAAAAGATTAAATGTTAAAATTTCATCAATATTGACCATTTTTTCAACGTTCGACTGGTCCGGGGTCATCGTTTTTCATCAGAAAATTGATTTTTTGGACTCTACCAAAAATGATTCAAAATGTTATTTGGATTGGGCCTCATGTTGAATATCCACTTTTTAAACCCTCACAGTGACCAAAATTGCCATTTTTACAGAGTTTTGCTTACTCAAAATCTTCAATTTTGACCAATTTCAGGCACAGAAATGACTTTAAACACACTTATTTTAGTTGAAAAAGTAATAATTCACATCCAACCGTAATTTAAAGTCAAAAGATTAAATGTTAAAATTTCATCAATATTGACAATGTTTTCAACGTTCGACTGGTCCGGGGTCATCGTTTTTTATCAGAAAATTGATTTTTTGAACTCTACCAAAAATGATTCAAAATGTCATTTGGATCGGGCCTCATGTTGAATAACCACTTTTTACACCCTCACAGTGACCAAAATTGCCATTTTTACAGAGTTTTGCTTACTCAAAATCTTCAATTTTGACCAATTTCAGGCACGGAAATGACTTTAAACACACTTATTTTAGTTGAAAAAGTAATAATTCACATCCAACCGTCATTTAAAGTCAAAAGATTAAATGTTAAAATTTCATCAATATTGACCATTTTTTCAACGTTCGACTGGTCCGGGGTCATCGTTTTTTATCAGAAAATTGATTTTTTGGACCCTATCAAAAATGATTCAAAATGTCATTTGGATCGGGCCTCATGTTGAATAACCACTTTTTACACCCTCACAGTGACCAAAATTGCCATTTTTACAGAGTTTTGCTTACTCAAAATCTTCAATTTTGACCAATTTCAGGCACAGAAATGACTTTAAACACACTTATTTTAGTTGAAAAAGTAATAATTCACATCCAACCGTCATTTAAAGTCAAAAGATTAAATGTTAAAATTTCATCAATATTGACCATTTTTTCAACATTCGACTGGTCCGGGGTCATCGTTTTTCATCAGAAAATTGATTTTTTGGATTCTACCAAAAATGATTCAAAATGTCATTTGGATCGGGCCTCATGTTGAATAACCACTTTTTAAACCCTCACAGTGACCAAAATTGCCATTTTTACAGAGTTTTGCTTACTCAAAATCTTCAATTTGACCAATTTCAGGCACAGAAATGACTTTAAACACACTTATTTTAGTTGAAAAAGTAATAACTCACATCCAACCTTCATTTAAAGTCAAAAGATTAAATGTTAAAATTTCATCAATATTGACCATTTTTTCAACGTTCGACTGGTCCGGGGTCATCGTTTTTCATCAGAAAATTGATTTTTTGGACTCTACCAAAAATGATTCAAAATGTTATTTGGATTGGGCCTCATGTTGAATATCCACTTTTTAAACCCTCACAGTGACCAAAATTGCCATTTTTACAGAGTTTTGCTTACTCAAAATCTTCAATTTTGACCAATTTCAGGCACAGAAATGACTTTAAACACACTTATTTTAGTTGAAAAAGTAATAATTCACATCCAACCGTAATTTAAAGTCAAAAGATTAAATGTTAAAATTTCATCAATATTGACAATTTTTTCAACGTTCGACTGGTCCGGGGTCATCGTTTTCGATCAGAAAATGATTTTTTGGACTCTACCAAAAATTATTCAAAATGTCATTTGGATCGGGCCTCATGTTGAATAACCACTTTTTAAACCCTCACAGTGACCAAAATTGGCATTTTTACAGCTTTGCTTTCTCAAAATCTTCAATTTTGACCAATTTCAGGCACAGAAATGACTTTAAACACACTTATTTTAGTTGAAAAAGTAATAATTCACATCCAACCGTCATTTAAAGTCAAAAGATTAAATGTTAAAATTTCATCAATATTGACCATTTTTTCAACATTCGACTGGTCCGGGTCATCGTTTTTCATCAGAAAATTGATTTTTTGGATTCTACCAAAAATGATTCAAAATGTCATTTGGATCGGGCCTCATGTTGAATAACCACTTTTTAAACCCTCACAGTGACCAAAATTGCCATTTTTACAGAGTTTTGCTTACTCAAAATCTTCAATTTTGACCAATTTCAGGCACAGAAATGACTTTAAACACACTTATTTTAGTTGAAAAAAAAATAATTCACATCCAACCGTCATTTTAAGTCAAAAGATTAAATGTTAAAATTTCATCAATATTGACCATTTTTTCAACGTTCGACTGGTCCGGGGTCATCGTTTTTCATCAGAAAATTGATTTTTTGGACTCTACCAAAAATGATTCAAAATGTTATTTGGATTGGGCCTCATGTTGAATATCCACTTTTTAAACCCTCACAGTGACCAAAATTGCCATTTTTACAGAGTTTTGCTTACTCAAAATCTTCAATTTTGACCAATTTCAGGCACAGAAATGACTTTAAACACACTTATTTTAGTTGAAAAAGTAATAATTCACATCCAACCGTAATTTAAAGTCAAAAGATTAAATGTTAAAATTTCATCAATATTGACAATTTTTTCAACGTTCGACTGGTCCGGGGTCATCGTTTTCGATCAGAAAATGATTTTTTGGACTCTACCAAAAATTATTCAAAATGTCATTTGGATCGGGCCTCATGTTGAATAACCACTTTTTAAACCCTCACAGTGACCAAAATTGGCATTTTTACAGCTTTGCTTACTCAAAATCGTCAATTTTGACCAATTTCAGGCACAGAAATGACTTTAAACACACTTATTTAAGTTGAAAAAGTAATATTTCAAATCCAACCGTCATTTTAAGTCAAAAGATTAAATGTTAAAATTTCATCAATATTGACCATTTTTTCAACGTTCGACTGGTCCGGGGTCATCGTTTTTCATCAGAAAATTGATTTTTTGGACTCTACCAAAAATGATTCAAAATGTTATTTGGATTGGGCCTCATGTTGAACATCCACTTTTTAAACCCTCACAGTGACCAAAATTGCCATTTTTACAGAGTTTTGCTTACTCAAAATCTTCAATTTTGACCAATTTCAGGCACAGAAATGACTTTAAACACACTTATTTTAGTTGAAAAAGTAATAATTCACATCCAACCGTAATTTAAAGTCAAAAGATTAAATGTTAAAATTTCATCAATATTGACCATTTTTTCAACGTTCGACTGGTCCGGGGTCATCGTTTTTCATCAGAAAATTGATTTTTTGGATTCTACCAAAAATGATTCAAAATGTCATTTGGATCGGGCCTCATGTTGAATAACCACTTTTTAAACCCTCACAGTGACCAAAATTGCCATTTTTACAGAGTTTTGCTTACTCAAAATCTTCAATTTTGACCAATTTCAGGCACAGAAATGACTTTAAACACACTTATTTTAGTTGAAAAAGTAATAACTCACATCCAACCTTCATTTAAAGTCAAAAGATTAAATGTTAAAATTTCATCAATATTGACCATTTTTTCAACGTTCGACTGGTCCGGGGTCATCGTTTTTCATCAGAAAATTGATTTTTTGGACTCTACCAAAAATGATTCAAAATATCATTTGGATTGGGCCTCATGTTGAATATCCACTTTTTAAACCCTCACAGTGACCAAAATTGCCATTTTTGCAGAGTTTTGCTTACTCAAAATCTTCAATTTTGACCAATTTCAGGCACAGAAATGACTTTAAACACACTTATTTTAGTTGAAAAAGTAATAATTCACATCCAACCGTCATTTTAAGTCAAAAGATTAAATGTTAAAATTTCATCAATATTGACCATTTTTTCAACGTTCGACTGGTCCGGGGTCATCGTTTTTCATCAGAAAATTGATTTTTTGGACTCCACCAAAAATGATTCAAAATGTCATTTGGATCGGGCCTCATGTTGAATAACCACTTTTTAAACCCTCACAGTGACCAAAATTGCCATTTTTACAGAGTTTTGCTTACTCAAAATCTTCAATTTTGACCAATTTCAGGCACAGAAATGACTTTAAACACACTTATTTTAGTTGAAAAAAAAATAATTCACATCCAACCGTCATTTTAAGTCAAAAGATTAAATGTTAAAATTTCATCAATATTGACCATTTTTTCAACGTTCGACTGGTCCGGGGTCATCGTTTTTCATCAGAAAATTGATTTTTTGGATTCTACCAAAAATGATTCAAAATGTCATTTGGATCGGGCCTCATGTTGAATAACCACTTTTTAAACCCTCACAGTGACCAAAATTGCCATTTTTACAGAGTTTTGCTTACTCAAAATCTTCAATTTTGACCAATTTCAGGCACAGAAATGACTTTAAACACACTTATTTTAGTTGAAAAAGTAATAACTCACATCCAACCTTCATTTAAACTCAAAAGATTAAATGTTAAAATTTCATCAATATTGACCATTTTTTCAACGTTCGACTGGTCCGGGGTCATCGTTTTTCATCAGATAATGGATTTTTTGGACTCTACCAAAAATGATTCAAAATGTCATTTGGATCGGGCCTCATGTTGAATAACCACTTTTTAAACCCTCACAGTGACCAAAATTGCCATTTTTACAGAGTTTTGCTTACTCAAAATCTTCAATTTTGACCAATTTCAGGCACAGAAATGACTTTAAACACACTTATTTTAGTTGAAAAAAAAATAATTCACATCCAACCGTCATTTTAAGTCAAAAGATTAAATGTTAAAATTTCATCAATATTGACCATTTTTTCAACGTTCGACTGGTCCGGGGTCATCGTTTTTCATCAGAAAATTGATTTTTTGGACTCTCCCAAAAATGATTCAAAATGTTATTTGGATTGGGCCTCATGTTGAATATCCACTTTTTAAACCCTCACAGTGACCAAAATTGCCATTTTTACAGAGTTTTGCTTACTCAAAATCTTCAATTTTGACCAATTTCAGGCACAGAAATGACTTTAAACACACTTATTTTAGTTGAAAAAGTAATAATTCACATCCAACCGTAATTTAAAGTCAAAAGATTAAATGTTAAAATTTCATCAATATTGACAATTTTTTCAACGTTCGACTGGTCCGGGGTCATCGTTTTCGATCAGAAAATGATTTTTTGGACTCTACCAAAAATTATTCAAAATGTCATTTGGATCGGGCCTCATGTTGAATAACCACTTTTTAAACCCTCACAGTGACCAAAATTGCCATTTTTACAGAGTTTTGCTTACTCAAAATCTTCAATTTTGACAAATTTCAGGCACAGAAATGACTTTAAACACACTTATTTTAGTTGAAAAAGTAATAACTCACATCCAACCTTCATTTAAAGTCAAAAGATTAAATGTTAAAATTTCATCAATATTGACCATTTTTTCAATGTTCGACTGGTCCGGGGTCATCGTTTTTCATCAGAAAATTGATTTTTTGGACTCTGTCAAAAATGATTCAAAATGTCTTTTGGATCGGGTCTCATATTGAATAACCACTTTTTAAACCCTCACATTGACCAAATTTGCCATTTTTACAGACTTTTGCTTACTCAAAATCTTCAATTTTGACCAATTTCAGGCACAGAAATGACTTTAAACACACTTATTTTAGTTGAAAAAGTAATAATTCACATCCAACCGTCATTTTAAGTCAAAAGATTAAATGTTAAAATTTCATCAATATTGACCATTTTTTCAACGTTCGACTGGTCCGGGGTCATCGTTTTTCATCAGAAAATTGATTTTTTGGACTCCACAAAAAATGATTCAAAATGTCATTTGGATCGGGCCTCATGTTGAATAACCACTTTTTAAACCCTCACAGTGACCAAAATTGCCATTTTTACAGAGTTTTGCTTACTCAAAATCTTCAATTTTGACAAATTTCAGGCACAGAAATGACTTTAAACACACTTATTTTAGTTGAAAAAGTAATAATTCACATCCAACCGTCATTTAAAGTCAAAAGATTAAATGTTAAAATTTCATCAATATTGACATTTTTTTCAACGTTCGATTGGTCCGGGGTCATCGTTTTCCATCAGAATATGATTTTTTGGACTCTACCAAAAATGATTCAAAATGTCATTTGGATCGGGCCTCATGTTGAATAACCACTTTTTAAACCCTCACAGTGACCAAAATTGCCATTTTTACAGAGTTTTGCTTACTCAAAATCTTCAATTTTGACAAATTTCAGGCACAGAAATGACTTTAAACACACTTATTTTAGTTGAAAAAGTAATAACTCACATCCAACCTTCATTTAAAGTCAAAAGATTAAATGTTAAAATTTCATCAATATTGACCATTTTTTCAATGTTCGACTGGTCCGGGGTCATCGTTTTTCATCAGAAAATTGATTTTTTGGACTCTGTCAAAAATGATTCAAAATGTCTTTTGGATCGGGTCTCATATTGAATAACCACTTTTTAAACCCTCACATTGACCAAATTTGCCATTTTTACAGACTTTTGCTTACTCAAAATCTTCAATTTTGACCAATTTCAGGCACAGAAATGACTTTAAACACACTTATTTTAGTTGAAAAAGTAATAATTCACATCCAACCGTCATTTTAAGTCAAAAGATTAAATGTTAAAATTTCATCAATATTGACCATTTTTTCAACGTTCGACTGGTCCGGGGTCATCGTTTTTCATCAGAAAATTGATTTTTTGGACTCCACAAAAAATTATTCAAAATGTCATTTGGATCGGGCCTCATATTGAATAACCACTTTTTAAACCCTCACAGTGACCAAAATTGCCATTTTTACAGAGTTTTGCTTACTCAAAATCTTCAATTTTGACCAATTTCAGGCACAGAAATGACTTTAAACACACTTATTTTAGTTGAAAAAGTAATAATTCACATCCAACCGTCATTTTAAGTCAAAAGATTAAATGTTAAAATTTCATCAATATTGACCATTTTTTCAACGTTCGACTGGTCCGGGGTCATCGTTTTCGATCAGAAAATGATTTTTTGGACTCTACCAAAAATTATTCAAAATGTCATTTGGATTGGGCCTCATGTTGAATATCCACTTTTTAAACCCTCACAGTGACCAAAATTGCCATTTTTACAGAGTTTTGCTTACTCAAAATCTTCAATTTTGACCAATTTCAGGCACAGAAATGACTTTAAACACACTTATTTTCGTTGAAAAAGTAATAATTCACATCCAACCGTCATTTAAAGTCAAAAGATTAAATGTTAAAATTTCATCAATATTGACCATTTTTTCAACGTTCGACTGGTCCGGGTCATCGTTTTCCATCAGAAAATGATTTTTTGGACTCTACCAAAAATGATTCAAAATGTCATTTGGATTGGGCCTCATGTTGAATAACCACTTTTTAAACCCTCACAGTGACCAAAATTGCCATTTTTACAGAGTTTTGCTTACTCAAAATCGTCAATTTTGACCAATTTCAGGCACAGAAATGACTTTAAACACACTTATTTTCGTTGAAAAAGTAATAATTCACATCCAACCGTCATTTAAAGTCAAAAGATTAAATGTTAAAATTTCATCAATATTGACCATTTTTTCAACGTTCGACTGGTCCGGGGTCATCGTTTTCCATCAGAAAATGATTTTTTGGACTCTACCAAAAATGATTCAAAATGTCATTTGGATCGGGCCTCATGTTGAATAACCACTTTTTACACCCTCACAGTGACCAAAATTGCCATTTTTACAGAGTTTTGCTTACTCAAAATCTTCAATTTTGACCAATTTCAGGCACGGAAATGACTTTAAACACACTTATTTTAGTTGAAAAAGTAATAATTCACATCCAACCGTCATTTAAAGTCAAAAGATTAAATGTTAAAATTTCATCAATATTGACCATTTTTTCAACGTTCGACTGGTCCGGGGTCATCGTTTTTTATCAGAAAATTGATTTTTTGGACCCTATCAAAAATGATTCAAAATGTCATTTGGATCGGGCCTCATGTTGAATAACCACTTTTTACACCCTCACAGTGACCAAAATTGCCATTTTTACAGAGTTTTGCTTACTCAAAATCTTCAATTTTGACCAATTTCAGGCACAGAAATGACTTTAAACACACTTATTTTAGTTGAAAAAGTAATAATTCACATCCAACCGTCATTTAAAGTCAAAAGATTAAATGTTAAAATTTCATCAATATTGACCATTTTTTCAACATTCGACTGGTCCGGGGTCATCGTTTTTCATCAGAAAATTGATTTTTTGGATTCTACCAAAAATGATTCAAAATGTCATTTGGATCGGGCCTCATGTTGAATAACCACTTTTTAAACCCTCACAGTGACCAAAATTGCCATTTTTACAGAGTTTTGCTTACTCAAAATCTTCAATTTTGACCAATTTCAGGCACAGAAATGACTTTAAACACACTTATTTTAGTTGAAAAAGTAATAACTCACATCCAACCTTCATTTAAAGTCAAAAGATTAAATGTTAAAATTTCATCAATATTGACCATTTTTTTTCAACGTTCGACTGGTCCGGGGTCATCGTTTTTTATCAGAAAATTGATTTTTTGAACTCTACCAAAAATGATTCAAAATGTCATTTGGATCGGGCCTCATGTTGAATAACCACTTTTTACACCCTCACAGTGACCAAAATTGCCATTTTTACAGAGTTTTGCTTACTCAAAATCTTCAATTTTGACCAATTTCAGGCACAGAAATGACTTTAAACACACTTATTTTAGTTGAAAAAGTAATAATTCACATCCAACCGTCATTTAAAGTCAAAAGATTAAATGTTAAAATTTCATCAATATTGACCATTTTTTCAACGTTCGACTGGTCCGGGGTCATCGTTTTTTATCAGAAAATTGATTTTTTGGACTCTATCAAAAATGATTCAAAATGTCATTTGGATCGGGCCTCATGTTGAATAACCACTTTTTACACCCTCACAGTGACCAAAATTGCCATTTTTACAGAGTTTTGCTTACTCAAAATCTTCAATTTTGACCAATTTCAGGCACAGAAATTACTTTAAACACACTTATTTTAGTTGAAAAAGTAATAATTCACATCCAACCGTCATTTTAAGTCAAAAGATTAAATGTTAAAATTTCATCAATATTGACCATTTTTTCAACGTTCGACTGGTCCGGGGTCATCGTTTTTCATCAGAAAATTGATTTTTTGGACTCTACCAAAAATGATTCAAAATGTTATTTGGATTGGGCCTCATGTTGAATATCCACTTTTTAAACCCTCACAGTGACCAAAATTGCCATTTTTACAGAGTTTTGCTTACTCAAAATCTTCAATTTTGACCAATTTCAGGCACAGAAATGACTTTAAACACACTTATTTTAGTTGAAAAAGTAATAATTCACATCCAACCGTAATTTAAAGTCAAAAGATTAAATGTTAAAATTTCATCAATATTGACAATTTTTTCAACGTTCGACTGGTCCGGGGTCATCGTTTTCGATCAGAAAATGATTTTTTGGACTCTACCAAAAATTATTCAAAATGTCATTTGGATCGGGCCTCATGTTGAATAACCACTTTTTAAACCCTCACAGTGACCAAAATTGGCATTTTTACAGCTTTGCTTTCTCAAAATCTTCAATTTTGACCAATTTCAGGCACACAAATGACTTTAAACACACTTATTTTAGTTGAAAAAGTAATAATTCACATCCAACCGTCATTTAAAGTCAAAAGATTAAATGTTAAAATTTCATCAATATTGACCATTTTTTCAACATTCAACTGGTCCGGGTCATCGTTTTTCATCAGAAAATTGATTTTTTGGATTCTACCAAAAATGATTCAAAATGTCATTTGGATCGGGCCTCATGTTGAATAACCACTTTTTAAACCCTCACAGTGACCAAAATTGCCATTTTTACAGAGTTTTGCTTACTCAAAATCGTCAATTTTGACCAATTTCAGGCACAGAAATGACTTTAAACACACTTATTTAAGTTGAAAAAGTAATATTTCAAATCCAACCGTCATTTTAAGTCAAAAGATTAAATGTTAAAATTTCATCAATATTGACCATTTTTTTTCAACGTTCGACTGGTCCGGGGTCATCGTTTTTTATCAGAAAATTGATTTTTTGAACTCTACCAAAAATGATTCAAAATGTCATTTGGATCGGGCCTCATGTTGAATAACCACTTTTTACACCCTCACAGTGACCAAAATTGCCATTTTTACAGAGTTTTGCTTACTCAAAATCTTCAATTTTGACCAATTTCAGGCACAGAAATGACTTTAAACACACTTATTTTAGTTGAAAAAGTAATAATTCACATCCAACCGTCATTTAAAGTCAAAAGATTAAATGTTAAAATTTCATCAATATTGACCATTTTTTCAACGTTCGACTGGTCCGGGGTCATCGTTTTTTATCAGAAAATTGATTTTTTGGACTCTATCAAAAATGATTCAAAATGTCATTTGGATCGGGCCTCATCTTGAATAACCACTTTTTACACCCTCACAGTGACCAAAATTGCCATTTTTACAGAGTTTTGCTTACTCAAAATCTTCAATTTTGACCAATTTCAGGCACAGAAATTACTTTAAACACACTTATTTTAGTTGAAAAAGTAATAATTCACATCCAACCGTCATTTTAAGTCAAAAGATTAAATGTTAAAATTTCATCAATATTGACCATTTTTTCAACGTTCGACTGGTCCGGGGTCATCGTTTTTCATCAGAAAATTGATTTTTTGGACTCTACCAAAAATGATTCAAAATGTTATTTGGATTGGGCCTCATGTTGAATATCCACTTTTTAAACCCTCACAGTGACCAAAATTGCCATTTTTACAGAGTTTTGCTTACTCAAAATCTTCAATTTTGACCAATTTCAGGCACAGAAATGACTTTAAACACACTTATTTTAGTTGAAAAAGTAATAATTCACATCCAACCGTAATTTAAAGTCAAAAGATTAAATGTTAAAATTTCATCAATATTGACAATGTTTTCAACGTTCGACTGGTCCGGGGTCATCGTTTTTTATCAGAAAATTGATTTTTTGAACTCTACCAAAAATGATTCAAAATGTCATTTGGATCGGGCCTCATGTTGAATAACCACTTTTTACACCCTCACAGTGACCAAAATTGCCATTTTTACAGAGTTTTGCTTACTCAAAATCTTCAATTTTGACCAATTTCAGGCACGGAAATGACTTTAAACACACTTATTTTAGTTGAAAAAGTAATAATTCACATCCAACCGTCATTTAAAGTCAAAAGATTAAATGTTAAAATTTCATCAATATTGACCATTTTTTCAACGTTCGACTGGTCCGGGGTCATCGTTTTTTATCAGAAAATTGATTTTTTGGACCCTATCAAAAATGATTCAAAATGTCATTTGGATCGGGCCTCATGTTGAATAACCACTTTTTACACCCTCACAGTGACCAAAATTGCCATTTTTACAGAGTTTTGCTTACTCAAAATCTTCAATTTTGACCAATTTCAGGCACAGAAATGACTTTAAACACACTTATTTTAGTTGAAAAAGTAATAATTCACATCCAACCGTCATTTAAAGTCAAAAGATTAAATGTTAAAATTTCATCAATATTGACCATTTTTTCAACATTCGACTGGTCCGGGGTCATCGTTTTTCATCAGAAAATTGATTTTTTGGATTCTACCAAAAATGATTCAAAATGTCATTTGGATCGGGCCTCATGTTGAATAACCACTTTTTAAACCCTCACAGTGACCAAAATTGCCATTTTTACAGAGTTTTGCTTACTCAAAATCTTCAATTTGACCAATTTCAGGCACAGAAATGACTTTAAACACACTTATTTTAGTTGAAAAAGTAATAACTCACATCCAACCTTCATTTAAAGTCAAAAGATTAAATGTTAAAATTTCATCAATATTGACCATTTTTTCAACGTTCGACTGGTCCGGGGTCATCGTTTTTCATCAGAAAATTGATTTTTTGGACTCTACCAAAAATGATTCAAAATGTTATTTGGATTGGGCCTCATGTTGAATATCCACTTTTTAAACCCTCACAGTGACCAAAATTGCCATTTTTACAGAGTTTTGCTTACTCAAAATCTTCAATTTTGACCAATTTCAGGCACAGAAATGACTTTAAACACACTTATTTTAGTTGAAAAAGTAATAATTCACATCCAACCGTAATTTAAAGTCAAAAGATTAAATGTTAAAATTTCATCAATATTGACAATTTTTTCAACGTTCGACTGGTCCGGGGTCATCGTTTTCGATCAGAAAATGATTTTTTGGACTCTACCAAAAATTATTCAAAATGTCATTTGGATCGGGCCTCATGTTGAATAACCACTTTTTAAACCCTCACAGTGACCAAAATTGGCATTTTTACAGCTTTGCTTTCTCAAAATCTTCAATTTTGACCAATTTCAGGCACAGAAATGACTTTAAACACACTTATTTTAGTTGAAAAAGTAATAATTCACATCCAACCGTCATTTAAAGTCAAAAGATTAAATGTTAAAATTTCATCAATATTGACCATTTTTTCAACATTCGACTGGTCCGGGTCATCGTTTTTCATCAGAAAATTGATTTTTTGGATTCTACCAAAAATGATTCAAAATGTCATTTGGATCGGGCCTCATGTTGAATAACCACTTTTTAAACCCTCACAGTGACCAAAATTGCCATTTTTACAGAGTTTTGCTTACTCAAAATCGTCAATTTTGACCAATTTCAGGCACAGAAATGACTTTAAACACACTTATTTAAGTTGAAAAAGTAATATTTCAAATCCAACCGTCATTTTAAGTCAAAAGATTAAATGTTAAAATTTCATCAATATTGACCATTTTTTTTCAACGTTCGACTGGTCCGGGGTCATCGTTTTTTATCAGAAAATTGATTTTTTGAACTCTACCAAAAATGATTCAAAATGTCATTTGGATCGGGCCTCATGTTGAATAACCACTTTTTACACCCTCACAGTGACCAAAATTGCCATTTTTACAGAGTTTTGCTTACTCAAAATCTTCAATTTTGACCAATTTCAGGCACAGAAATGACTTTAAACACACTTATTTTAGTTGAAAAAGTAATAATTCACATCCAACCGTCATTTAAAGTCAAAAGATTAAATGTTAAAATTTCATCAATATTGACCATTTTTTCAACGTTCGACTGGTCCGGGGTCATCGTTTTTTATCAGAAAATTGATTTTTTGGACTCTATCAAAAATGATTCAAAATGTCATTTGGATCGGGCCTCATGTTGAATAACCACTTTTTACACCCTCACAGTGACCAAAATTGCCATTTTTACAGAGTTTTGCTTACTCAAAATCTTCAATTTTGACCAATTTCAGGCACAGAAATTACTTTAAACACACTTATTTTAGTTGAAAAAGTAATAATTCACATCCAACCGTCATTTTAAGTCAAAAGATTAAATGTTAAAATTTCATCAATATTGACCATTTTTTCAACGTTCGACTGGTCCGGGGTCATCGTTTTTCATCAGAAAATTGATTTTTTGGACTCTACCAAAAATGATTCAAAATGTTATTTGGATTGGGCCTCATGTTGAATATCCACTTTTTAAACCCTCACAGTGACCAAAATTGCCATTTTTACAGAGTTTTGCTTACTCAAAATCTTCAATTTTGACCAATTTCAGGCACAGAAATGACTTTAAACACACTTATTTTAGTTGAAAAAGTAATAATTCACATCCAACCGTAATTTAAAGTCAAAAGATTAAATGTTAAAATTTCATCAATATTGACAATGTTTTCAACGTTCGACTGGTCCGGGGTCATCGTTTTTCATCAGAAAATTGATTTTTTGGACTCTACCAAAAATGATTCAAAATGTTATTTGGATTGGGCCTCATGTTGAATATCCACTTTTTAAACCCTCACAGTGACCAAAATTGCCATTTTTACAGAGTTTTGCTTACTCAAAATCTTCAATTTTGACCAATTTCAGGCACAGAAATGACTTTAAACACACTTATTTTAGTTGAAAAAGTAATAATTCACATCCAACCGTAATTTAAAGTCAAAAGATTAAATGTTAAAATTTCATCAATATTGACAATTTTTTCAACGTTCGACTGGTCCGGGGTCATCGTTTTCGATCAGAAAATGATTTTTTGGACTCTACCAAAAATTATTCAAAATGTCATTTGGATCGGGCCTCATGTTGAATAACCACTTTTTAAACCCTCACAGTGACCAAAATTGGCATTTTTACAGCTTTGCTTTCTCAAAATCTTCAATTTTGACCAATTTCAGGCACAGAAATGACTTTAAACACACTTATTTTAGTTGAAAAAGTAATAATTCACATCCAACCGTCATTTAAAGTCAAAAGATTAAATGTTAAAATTTCATCAATATTGACCATTTTTTCAACATTCGACTGGTCCGGGTCATCGTTTTTCATCAGAAAATTGATTTTTTGGATTCTACCAAAAATGATTCAAAATGTCATTTGGATCGGGCCTCATGTTGAATAACCACTTTTTAAACCCTCACAGTGACCAAAATTGCCATTTTTACAGAGTTTTGCTTACTCAAAATCGTCAATTTTGACCAATTTCAGGCACAGAAATGACTTTAAACACACTTATTTAAGTTGAAAAAGTAATATTTCAAATCCAACCGTCATTTTAAGTCAAAAGATTAAATGTTAAAATTTCATCAATATTGACCATTTTTTTTCAACGTTCGACTGGTCCGGGGTCATCGTTTTTTATCAGAAAATTGATTTTTTGAACTCTACCAAAAATGATTCAAAATGTCATTTGGATCGGGCCTCATGTTGAATAACCACTTTTTACACCCTCACAGTGACCAAAATTGCCATTTTTACAGAGTTTTGCTTACTCAAAATCTTCAATTTTGACCAATTTCAGGCACAGAAATGACTTTAAACACACTTATTTTAGTTGAAAAAGTAATAATTCACATCCAACCGTCATTTAAAGTCAAAAGATTAAATGTTAAAATTTCATCAATATTGACCATTTTTTCAACGTTCGACTGGTCCGGGGTCATCGTTTTTTATCAGAAAATTGATTTTTTGGACTCTATCAAAAATGATTCAAAATGTCATTTGGATCGGGCCTCATGTTGAATAACCACTTTTTACACCCTCACAGTGACCAAAATTGCCATTTTTACAGAGTTTTGCTTACTCAAAATCTTCAATTTTGACCAATTTCAGGCACAGAAATTACTTTAAACACACTTATTTTAGTTGAAAAAGTAATAATTCACATCCAACCGTCATTTAAAGTCAAAAGATTAAATGTTAAAATTTCATCAATATTGACCATTTTTTCAACATTCGACTGGTCCGGGGTCATCGTTTTTCATCAGAAAATTGATTTTTTGGATTCTACCAAAAATGATTCAAAATGTTATTTGGATTGGGCCTCATGTTGAATATCCACTTTTTAAACCCTCACAGTGACCAAAATTGCCATTTTTACAGAGTTTTGCTTACTCAAAATCTTCAATTTTGACCAATTTCAGGCACAGAAATGACTTTAAACACACTTATTTTAGTTGAAAAAGTAATAATTCACATCCAACCGTAATTTAAAGTCAAAAGATTAAATGTTAAAATTTCATCAATATTGACAATTTTTTCAACGTTCGACTGGTCCGGGGTCATCGTTTTCGATCAGAAAATGATTTTTTGGACTCTACCAAAAATTATTCAAAATGTCATTTGGATCGGGCCTCATGTTGAATAACCACTTTTTAAACCCTCACAGTGACCAAAATTGGCATTTTTACAGCTTTGCTTTCTCAAAATCTTCAATTTTGACCAATTTCAGGCACAGAAATGACTTTAAACACACTTATTTTAGTTGAAAAAGTAATAATTCACATCCAACCGTCATTTAAAGTCAAAAGATTAAATGTTAAAATTTCATCAATATTGACCATTTTTTCAACATTCGACTGGTCCGGGTCATCGTTTTTCATCAGAAAATTGATTTTTTGGATTCTACCAAAAATGATTCAAAATGTCATTTGGATCGGGCCTCATGTTGAATAACCACTTTTTAAACCCTCACAGTGACCAAAATTGCCATTTTTACAGAGTTTTGCTTACTCAAAATCGTCAATTTTGACCAATTTCAGGCACAGAAATGACTTTAAACACACTTATTTAAGTTGAAAAAGTAATATTTCAAATCCAACCGTCATTTTAAGTCAAAAGATTAAATGTTAAAATTTCATCAATATTGACCATTTTTTTTCAACGTTCGACTGGTCCGGGGTCATCGTTTTTTATCAGAAACTTGATTTTTTGAACTCTACCAAAAATGATTCAAAATGTCATTTGGATCGGGCCTCATGTTGAATAACCACTTTTTACACCCTCACAGTGACCAAAATTGCCATTTTTACAGAGTTTTGCTTACTCAAAATCTTCAATTTTGACCAATTTCAGGCACAGAAATGACTTTAAACACACTTATTTTAGTTGAAAAAGTAATAATTCACATCCAACCGTCATTTAAAGTCAAAAGATTAAATGTTAAAATTTCATCAATATTGACCATTTTTTCAACGTTCGACTGGTCCGGGGTCATCGTTTTTTATCAGAAAATTGATTTTTTGGACTCTATCAAAAATGATTCAAAATGTCATTTGGATCGGGCCTCATGTTGAATAACCACTTTTTACACCCTCACAGTGACCAAAATTGCCATTTTTACAGAGTTTTGCTTACTCAAAATCTTCAATTTTGACCAATTTCAGGCACAGAAATTACTTTAAACACACTTATTTTAGTTGAAAAAGTAATAATTCACATCCAACCGTCATTTTAAGTCAAAAGATTAAATGTTAAAATTTCATCAATATTGACCATTTTTTCAACGTTCGACTGGTCCGGGGTCATCGTTTTTCATCAGAAAATTGATTTTTTGGACTCTACCAAAAATGATTCAAAATGTTATTTGGATTGGGCCTCATGTTGAATATCCACTTTTTAAACCCTCACAGTGACCAAAATTGCCATTTTTACAGAGTTTTGCTTACTCAAAATCTTCAATTTTGACCAATTTCAGGCACAGAAATGACTTTAAACACACTTATTTTAGTTGAAAAAGTAATAATTCACATCCAACCGTAATTTAAAGTCAAAAGATTAAATGTTAAAATTTCATCAATATTGACAATGTTTTCAACGTTCGACTGGTCCGGGGTCATCGTTTTTTATCAGAAAATTGATTTTTTGAACTCTACCAAAAATGATTCAAAATGTCATTTGGATCGGGCCTCATGTTGAATAACCACTTTTTACACCCTCACAGTGACCAAAATTGCCATTTTTACAGAGTTTTGCTTACTCAAAATCTTCAATTTTGACCAATTTCAGGCACGGAAATGACTTTAAACACACTTATTTTAGTTGAAAAAGTAATAATTCACATCCAACCGTCATTTAAAGTCAAAAGATTAAATGTTAAAATTTCATCAATATTGACCATTTTTTCAACGTTCGACTGGTCCGGGGTCATCGTTTTTTATCAGAAAATTGATTTTTTGGACCCTATCAAAAATGATTCAAAATGTCATTTGGATCGGGCCTCATGTTGAATAACCACTTTTTACACCCTCACAGTGACCAAAATTGCCATTTTTACAGAGTTTTGCTTACTCAAAATCTTCAATTTTGACCAATTTCAGGCACAGAAATGACTTTAAACACACTTATTTTAGTTGAAAAAGTAATAATTCACATCCAACCGTCATTTAAAGTCAAAAGATTAAATGTTAAAATTTCATCAATATTGACCATTTTTTCAACATTCGACTGGTCCGGGGTCATCGTTTTTCATCAGAAAATTGATTTTTTGGATTCTACCAAAAATGATTCAAAATGTCATTTGGATCGGGCCTCATGTTGAATAACCACTTTTTAAACCCTCACAGTGACCAAAATTGCCATTTTTACAGAGTTTTGCTTACTCAAAATCTTCAATTTTGACCAATTTCAGGCACAGAAATGACTTTAAACACACTTATTTTAGTTGAAAAAGTAATAACTCACATCCAACCTTCATTTAAAGTCAAAAGATTAAATGTTAAAATTTCATCAATATTGACCATTTTTTCAACGTTCGACTGGTCCGGGGTCATCGTTTTTCATCAGAAAATTGATTTTTTGGACTCTACCAAAAATGATTCAAAATGTTATTTGGATTGGGCCTCATGTTGAATATCCACTTTTTAAACCCTCACAGTGACCAAAATTGCCATTTTTACAGAGTTTTGCTTACTCAAAATCTTCAATTTTGACCAATTTCAGGCACAGAAATGACTTTAAACACACTTATTTTAGTTGAAAAAGTAATAATTCACATCCAACCGTAATTTAAAGTCAAAAGATTAAATGTTAAAATTTCATCAATATTGACAATTTTTTCAACGTTCGACTGGTCCGGGGTCATCGTTTTCGATCAGAAAATGATTTTTTGGACTCTACCAAAAATTATTCAAAATGTCATTTGGATCGGGCCTCATGTTGAATAACCACTTTTTAAACCCTCACAGTGACCAAAATTGGCATTTTTACAGCTTTGCTTTCTCAAAATCTTCAATTTTGACCAATTTCAGGCACAGAAATGACTTTAAACACACTTATTTTAGTTGAAAAAGTAATAATTCACATCCAACCGTCATTTAAAGTCAAAAGATTAAATGTTAAAATTTCATCAATATTGACCATTTTTTCAACATTCGACTGGTCCGGGTCATCGTTTTTCATCAGAAAATTGATTTTTTGGATTCTACCAAAAATGATTCAAAATGTCATTTGGATCGGGCCTCATGTTGAATAACCACTTTTTAAACCCTCACAGTGACCAAAATTGCCATTTTTACAGAGTTTTGCTTACTCAAAATCTTCAATTTTGACCAATTTCAGGCACGGAAATGACTTTAAACACACTTATTTTAGTTGAAAAAGTAATAATTCACATCCAACCGTCATTTAAAGTCAAAAGATTAAATGTTAAAATTTCATCAATATTGACCATTTTTTCAACGTTCGACTGGTCCGGGGTCATCGTTTTTTATCAGAAAATTGATTTTTTGGACCCTATCAAAAATGATTCAAAATGTCATTTGGATCGGGCCTCATGTTGAATAACCACTTTTTACACCCTCACAGTGACCAAAATTGCCATTTTTACAGAGTTTTGCTTACTCAAAATCTTCAATTTTGACCAATTTCAGGCACAGAAATGACTTTAAACACACTTATTTTAGTTGAAAAAGTAATAATTCACATCCAACCGTCATTTAAAGTCAAAAGATTAAATGTTAAAATTTCATCAATATTGACCATTTTTTCAACATTCGACTGGTCCGGGGTCATCGTTTTTCATCAGAAAATTGATTTTTTGGATTCTACCAAAAATGATTCAAAATGTCATTTGGATCGGGCCTCATGTTGAATAACCACTTTTTAAACCCTCACAGTGACCAAAATTGCCATTTTTACAGAGTTTTGCTTACTCAAAATCTTCAATTTTGACCAATTTCAGGCACAGAAATGACTTTAAACACACTTATTTTAGTTGAAAAAGTAATAACTCACATCCAACCTTCATTTAAAGTCAAAAGATTAAATGTTAAAATTTCATCAATATTGACCATTTTTTCAACGTTCGACTGGTCCGGGGTCATCGTTTTTCATCAGAAAATTGATTTTTTGGACTCTACCAAAAATGATTCAAAATGTTATTTGGATTGGGCCTCATGTTGAATATCCACTTTTTAAACCCTCACAGTGACCAAAATTGCCATTTTTACAGAGTTTTGCTTACTCAAAATCTTCAATTTTGACCAATTTCAGGCACAGAAATGACTTTAAACACACTTATTTTAGTTGAAAAAGTAATAATTCACATCCAACCGTAATTTAAAGTCAAAAGATTAAATGTTAAAATTTCATCAATATTGACAATTTTTTCAACGTTCGACTGGTCCGGGGGTCATCGTTTTCGATCAGAAAATGATTTTTTGGACTCTACCAAAAATTATTCAAAATGTCATTTGGATCGGGCCTCATGTTGAATAACCACTTTTTAAACCCTCACAGTGACCAAAATTGGCATTTTTACAGCTTTGCTTTCTCAAAATCTTCAATTTTGACCAATTTCAGGCACAGAAATGACTTTAAACACACTTATTTTAGTTGAAAAAGTAATAATTCACATCCAACCGTCATTTAAAGTCAAAAGATTAAATGTTAAAATTTCATCAATATTGACCATTTTTTCAACATTCGACTGGTCCGGGTCATCGTTTTTCATCAGAAAATTGATTTTTTGGATTCTACCAAAAATGATTCAAAATGTCATTTGGATCGGGCCTCATGTTGAATAACCACTTTTTAAACCCTCACAGTGACCAAAATTGCCATTTTTACAGAGTTTTGCTTACTCAAAATCTTCAATTTTGACCAATTTCAGGCACGGAAATGACTTTAAACACACTTATTTTAGTTGAAAAAGTAATAATTCACATCCAACCGTCATTTAAAGTCAAAAGATTAAATGTTAAAATTTCATCAATATTGACCATTTTTTCAACGTTCGACTGGTCCGGGGTCATCGTTTTTTATCAGAAAATTGATTTTTTGGACCCTATCAAAAATGATTCAAAATGTCATTTGGATCGGGCCTCATGTTGAATAACCACTTTTTACACCCTCACAGTGACCAAAATTGCCATTTTTACAGAGTTTTGCTTACTCAAAATCTTCAATTTTGACCAATTTCAGGCACAGAAATGACTTTAAACACACTTATTTTAGTTGAAAAAGTAATAATTCACATCCAACCGTCATTTAAAGTCAAAAGATTAAATGTTAAAATTTCATCAATATTGACCATTTTTTCAACATTCGACTGGTCCGGGGTCATCGTTTTTCATCAGAAAATTGATTTTTTGGATTCTACCAAAAATGATTCAAAATGTCATTTGGATCGGGCCTCATGTTGAATAACCACTTTTTAAACCCTCACAGTGACCAAAATTGCCATTTTTACAGAGTTTTGCTTACTCAAAATCTTCAATTTTGACCAATTTCAGGCACAGAAATGACTTTAAACACACTTATTTTAGTTGAAAAAGTAATAACTCACATCCAACCTTCATTTAAAGTCAAAAGATTAAATGTTAAAATTTCATCAATATTGACCATTTTTTCAACGTTCGACTGGTCCGGGGTCATCGTTTTTCATCAGAAAATTGATTTTTTGGACTCTACCAAAAATGATTCAAAATGTTATTTGGATTGGGCCTCATGTTGAATATCCACTTTTTAAACCCTCACAGTGACCAAAATTGCCATTTTTACAGAGTTTTGCTTACTCAAAATCTTCAATTTTGATCAATTTCAGGCACAGAAATGACTTTAAACACACTTATTTTAGTTGAAAAAGTAATAATTCACATCCAACCGTCATTTAAAGTCAAAAGATTAAATGTTAAAATTTCATCAATATTGACAATTTTTTCAACGTTCGACTGGTCCGGGGTCATCGTTTTCGATCAGAAAATGATTTTTTGGACTCTACCAAAAATTATTCAAAATGTCATTTGGATCGGGCCTCATGTTGAATAACCACTTTTTACACCCTCACAGTGACCAAAATTGCCATTTTTACAGAGTTTTGCTTACTCAAAATCTTCAATTTTGACCAATTTCAGGCACAGAAATGACTTTAAACACACTTATTTTAGTTGAAAAAGTAATAATTCACATCCAACCGTCATTTAAAGTCAAAAGATTAAATGTTAAAATTTCATCAATATTGACCATTTTTTCAACATTCGACTGGTCCGGGGTCATCGTTTTTCATCAGAAAATTGATTTTTTGGATTCTACCAAAAATGATTCAAAATGTCATTTGGATCGGGCCTCATGTTGAATAACCACTTTTTAAACCCTCACAGTGACCAAAATTGCCATTTTTACAGAGTTTTGCTTACTCAAAATCTTCAATTTTGACCAATTTCAGGCACAGAAATGACTTTAAACACACTTATTTTAGTTGAAAAAGTAATAACTCACATCCAACCTTCATTTAAAGTCAAAAGATTAAATGTTAAAATTTCATCAATATTGACCATTTTTTCAACGTTCGACTGGTCCGGGGTCATCGTTTTTCATCAGAAAATTGATTTTTTTGGACTCTACCAAAAATGATTCAAAATGTTATTTGGATTGGGCCTCATGTTGAATATCCACTTTTTAAACCCTCACAGTGACCAAAATTGCCATTTTTACAGAGTTTTGCTTACTCAAAATCTTCAATTTTGACCAATTTCAGGCACAGAAATGACTTTAAACACACTTATTTTAGTTGAAAAAGTAATAATTCACATCCAACCGTAATTTAAAGTCAAAAGATTAAATGTTAAAATTCATCAATATTGACAATTTTTTCAACGTTCGACTGGTCCGGGGTCATCGTTTTCGATCAGAAAATGATTTTTTGGACTCTACCAAAAAATATTCAAAATGTCATTTGGATCGGGCCTCATGTTGAATAACCACTTTTTAAACCCTCACAGTGACCAAAATTGGCATTTTACAGCTTTGCTTTCTCAAAATCTTCAATTTTGACCAATTTCAGGCACAGAAATGACTTTAAACACACTTATTTTAGTTGAAAAAGTAATAATTCACATCCAACCGTCATTTAAAGTCAAAAGATTAAATGTTAAAATTTCATCAATATTGACCATTTTTTCAACATTCGACTGGTCCGGGTCATCGTTTTTCATCAGAAAATTGATTTTTTGGATTCTACCAAAAATGATTCAAAATGTCATTTGGATCGGGCCTCATGTTGAATAACCACTTTTTAAACCCTCACAGTGACCAAAATTGCCATTTTTACAGAGTTTTGCTTACTCAAAATCGTCAATTTTGACCAATTTCAGGCACAGAAATGACTTTAAACACACTTATTTAAGTTGAAAAAGTAATATTTCAAATCCAACCGTCATTTTAAGTCAAAAGATTAAATGTTAAAATTTCATCAATATTGACCATTTTTTTTCAACGTTCGACTGGTCCGGGGTCATCGTTTTTTATCAGAAAATTGATTTTTTGAACTCTACCAAAAATGATTCAAAATGTCATTTGGATCGGGCCTCATGTTGAATAACCACTTTTTACACCCTCACAGTGACCAAAATTGCCATTTTTACAGAGTTTTGCTTACTCAAAATCTTCAATTTTGACCAATTTCAGGCACAGAAATGACTTTAAACACACTTATTTTAGTTGAAAAAGTAATAATTCACATCCAACCGTCATTTAAAGTCAAAAGATTAAATGTTAAAATTTCATCAATATTGACCATTTTTTCAACGTTCGACTGGTCCGGGGTCATCGTTTTTATCAGAAAATTGATTTTTTGGACTCTATCAAAAATGATTCAAAATGTCATTTGGATCGGGCCTCATGTTGAATAACCACTTTTTACACCCTCACAGTGACCAAAATTGCCATTTTTACAGAGTTTTGCTTACTCAAAATCTTCAATTTTGACCAATTTCAGGCACAGAAATTACTTTAAACACACTTATTTTAGTTGAAAAAGTAATAATTCACATCCAACCGTCATTTTAAGTCAAAAGATTAAATGTTAAAATTTCATCAATATTGACCATTTTTTCAACGTTCGACTGGTCCGGGGTCATCGTTTTTCATCAGAAAATTGATTTTTTGGACTCTACCAAAAATGATTCAAAATGTTATTTGGATTGGGCCTCATGTTGAATATCCACTTTTTAAACCCTCACAGTGACCAAAATTGCCATTTTTACAGAGTTTTGCTTACTCAAAATCTTCAATTTTGACCAATTTCAGGCACAGAAATGACTTTAAACACACTTATTTTAGTTGAAAAAGTAATAATTCACATCCAACCGTAATTTAAAGTCAAAAGATTAAATGTTAAAATTTCATCAATATTGACAATGTTTTCAACGTTCGACTGGTCCGGGGTCATCGTTTTTTTATCAGAAAATTGATTTTTTGAACTCTACCAAAAATGATTCAAAATGTCATTTGGATCGGGCCTCATGTTGAATAACCACTTTTTACACCCTCACAGTGACCAAAATTGCCATTTTTACAGAGTTTTGCTTACTCAAAATCTTCAATTTTGACCAATTTCAGGCACGGAAATGACTTTAAACACACTTATTTTAGTTGAAAAAGTAATAATTCACATCCAACCGTCATTTAAAGTCAAAAGATTAATGTTAAAATTTCATCAATATTGACCATTTTTTCAACGTTCGACTGGTCCGGGGTCATCGTTTTTTATCAGAAAATTGATTTTTTGGACCCTATCAAAAATGATTCAAAATGTCATTTGGATCGGGCCTCATGTTGAATAACCACTTTTACACCCTCACAGTGACCAAAATTGCCATTTTTACAGAGTTTTGCTTACTCAAAATCTTCAATTTTGACCAATTTCAGGCACAGAAATGACTTTAAACACACTTATTTTAGTTGAAAAAGTAATAATTCACATCCAACCGTCATTTAAAGTCAAAAGATTAAATGTTAAAATTTCATCAATATTGACCATTTTTTCAACATTCGACTGGTCCGGGGTCATCGTTTTTCATCAGAAAATTGATTTTTGGATTCTACCAAAAATGATTCAAAATGTCATTTGGATCGGGCCTCATGTTGAATAACCACTTTTTAAACCCTCACAGTGACCAAAATTGCCATTTTACAGAGTTTTGCTTACTCAAAATCTTCAATTTTGACCAATTTCAGGCACAGAAATGACTTTAAACACACTTATTTTAGTTGAAAAAGTAATAACTCACATCCAACCTTCATTTAAAGTCAAAAGATTAAATGTTAAAATTTCATCAATATTGACCATTTTTTCAACGTTCGACTGGTCCGGGGTCATCGTTTTTCATCAGAAAATTGATTTTTTGGACTCTACCAAAAATGATTCAAAATGTTATTTGGATTGGGCCTCATGTTGAATATCCACTTTTTAAACCCTCACAGTGACCAAAATTGCCATTTTTACAGAGTTTTGCTTACTCAAAATCTTCAATTTTGACCAATTTCAGGCACAGAAATGACTTTAAACACACTTATTTTAGTTGAAAAAGTAATAATTCACATCCAACCGTAATTTAAAGTCAAAAGATTAAATGTTAAAATTTCATCAATATTGACCATTTTTTCAACATTCGACTGGTCCGGGTCATCGTTTTTCATCAGAAAATTGATTTTTTGGATTCTACCAAAAATGATTCAAAATGTCATTTGGATCGGGCCTCATGTTGAATAACCACTTTTTAAACCCTCACAGTGACCAAAATTGCCATTTTTACAGAGTTTTGCTTACTCAAAATCGTCAATTTTGACCAATTTCAGGCACAGAAATGACTTTAAACACACTTATTTAAGTTGAAAAAGTAATATTTCAAATCCAACCGTCATTTTAAGTCAAAAGATTAAAATGTTAAAATTTCATCAATATTGACCATTTTTTTTCAACGTTCGACTGGTCCGGGGTCATCGTTTTTTATCAGAAAATTGATTTTTTGAACTCTACCAAAAATGATTCAAAATGTCATTTGGATCGGGCCTCATGTTGAATAACCACTTTTTACACCCTCACAGTGACCAAAATTGCCATTTTTACAGAGTTTTGCTTACTCAAAATCTTCAATTTTGACCAATTTCAGGCACAGAAATGACTTTAAACACACTTATTTTAGTTGAAAAAGTAATAATTCACATCCAACCGTCATTTAAAGTCAAAAGATTAAATGTTAAAATTTCATCAATATTGACCATTTTTTCAACGTTCGACTGGTCCGGGGTCATCGTTTTTTATCAGAAAATTGATTTTTTGGACTCTATCAAAAATGATTCAAAATGTCATTTGGATCGGGCCTCATGTTGAATAACCACTTTTTACACCCTCACAGTGACCAAAATTGCCATTTTTACAGAGTTTTGCTTACTCAAAATCTTCAATTTTGACCAATTTCAGGCACAGAAATTACTTTAAACACACTTATTTTAGTTGAAAAAGTAATAATTCACATCCAACCGTCATTTAAAGTCAAAAGATTAAATGTTAAAATTTCATCAATATTGACCATTTTTTTCAACATTCGACTGGTCCGGGGTCATCGTTTTTCATCAGAAAATTGATTTTTTGGATTCTACCAAAAATGATTCAAAATGTTATTTGGATTGGGCCTCATGTTGAATATCCACTTTTTAAACCCTCACAGTGACCAAAATTGCCATTTTTACAGAGTTTTGCTTACTCAAAATCTTCAATTTTGACCAATTTCAGGCACAGAAATGACTTTAAACACACTTATTTTAGTTGAAAAAGTAATAATTCACATCCAACCGTAATTTAAAGTCAAAAGATTAAATGTTAAAATTTCATCAATATTGACAATTTTTTCAACGTTCGACTGGTCCGGGGTCATCGTTTTCGATCAGAAAATGATTTTTTGGACTCTACCAAAAATTATTCAAAATGTCATTTGGATCGGGCCTCATGTTGAATAACCACTTTTTAAACCCTCACAGTGACCAAAATTGGCATTTTTACAGCTTTGCTTTCTCAAAATCTTCAATTTTGACCAATTTCAGGCACAGAAATGACTTTAAACACACTTATTTTAGTTGAAAAAGTAATAATTCACATCCAACCGTCATTTAAAGTCAAAAGATTAAATGTTAAAATTTCATCAATATTGACCATTTTTTCAACATTCGACTGGTCCGGGTCATCGTTTTTCATCAGAAAATTGATTTTTTGGATTCTACCAAAAATGATTCAAAATGTCATTTGGATCGGGCCTCATGTTGAATAACCACTTTTAAACCCTCACAGTGACCAAAATTGCCATTTTTACAGAGTTTTGCTTACTCAAAATCGTCAATTTTGACCAATTTCAGGCACAGAAATGACTTTAAACACACTTATTTAAGTTGAAAAAGTAATATTTCAAATCCAACCGTCATTTTAAGTCAAAAGATTAAATGTTAAAATTTCATCAATATTGACCATTTTTTTTCAACGTTCGACTGGTCCGGGGTCATCGTTTTTTATCAGAAACTTGATTTTTTGAACTCTACCAAAAATGATTCAAAATGTCATTTGGATCGGGCCTCATGTTGAATAACCACTTTTTACACCCTCACAGTGACCAAAATTGCCATTTTTACAGAGTTTTGCTTACTCAAAATCTTCAATTTTGACCAATTTCAGGCACAGAAATGACTTTAAACACACTTATTTTAGTTGAAAAAGTAATAATTCACATCCAACCGTCATTTAAAGTCAAAAGATTAAATGTTAAAATTTCATCAATATTGACCATTTTTTCAACGTTCGACTGGTCCGGGGTCATCGTTTTTTATCAGAAAATTGATTTTTTGGACTCTATCAAAAATGATTCAAAATGTCATTTGGATCGGGCCTCATGTTGAATAACCACTTTTTACACCCTCACAGTGACCAAAATTGCCATTTTTACAGAGTTTTGCTTACTCAAAATCTTCAATTTTGACCAATTTCAGGCACAGAAATTACTTTAAACACACTTATTTTAGTTGAAAAAGTAATAATTCACATCCAACCGTCATTTTAAGTCAAAAGATTAAATGTTAAAATTTCATCAATATTGACCATTTTTTCAACGTTCGACTGGTCCGGGGTCATCGTTTTTCATCAGAAAATTGATTTTTTGGACTCTACCAAAAATGATTCAAAATGTTATTTGGATTGGGCCTCATGTTGAATATCCACTTTTTAAACCCTCACAGTGACCAAAATTGCCATTTTTACAGAGTTTTGCTTACTCAAAATCTTCAATTTTGACCAATTTCAGGCACAGAAATGACTTTAAACACACTTATTTTAGTTGAAAAAGTAATAATTCACATCCAACCGTAATTTAAAGTCAAAAGATTAAATGTTAAAATTTCATCAATATTGACAATGTTTTCAACGTTCGACTGGTCCGGGGTCATCGTTTTTTATCAGAAAATTGATTTTTTGAACTCTACCAAAAATGATTCAAAATGTCATTTGGATCGGGCCTCATGTTGAATAACCACTTTTTACACCCTCACAGTGACCAAAATTGCCATTTTTACAGAGTTTTGCTTACTCAAAATCTTCAATTTTGACCAATTTCAGGCACGGAAATGACTTTAAACACACTTATTTTAGTTGAAAAAGTAATAATTCACATCCAACCGTCATTTAAAGTCAAAAGATTAAATGTTAAAATTTCATCAATATTGACCATTTTTTCAACGTTCGACTGGTCCGGGGTCATCGTTTTTTATCAGAAAATTGATTTTTTGGACCCTATCAAAAATGATTCAAAATGTCATTTGGATCGGGCCTCATGTTGAATAACCACTTTTTACACCCTCACAGTGACCAAAATTGCCATTTTTACAGAGTTTTGCTTACTCAAAATCTTCAATTTTGACCAATTTCAGGCACAGAAATGACTTTAAACACACTTATTTTAGTTGAAAAAGTAATAATTCACATCCAACCGTCATTTAAAGTCAAAAGATTAAATGTTAAAATTTCATCAATATTGACCATTTTTTCAACATTCGACTGGTCCGGGGTCATCGTTTTTCATCAGAAAATTGATTTTTTGGATTCTACCAAAAATGATTCAAAATGTCATTTGGATCGGGCCTCATGTTGAATAACCACTTTTTAAACCCTCACAGTGACCAAAATTGCCATTTTTACAGAGTTTTGCTTACTCAAAATCTTCAATTTTGACCAATTTCAGGCACAGAAATGACTTTAAACACACTTATTTTAGTTGAAAAAGTAATAACTCACATCCAACCTTCATTTAAAGTCAAAAGATTAAATGTTAAAATTTCATCAATATTGACCATTTTTTCAACGTTCGACTGGTCCGGGGTCATCGTTTTTCATCAGAAAATTGATTTTTTGGACTCTACCAAAAATGATTCAAAATGTTATTTGGATTGGGCCTCATGTTGAATATCCACTTTTTAAACCCTCACAGTGACCAAAATTGCCATTTTTACAGAGTTTTGCTTACTCAAAATCTTCAATTTTGACCAATTTCAGGCACAGAAATGACTTTAAACACACTTATTTTAGTTGAAAAAGTAATAATTCACATCCAACCGTAATTTAAAGTCAAAAGATTAAATGTTAAAATTTCATCAATATTGACAATTTTTTCAACGTTCGACTGGTCCGGGGTCATCGTTTTCGATCAGAAAATGATTTTTTGGACTCTACCAAAAATTATTCAAAATGTCATTTGGATCGGGCCTCATGTTGAATAACCACTTTTTAAACCCTCACAGTGACCAAAATTGGCATTTTTACAGCTTTGCTTTCTCAAAATCTTCAATTTTGACCAATTTCAGGCACAGAAATGACTTTAAACACACTTATTTTAGTTGAAAAAGTAATAATTCACATCCAACCGTCATTTAAAGTCAAAAGATTAAATGTTAAAATTTCATCAATATTGACCATTTTTTCAACATTCGACTGGTCCGGGTCATCGTTTTTCATCAGAAAATTGATTTTTTGGATTCTACCAAAAATGATTCAAAATGTCATTTGGATCGGGCCTCATGTTGAATAACCACTTTTTAAACCCTCACAGTGACCAAAATTGCCATTTTTACAGAGTTTTGCTTACTCAAAATCTTCAATTTTGACCAATTTCAGGCACGGAAATGACTTTAAACACACTTATTTTAGTTGAAAAAGTAATAATTCACATCCAACCGTCATTTAAAGTCAAAAGATTAAATGTTAAAATTTCATCAATATTGACCATTTTTTCAACGTTCGACTGGTCCGGGGTCATCGTTTTTTATCAGAAAATTGATTTTTTGGACCCTATCAAAAATGATTCAAAATGTCATTTGGATCGGGCCTCATGTTGAATAACCACTTTTTACACCCTCACAGTGACCAAAATTGCCATTTTTACAGAGTTTTGCTTACTCAAAATCTTCAATTTTGACCAATTTCAGGCACAGAAATGACTTTAAACACACTTATTTTAGTTGAAAAAGTAATAATTCACATCCAACCGTCATTTAAAGTCAAAAGATTAAATGTTAAAATTTCATCAATATTGACCATTTTTTCAACATTCGACTGGTCCGGGGTCATCGTTTTTCATCAGAAAATTGATTTTTTGGATTCTACCAAAAATGATTCAAAATGTCATTTGGATCGGGCCTCATGTTGAATAACCACTTTTTAAACCCTCACAGTGACCAAAATTGCCATTTTTACAGAGTTTTGCTTACTCAAAATCTTCAATTTTGACCAATTTCAGGCACAGAAATGACTTTAAACACACTTATTTTAGTTGAAAAAGTAATAACTCACATCCAACCTTCATTTAAAGTCAAAAGATTAAATGTTAAAATTTCATCAATATTGACCATTTTTTCAACGTTCGACTGGTCCGGGGTCATCGTTTTTCATCAGAAAATTGATTTTTTGGACTCTACCAAAAATGATTCAAAATGTTATTTGGATTGGGCCTCATGTTGAATATCCACTTTTTAAACCCTCACAGTGACCAAAATTGCCATTTTTACAGAGTTTTGCTTACTCAAAATCTTCAATTTTGATCAATTTCAGGCACAGAAATGACTTTAAACACACTTATTTTAGTTGAAAAAGTAATAATTCACATCCAACCGTCATTTAAAGTCAAAAGATTAAATGTTAAAATTTCATCAATATTGACAATTTTTTCAACGTTCGACTGGTCCGGGGTCATCGTTTTCGATCAGAAAATGATTTTTTGGACTCTACCAAAAATTATTCAAAATGTCATTTGGATCGGGCCTCATGTTGAATAACCACTTTTTACACCCTCACAGTGACCAAAATTGCCATTTTTACAGAGTTTTGCTTACTCAAAATCTTCAATTTTGACCAATTTCAGGCACAGAAATGACTTTAAACACACTTATTTTAGTTGAAAAAGTAATAATTCACATCCAACCGTCATTTAAAGTCAAAAGATTAAATGTTAAAATTTCATCAATATTGACCATTTTTTCAACATTCGACTGGTCCGGGGTCATCGTTTTTCATCAGAAAATTGATTTTTTGGATTCTACCAAAAATGATTCAAAATGTCATTTGGATCGGGCCTCATGTTGAATAACCACTTTTTAAACCCTCACAGTGACCAAAATTGCCATTTTTACAGAGTTTTGCTTACTCAAAATCTTCAATTTTGACCAATTTCAGGCACAGAAATGACTTTAAACACACTTATTTTAGTTGAAAAAGTAATAACTCACATCCAACCTTCATTTAAAGTCAAAAGATTAAATGTTAAAATTTCATCAATATTGACCATTTTTTCAACGTTCGACTGGTCCGGGGTCATCGTTTTTCATCAGAAAATTGATTTTTTGGACTCTACCAAAAATGATTCAAAATGTTATTTGGATTGGGCCTCATGTTGAATATCCACTTTTTAAACCCTCACAGTGACCAAAATTGCCATTTTTACAGAGTTTTGCTTACTCAAAATCTTCAATTTTGACCAATTTCAGGCACAGAAATGACTTTAAACACACTTATTTTAGTTGAAAAAGTAATAATTCACATCCAACCGTAATTTAAAGTCAAAAGATTAAATGTTAAAATTTCATCAATATTGACAATTTTTTCAACGTTCGACTGGTCCGGGGTCATCGTTTTCGATCAGAAAATGATTTTTTGGACTCTACCAAAAATTATTCAAAATGTCATTTGGATCGGGCCTCATGTTGAATAACCACTTTTTAAACCCTCACAGTGACCAAAATTGGCATTTTTACAGCTTTGCTTTCTCAAAATCTTCAATTTTGACCAATTTCAGGCACAGAAATGACTTTAAACACACTTATTTTAGTTGAAAAAGTAATAATTCACATCCAACCGTCATTTAAAGTCAAAAGATTAAATGTTAAAATTTCATCAATATTGACCATTTTTTCAACATTCGACTGGTCCGGGTCATCGTTTTTCATCAGAAAATTGATTTTTTGGATTCTACCAAAAATGATTCAAAATGTCATTTGGATCGGGCCTCATGTTGAATAACCACTTTTTAAACCCTCACAGTGACCAAAATTGCCATTTTTACAGAGTTTTGCTTACTCAAAATCGTCAATTTTGACCAATTTCAGGCACAGAAATGACTTTAAACACACTTATTTAAGTTGAAAAAGTAATATTTCAAATCCAACCGTCATTTTAAGTCAAAAGATTAAATGTTAAAATTTCATCAATATTGACCATTTTTTTTCAACGTTCGACTGGTCCGGGGTCATCGTTTTTTATCAGAAAATTGATTTTTTGAACTCTACCAAAAATGATTCAAAATGTCATTTGGATCGGGCCTCATGTTGAATAACCACTTTTTACACCCTCACAGTGACCAAAATTGCCATTTTTACAGAGTTTTGCTTACTCAAAATCTTCAATTTTGACCAATTTCAGGCACAGAAATGACTTTAAACACACTTATTTTAGTTGAAAAAGTAATAATTCACATCCAACCGTCATTTAAAGTCAAAAGATTAAATGTTAAAATTTCATCAATATTGACCATTTTTTCAACGTTCGACTGGTCCGGGGTCATCGTTTTTTATCAGAAAATTGATTTTTTGGACTCTATCAAAAATGATTCAAAATGTCATTTGGATCGGGCCTCATGTTGAATAACCACTTTTTACACCCTCACAGTGACCAAAATTGCCATTTTTACAGAGTTTTGCTTACTCAAAATCTTCAATTTTGACCAATTTCAGGCACAGAAATTACTTTAAACACACTTATTTTAGTTGAAAAAGTAATAATTCACATCCAACCGTCATTTTAAGTCAAAAGATTAAATGTTAAAATTTCATCAATATTGACCATTTTTTCAACGTTCGACTGGTCCGGGGTCATCGTTTTTCATCAGAAAATTGATTTTTTGGACTCTACCAAAAATGATTCAAAATGTTATTTGGATTGGGCCTCATGTTGAATATCCACTTTTTAAACCCTCACAGTGACCAAAATTGCCATTTTTACAGAGTTTTGCTTACTCAAAATCTTCAATTTTGACCAATTTCAGGCACAGAAATGACTTTAAACACACTTATTTTAGTTGAAAAAGTAATAATTCACATCCAACCGTAATTTAAAGTCAAAAGATTAAATGTTAAAATTTCATCAATATTGACAATGTTTTCAACGTTCGACTGGTCCGGGGTCATCGTTTTTTATCAGAAAATTGATTTTTTGAACTCTACCAAAAATGATTCAAAATGTCATTTGGATCGGGCCTCATGTTGAATAACCACTTTTTACACCCTCACAGTGACCAAAATTGCCATTTTTACAGAGTTTTGCTTACTCAAAATCTTCAATTTTGACCAATTTCAGGCACGGAAATGACTTTAAACACACTTATTTTAGTTGAAAAAGTAATAATTCACATCCAACCGTCATTTAAAGTCAAAAGATTAAATGTTAAAATTTCATCAATATTGACCATTTTTTCAACGTTCGACTGGTCCGGGGTCATCGTTTTTTATCAGAAAATTGATTTTTTGGACCCTATCAAAAATGATTCAAAATGTCATTTGGATCGGGCCTCATGTTGAATAACCACTTTTTACACCCTCACAGTGACCAAAATTGCCATTTTTACAGAGTTTTGCTTACTCAAAATCTTCAATTTTGACCAATTTCAGGCACAGAAATGACTTTAAACACACTTATTTTAGTTGAAAAAGTAATAATTCACATCCAACCGTCATTTAAAGTCAAAAGATTAAATGTTAAAATTTCATCAATATTGACCATTTTTTCAACATTCGACTGGTCCGGGGTCATCGTTTTTCATCAGAAAATTGATTTTTTGGATTCTACCAAAAATGATTCAAAATGTCATTTGGATCGGGCCTCATGTTGAATAACCACTTTTTAAACCCTCACAGTGACCAAAATTGCCATTTTTACAGAGTTTTGCTTACTCAAAATCTTCAATTTTGACCAATTTCAGGCACAGAAATGACTTTAAACACACTTATTTTAGTTGAAAAAGTAATAACTCACATCCAACCTTCATTTAAAGTCAAAAGATTAAATGTTAAAATTTCATCAATATTGACCATTTTTTCAACGTTCGACTGGTCCGGGGTCATCGTTTTTCATCAGAAAATTGATTTTTTGGACTCTACCAAAAATGATTCAAAATGTTATTTGGATTGGGCCTCATGTTGAATATCCACTTTTTAAACCCTCACAGTGACCAAAATTGCCATTTTTACAGAGTTTTGCTTACTCAAAATCTTCAATTTTGACCAATTTCAGGCACAGAAATGACTTTAAACACACTTATTTTAGTTGAAAAAGTAATAATTCACATCCAACCGTAATTTAAAGTCAAAAGATTAAATGTTAAAATTTCATCAATATTGACAATTTTTTCAACGTTCGACTGGTCCGGGGTCATCGTTTTCGATCAGAAAATGATTTTTTGGACTCTACCAAAAATTATTCAAAATGTCATTTGGATCGGGCCTCATGTTGAATAACCACTTTTTAAACCCTCACAGTGACCAAAATTGGCATTTTTACAGCTTTGCTTTCTCAAAATCTTCAATTTTGACCAATTTCAGGCACAGAAATGACTTTAAACACACTTATTTTAGTTGAAAAAGTAATAATTCACATCCAACCGTCATTTAAAGTCAAAAGATTAAATGTTAAAATTTCATCAATATTGACCATTTTTTCAACATTCGACTGGTCCGGGTCATCGTTTTTCATCAGAAAATTGATTTTTTGGATTCTACCAAAAATGATTCAAAATGTCATTTGGATCGGGCCTCATGTTGAATAACCACTTTTTAAACCCTCACAGTGACCAAAATTGCCATTTTTACAGAGTTTTGCTTACTCAAAATCTTCAATTTTGACCAATTTCAGGCACGGAAATGACTTTAAACACACTTATTTTAGTTGAAAAAGTAATAATTCACATCCAACCGTCATTTAAAGTCAAAAGATTAAATGTTAAAATTTCATCAATATTGACCATTTTTTCAACGTTCGACTGGTCCGGGGTCATCGTTTTTTATCAGAAAATTGATTTTTTGGACCCTATCAAAAATGATTCAAAATGTCATTTGGATCGGGCCTCATGTTGAATAACCACTTTTTACACCCTCACAGTGACCAAAATTGCCATTTTTACAGAGTTTTGCTTACTCAAAATCTTCAATTTTGACCAATTTCAGGCACAGAAATGACTTTAAACACACTTATTTTAGTTGAAAAAGTAATAATTCACATCCAACCGTCATTTAAAGTCAAAAGATTAAATGTTAAAATTTCATCAATATTGACCATTTTTTCAACATTCGACTGGTCCGGGGTCATCGTTTTTCATCAGAAAATTGATTTTTTGGATTCTACCAAAAATGATTCAAAATGTCATTTGGATCGGGCCTCATGTTGAATAACCACTTTTTAAACCCTCACAGTGACCAAAATTGCCATTTTTACAGAGTTTTGCTTACTCAAAATCTTCAATTTTGACCAATTTCAGGCACAGAAATGACTTTAAACACACTTATTTTAGTTGAAAAAGTAATAACTCACATCCAACCTTCATTTAAAGTCAAAAGATTAAATGTTAAAATTTCATCAATATTGACCATTTTTTCAACGTTCGACTGGTCCGGGGTCATCGTTTTTCATCAGAAAATTGATTTTTTGGACTCTACCAAAAATGATTCAAAATGTTATTTGGATTGGGCCTCATGTTGAATATCCACTTTTTAAACCCTCACAGTGACCAAAATTGCCATTTTTACAGAGTTTTGCTTACTCAAAATCTTCAATTTTGACCAATTTCAGGCACAGAAATGACTTTAAACACACTTATTTTAGTTGAAAAAGTAATAATTCACATCCAACCGTAATTTAAAGTCAAAAGATTAAATGTTAAAATTTCATCAATATTGACAATTTTTTCAACGTTCGACTGGTCCGGGGTCATCGTTTTCGATCAGAAAATGATTTTTTGGACTCTACCAAAAATTATTCAAAATGTCATTTGGATCGGGCCTCATGTTGAATAACCACTTTTTAAACCCTCACAGTGACCAAAATTGGCATTTTTACAGCTTTGCTTTCTCAAAATCTTCAATTTTGACCAATTTCAGGCACAGAAATGACTTTAAACACACTTATTTTAGTTGAAAAAGTAATAATTCACATCCAACCGTCATTTAAAGTCAAAAGATTAAATGTTAAAATTTCATCAATATTGACCATTTTTTCAACATTCGACTGGTCCGGGTCATCGTTTTTCATCAGAAAATTGATTTTTTGGATTCTACCAAAAATGATTCAAAATGTCATTTGGATCGGGCCTCATGTTGAATAACCACTTTTTAAACCCTCACAGTGACCAAAATTGCCATTTTTACAGAGTTTTGCTTACTCAAAATCTTCAATTTTGACCAATTTCAGGCACGGAAATGACTTTAAACACACTTATTTTAGTTGAAAAAGTAATAATTCACATCCAACCGTCATTTAAAGTCAAAAGATTAAATGTTAAAATTTCATCAATATTGACCATTTTTTCAACGTTCGACTGGTCCGGGGTCATCGTTTTTTATCAGAAAATTGATTTTTTGGACCCTATCAAAAATGATTCAAAATGTCATTTGGATCGGGCCTCATGTTGAATAACCACTTTTTACACCCTCACAGTGACCAAAATTGCCATTTTTACAGAGTTTTGCTTACTCAAAATCTTCAATTTTGACCAATTTCAGGCACAGAAATGACTTTAAACACACTTATTTTAGTTGAAAAAGTAATAATTCACATCCAACCGTCATTTAAAGTCAAAAGATTAAATGTTAAAATTTCATCAATATTGACCATTTTTTCAACATTCGACTGGTCCGGGGTCATCGTTTTTCATCAGAAAATTGATTTTTTGGATTCTACCAAAAATGATTCAAAATGTCATTTGGATCGGGCCTCATGTTGAATAACCACTTTTTAAACCCTCACAGTGACCAAAATTGCCATTTTTACAGAGTTTTGCTTACTCAAAATCTTCAATTTTGACCAATTTCAGGCACAGAAATGACTTTAAACACACTTATTTTAGTTGAAAAAGTAATAACTCACATCCAACCTTCATTTAAAGTCAAAAGATTAAATGTTAAAATTTCATCAATATTGACCATTTTTTCAACGTTCGACTGGTCCGGGGTCATCGTTTTTCATCAGAAAATTGATTTTTTGGACTCTACCAAAAATGATTCAAAATGTTATTTGGATTGGGCCTCATGTTGAATATCCACTTTTTAAACCCTCACAGTGACCAAAATTGCCATTTTTACAGAGTTTTGCTTACTCAAAATCTTCAATTTTGACCAATTTCAGGCACAGAAATGACTTTAAACACACTTATTTTAGTTGAAAAAGTAATAATTCACATCCAACCGTAATTTAAAGTCAAAAGATTAAATGTTAAAATTTCATCAATATTGACAATTTTTTCAACGTTCGACTGGTCCGGGGTCATCGTTTTCGATCAGAAAATGATTTTTTGGACTCTACCAAAAATTATTCAAAATGTCATTTGGATCGGGCCTCATGTTGAATAACCACTTTTTAAACCCTCACAGTGACCAAAATTGGCATTTTTACAGCTTTGCTTTCTCAAAATCTTCAATTTTGACCAATTTCAGGCACAGAAATGACTTTAAACACACTTATTTTAGTTGAAAAAGTAATAATTCACATCCAACCGTCATTTAAAGTCAAAAGATTAAATGTTAAAATTTCATCAATATTGACCATTTTTTCAACATTCGACTGGTCCGGGTCATCGTTTTTCATCAGAAAATTGATTTTTTGGATTCTACCAAAAATGATTCAAAATGTCATTTGGATCGGGCCTCATGTTGAATACCCACTTTTTAAACCCTCACAGTGACCAAAATTGCCATTTTTACAGAGTTTTGCTTACTCAAAATCGTCAATTTTGACCAATTTCAGGCACAGAAATGACTTTAAACACACTTATTTAAGTTGAAAAAGTAATATTTCAAATCCAACCGTCATTTTAAGTCAAAAGATTAAATGTTAAAATTTCATCAATATTGACCATTTTTTTTCAACGTTCGACTGGTCCGGGGTCATCGTTTTTTATCAGAAAATTGATTTTTTGAACTCTACCAAAAATGATTCAAAATGTCATTTGGATCGGGCCTCATGTTGAATAACCACTTTTTACACCCTCACAGTGACCAAAATTGCCATTTTTACAGAGTTTTGCTTACTCAAAATCTTCAATTTTGACCAATTTCAGGCACAGAAATGACTTTAAACACACTTATTTTAGTTGAAAAAGTAATAATTCACATCCAACCGTCATTTAAAGTCAAAAGATTAAATGTTAAAATTTCATCAATATTGACCATTTTTTCAACGTTCGACTGGTCCGGGGTCATCGTTTTTTATCAGAAAATTGATTTTTTGGACTCTATCAAAAATGATTCAAAATGTCATTTGGATCGGGCCTCATGTTGAATAACCACTTTTTACACCCTCACAGTGACCAAAATTGCCATTTTTACAGAGTTTTGCTTACTCAAAATCTTCAATTTTGACCAATTTCAGGCACAGAAATTACTTTAAACACACTTATTTTAGTTGAAAAAGTAATAATTCACATCCAACCGTCATTTGAAGTCAAAAGATTAAATGTTAAAATTTCATCAATATTGACAATTTTTTCAACGTTCGACTGGTCCGGGGTCATCGTTTTCGATCAGAAAATGATTTTTTGGACTCTACCAAAAATTATTCAAAATGTCATTTGGATCGGGCCTCATGTTGAATAACCACTTTTTAAACCCTCACAGTGACCAAAATTGGCATTTTTACAGCTTTGCTTTCTCAAAATCTTCAATTTTGACCAATTTCAGGCACAGAAATGACTTTAAACACACTTATTTTAGTTGAAAAAGTAATAATTCACATCCAACCGTCATTTAAAGTCAAAAGATTAAATGTTAAAATTTCATCAATATTGACCATTTTTTCAACATTCGACTGGTCCGGGTCATCGTTTTTCATCAGAAAATTGATTTTTTGGATTCTACCAAAAATGATTCAAAATGTCATTTGGATCGGGCCTCATGTTGAATAACCACTTTTTAAACCCTCACAGTGACCAAAATTGCCATTTTTACAGAGTTTTGCTTACTCAAAATCTTCAATTTTGACCAATTTCAGGCACAGAAATGACTTTAAACACACTTATTTTAGTTGAAAAAGTAATAACTCACATCCAACCTTCATTTAAAGTCAAAAGATTAAATGTTAAAATTTCATCAATATTGACCATTTTTTCAACGTTCGACTGGTCCGGGGTCATCGTTTTTCATCAGAAAATTGATTTTTTGGACTCTACCAAAAATGATTCAAAATGTTATTTGGATTGGGCCTCATGTTGAATATCCACTTTTTAAACCCTCACAGTGACCAAAATTGCCATTTTTACAGAGTTTTGCTTACTCAAAATCTTCAATTTTGACCAATTTCAGGCACAGAAATGACTTTAAACACACTTATTTTAGTTGAAAAAGTAATAATTCACATCCAACCGTAATTTAAAGTCAAAAGATTAAATGTTAAAATTTCATCAATATTGACAATTTTTTCAACGTTCGACTGGTCCGGGGTCATCGTTTTCGATCAGAAAATGATTTTTTGGACTCTACCAAAAATTATTCAAAATGTCATTTGGATCGGGCCTCATGTTGAATAACCACTTTTTAAACCCTCACAGTGACCAAAATTGGCATTTTTACAGCTTTGCTTTCTCAAAATCTTCAATTTTGACCAATTTCAGGCACAGAAATGACTTTAAACACACTTATTTTAGTTGAAAAAGTAATAATTCACATCCAACCGTCATTTAAAGTCAAAAGATTAAATGTTAAAATTTCATCAATATTGACCATTTTTTCAACATTCGACTGGTCCGGGTCATCGTTTTTCATCAGAAAATTGATTTTTTGGATTCTACCAAAAATGATTCAAAATGTCATTTGGATCGGGCCTCATGTTGAATAACCACTTTTTAAACCCTCACAGTGACCAAAATTGCCATTTTTACAGAGTTTTGCTTACTCAAAATCGTCAATTTTGACCAATTTCAGGCACAGAAATGACTTTAAACACACTTATTTAAGTTGAAAAAGTAATATTTCAAATCCAACCGTCATTTTAAGTCAAAAGATTAAATGTTAAAATTTCATCAATATTGACCATTTTTTTTCAACGTTCGACTGGTCCGGGGTCATCGTTTTTTATCAGAAAATTGATTTTTTGAACTCTACCAAAAATGATTCAAAATGTCATTTGGATCGGGCCTCATGTTGAATAACCACTTTTTACACCCTCACAGTGACCAAAATTGCCATTTTTACAGAGTTTTGCTTACTCAAAATCTTCAATTTTGACCAATTTCAGGCACAGAAATTACTTTAAACACACTTATTTTAGTTGAAAAAGTAATAATTCACATCCAACCGTCATTTTAAGTCAAAAGATTAAATGTTAAAATTTCATCAATATTGACCATTTTTTCAACGTTCGACTGGTCCGGGGTCATCGTTTTTCATCAGAAAATTGATTTTTTGGACTCTACCAAAAATGATTCAAAATGTTATTTGGATTGGGCCTCATGTTGAATATCCACTTTTTAAACCCTCACAGTGACCAAAATTGCCATTTTTACAGAGTTTTGCTTACTCAAAATCTTCAATTTTGACCAATTTCAGGCACAGAAATGACTTTAAACACACTTATTTTAGTTGAAAAAGTAATAATTCACATCCAACCGTAATTTAAAGTCAAAAGATTAAATGTTAAAATTTCATCAATATTGACAATGTTTTCAACGTTCGACTGGTCCGGGGTCATCGTTTTTTATCAGAAAATTGATTTTTTGAACTCTACCAAAAATGATTCAAAATGTCATTTGGATCGGGCCTCATGTTGAATAACCACTTTTTACACCCTCACAGTGACCAAAATTGCCATTTTTACAGAGTTTTGCTTACTCAAAATCTTCAATTTTGACCAATTTCAGGCACGGAAATGACTTTAAACACACTTATTTTAGTTGAAAAAGTAATAATTCACATCCAACCGTCATTTAAAGTCAAAAGATTAAATGTTAAAATTTCATCAATATTGACCATTTTTTCAACGTTCGACTGGTCCGGGGTCATCGTTTTTTATCAGAAAATTGATTTTTTGGACCCTATCAAAAATGATTCAAAATGTCATTTGGATCGGGCCTCATGTTGAATAACCACTTTTTACACCCTCACAGTGACCAAAATTGCCATTTTTACAGAGTTTTGCTTACTCAAAATCTTCAATTTTGACCAATTTCAGGCACAGAAATGACTTTAAACACACTTATTTTAGTTGAAAAAGTAATAATTCACATCCAACCGTCATTTAAAGTCAAAAGATTAAATGTTAAAATTTCATCAATATTGACCATTTTTTCAACATTCGACTGGTCCGGGGTCATCGTTTTTCATCAGAAAATTGATTTTTTGGATTCTACCAAAAATGATTCAAAATGTCATTTGGATCGGGCCTCATGTTGAATAACCACTTTTTAAACCCTCACAGTGACCAAAATTGCCATTTTTACAGAGTTTTGCTTACTCAAAATCTTCAATTTTGACCAATTTCAGGCACAGAAATGACTTTAAACACACTTATTTTAGTTGAAAAAGTAATAACTCACATCCAACCTTCATTTAAAGTCAAAAGATTAAATGTTAAAATTTCATCAATATTGACCATTTTTTCAACGTTCGACTGGTCCGGGGTCATCGTTTTTCATCAGAAAATTGATTTTTTGGACTCTACCAAAAATGATTCAAAATGTTATTTGGATTGGGCCTCATGTTGAATATCCACTTTTTAAACCCTCACAGTGACCAAAATTGCCATTTTTACAGAGTTTTGCTTACTCAAAATCTTCAATTTTGACCAATTTCAGGCACAGAAATGACTTTAAACACACTTATTTTAGTTGAAAAAGTAATAATTCACATCCAACCGTAATTTAAAGTCAAAAGATTAAATGTTAAAATTTCATCAATATTGACAATTTTTTCAACGTTCGACTGGTCCGGGGTCATCGTTTTCGATCAGAAAATGATTTTTTGGACTCTACCAAAAATTATTCAAAATGTCATTTGGATCGGGCCTCATGTTGAATAACCACTTTTTAAACCCTCACAGTGACCAAAATTGGCATTTTTACAGCTTTGCTTTCTCAAAATCTTCAATTTTGACCAATTTCAGGCACAGAAATGACTTTAAACACACTTATTTTAGTTGAAAAAGTAATAATTCACATCCAACCGTCATTTAAAGTCAAAAGATTAAATGTTAAAATTTCATCAATATTGACCATTTTTTCAACATTCGACTGGTCCGGGTCATCGTTTTTCATCAGAAAATTGATTTTTTGGATTCTACCAAAAATGATTCAAAATGTCATTTGGATCGGGCCTCATGTTGAATAACCACTTTTTAAACCCTCACAGTGACCAAAATTGCCATTTTTACAGAGTTTTGCTTACTCAAAATCTTCAATTTTGACCAATTTCAGGCACGGAAATGACTTTAAACACACTTATTTTAGTTGAAAAAGTAATAATTCACATCCAACCGTCATTTAAAGTCAAAAGATTAAATGTTAAAATTTCATCAATATTGACCATTTTTTCAACGTTCGACTGGTCCGGGGTCATCGTTTTTTATCAGAAAATTGATTTTTTGGACCCTATCAAAAATGATTCAAAATGTCATTTGGATCGGGCCTCATGTTGAATAACCACTTTTTACACCCTCACAGTGACCAAAATTGCCATTTTTACAGAGTTTTGCTTACTCAAAATCTTCAATTTTGACCAATTTCAGGCACAGAAATGACTTTAAACACACTTATTTTAGTTGAAAAAGTAATAATTCACATCCAACCGTCATTTAAAGTCAAAAGATTAAATGTTAAAATTTCATCAATATTGACCATTTTTTCAACATTCGACTGGTCCGGGGTCATCGTTTTTCATCAGAAAATTGATTTTTTGGATTCTACCAAAAATGATTCAAAATGTCATTTGGATCGGGCCTCATGTTGAATAACCACTTTTTAAACCCTCACAGTGACCAAAATTGCCATTTTTACAGAGTTTTGCTTACTCAAAATCTTCAATTTTGACCAATTTCAGGCACAGAAATGACTTTAAACACACTTATTTTAGTTGAAAAAGTAATAACTCACATCCAGCCTTCATTTAAAGTCAAAAGATTAAATGTTAAAATTTTATCAATATTGACCATTTTTTCAACGTTCGACTGGTCCGGGGTCATCGTTTTTCATCAGAAAATTGATTTTTTGGACTCTACCAAAAATGATTCAAAATGTTATTTGGATTGGGCCTCATGTTGAATATCCACTTTTTAAACCCTCACAGTGACCAAAATTGCCATTTTTACAGAGTTTTGCTTACTCAAAATCTTCAATTTTGACCAATTTCAGGCACAGAAATGACTTTAAACACACTTATTTTAGTTGAAAAAGTAATAATTCACATCCAACCGTAATTTAAAGTCAAAAGATTAAATGTTAAAATTTCATCAATATTGACAATTTTTTCAACGTTCGACTGGTCCGGGGTCATCGTTTTCGATCAGAAAATGATTTTTTGGACTCTACCAAAAATTATTCAAAATGTCATTTGGATCGGGCCTCATGTTGAATAACCACTTTTTAAACCCTCACAGTGACCAAAATTGGCATTTTTACAGCTTTGCTTTCTCAAAATCTTCAATTTTGACCAATTTCAGGCACAGAAATGACTTTAAACACACTTATTTTAGTTGAAAAAGTAATAATTCACATCCAACCGTCATTTAAAGTCAAAAGATTAAATGTTAAAATTTCATCAATATTGACCATTTTTTCAACATTCGACTGGTCCGGGTCATCGTTTTTCATCAGAAAATTGATTTTTTGGATTCTACAAAAAATGATTCAAAATGTCATTTGGATCGGGCCTCATGTTGAATAACCACTTTTTAAACCCTCACAGTGACCAAAATTGCCATTTTTACAGAGTTTTGCTTACTCAAAATCGTCAATTTTGACCAATTTCAGGCACAGAAATGACTTTAAACACACTTATTTAAGTTGAAAAAGTAATATTTCAAATCCAACCGTCATTTTAAGTCAAAAGATTAAATGTTAAAATTTCATCAATATTGACCATTTTTTTTCAACGTTCGACTGGTCCGGGGTCATCGTTTTTTATCAGAAAATTGATTTTTTGAACTCTACCAAAAATGATTCAAAATGTCATTTGGATCGGGCCTCATGTTGAATAACCACTTTTTACACCCTCACAGTGACCAAAATTGCCATTTTTACAGAGTTTTGCTTACTCAAAATCTTCAATTTTGACCAATTTCAGGCACAGAAATGACTTTAAACACACTTATTTTAGTTGAAAAAGTAATAATTCACATCCAACCGTCATTTAAAGTCAAAAGATTAAATGTTAAAATTTCATCAATATTGACCATTTTTTCAACGTTCGACTGGTCCGGGGTCATCGTTTTTTATCAGAAAATTGATTTTTTGGACTCTATCAAAAATGATTCAAAATGTCATTTGGATCGGGCCTCATGTTGAATAACCACTTTTTACACCCTCACAGTGACCAAAATTGCCATTTTTACAGAGTTTTGCTTACTCAAAATCTTCAATTTTGACCAATTTCAGGCACAGAAATTACTTTAAACACACTTATTTTAGTTGAAAAAGTAATAATTCACATCCAACCGTCATTTTAAGTCAAAAGATTAAATGTTAAAATTTCATCAATATTGACCATTTTTTCAACGTTCGACTGGTCCGGGGTCATCGTTTTTCATCAGAAAATTGATTTTTTGGATTCTACCAAAAATGATTCAAAATGTCATTTGGATCGGGCCTCATGTTGAATAACCACTTTTTAAACCCTCACAGTGACCAAAATTGCCATTTTTACAGAGTTTTGCTTACTCAAAATCTTCAATTTTGACCAATTTCAGGCACAGAAATGACTTTAAACACACTTATTTTAGTTGAAAAAGTAATAACTCACATCCAACCTTCATTTAAAGTCAAAAGATTAAATGTTAAAATTTCATCAATATTGACCATTTTTTCAACGTTCGACTGGTCCGGGGTCATCGTTTTTCATCAGAAAATTGATTTTTTGGACTCTACCAAAAATGATTCAAAATGTTATTTGGATTGGGCCTCATGTTGAATATCCACTTTTTAAACCCTCACAGTGACCAAAATTGCCATTTTTACAGAGTTTTGCTTACTCAAAATCTTCAATTTTGACCAATTTCAGGCACAGAAATGACTTTAAACACACTTATTTTAGTTGAAAAAGTAATAATTCACATCCAACCGTAATTTAAAGTCAAAAGATTAAATGTTAAAATTTCATCAATATTGACAATTTTTTCAACGTTCGACTGGTCCGGGGTCATCGTTTTCGATCAGAAAATGATTTTTTGGACTCTACCAAAAATTATTCAAAATGTCATTTGGATCGGGCCTCATGTTGAATAACCACTTTTTAAACCCTCACAGTGACCAAAATTGGCATTTTTACAGCTTTGCTTTCTCAAAATCTTCAATTTTGACCAATTTCAGGCACAGAAATGACTTTAAACACACTTATTTTAGTTGAAAAAGTAATAATTCACATCCAACCGTCATTTAAAGTCAAAAGATTAAATGTTAAAATTTCATCAATATTGACCATTTTTTCAACATTCGACTGGTCCGGGTCATCGTTTTTCATCAGAAAATTGATTTTTTGGATTCTACCAAAAATGATTCAAAATGTCATTTGGATCAGGCCTCATGTTGAATAACCACTTTTTAAACCCTCACAGTGACCAAAATTGCCATTTTTACAGAGTTTTGCTTACTCAAAATCTTCAATTTTGACCAATTTCAGGCACGGAAATGACTTTAAACACACTTATTTTAGTTGAAAAAGTAATAATTCACATCCAACCGTCATTTAAAGTCAAAAGATTAAATGTTAAAATTTCATCAATATTGACCATTTTTTCAACGTTCGACTGGTCCGGGGTCATCGTTTTTTATCAGAAAATTGATTTTTTGGACCCTATCAAAAATGATTCAAAATGTCATTTGGATCGGGCCTCATGTTGAATAACCACTTTTTACACCCTCACAGTGACCAAAATTGCCATTTTTACAGAGTTTTGCTTACTCAAAATCTTCAATTTTGACCAATTTCAGGCACAGAAATGACTTTAAACACACTTATTTTAGTTGAAAAAGTAATAATTCACATCCAACCGTCATTTAAAGTCAAAAGATTAAATGTTAAAATTTCATCAATATTGACCATTTTTTCAACATTCGACTGGTCCGGGGTCATCGTTTTTCATCAGAAAATTGATTTTTTGGATTCTACCAAAAATGATTCAAAATGTCATTTGGATCGGGCCTCATGTTGAATAACCACTTTTTAAACCCTCACAGTGACCAAAATTGCCATTTTTACAGAGTTTTGCTTACTCAAAATCTTCAATTTTGACCAATTTCAGGCACAGAAATGACTTTAAACACACTTATTTTAGTTGAAAAAGTAATAATTCACATCCAACCGTAATTTAAAGTCAAAAGATTAAATGTTAAAATTTCATCAATATTGACAATTTTTTCAACGTTCGACTGGTCCGGGGTCATCGTTTTCGATCAGAAAATGATTTTTTGGACTCTACCAAAAATTATTCAAAATGTCATTTGGATCGGGCCTCATGTTGAATAACCACTTTTTAAACCCTCACAGTGACCAAAATTGGCATTTTTACAGCTTTGCTTTCTCAAAATCTTCAATTTTGACCAATTTCAGGCACAGAAATGACTTTAAACACACTTATTTTAGTTGAAAAAGTAATAATTCACATCCAACCGTCATTTAAAGTCAAAAGATTAAATGTTAAAATTTCATCAATATTGACCATTTTTTCAACATTCGACTGGTCCGGGTCATCGTTTTTCATCAGAAAATTGATTTTTTGGATTCTACCAAAAATGATTCAAAATGTCATTTGGATCGGGCCTCATGTTGAATAACCACTTTTTAAACCCTCACAGTGACCAAAATTGCCATTTTTACAGAGTTTTGCTTACTCAAAATCGTCAATTTTGACCAATTTCAGGCACAGAAATGACTTTAAACACACTTATTTAAGTTGAAAAAGTAATATTTCAAATCCAACCGTCATTTTAAGTCAAAAGATTAAATGATAACATTTCATCAATATTGACCATTTTTTTTCAACGTTCGACTGGTCCGGGGTCATCGTTTTTTATCAGAAAATTGATTTTTTGAACTCTACCAAAAATGATTCAAAATGTCATTTGGATCGGGCCTCATGTTGAATAACCACTTTTTACACCCTCACAGTGACCAAAATTGCCATTTTTACAGAGTTTTGCTTACTCAAAATCTTCAATTTTGACCAATTTCAGGCACAGAAATGACTTTAAACACACTTATTTTAGTTGAAAAAGTAATAATTCACATCCAACCGTCATTTAAAGTCAAAAGATTAAATGTTAAAATTTCATCAATATTGACCATTTTTTCAACGTTCGACTGGTCCGGGGTCATCGTTTTTTATCAGAAAATTGATTTTTTGGACTCTATCAAAAATGATTCAAAATGTCATTTGGATCGGGCCTCATGTTGAATAACCACTTTTTACACCCTCACAGTGACCAAAATTGCCATTTTTACAGAGTTTTGCTTACTCAAAATCTTCAATTTTGACCAATTTCAGGCACAGAAATTACTTTAAACACACTTATTTTAGTTGAAAAAGTAATAATTCACATCCAACCGTCATTTTAAGTCAAAAGATTAAATGTTAAAATTTCATTAATATTGACCATTTTTTCAACGTTCGACTGGTCCGGGGTCATCGTTTTTCATCAGAAAATTGATTTTTTGGACTCTACCAAAAATGATTCAAAATGTTATTTGGATTGGGCCTCATGTTGAATATCCACTTTTTAAACCCTCACAGTGACCAAAATTGCCATTTTTACAGAGTTTTGCTTACTCAAAATCTTCAATTTTGACCAATTTCAGGCACAGAAATGACTTTAAACACACTTATTTTAGTTGAAAAAGTAATAATTCACATCCAACCGTAATTTAAAGTCAAAAGATTAAATGTTAAAATTTCATCAATATTGACAATGTTTTCAACGTTCGACTGGTCCGGGGTCATCGTTTTTTATCAGAAAATTGATTTTTTGAACTCTACCAAAAATGATTCAAAATGTCATTTGGATCGGGCCTCATGTTGAATAACCACTTTTTACACCCTCACAGTGACCAAAATTGCCATTTTTACAGAGTTTTGCTTACTCAAAATCTTCAATTTTGACCAATTTCAGGCACGGAAATGACTTTAAACACACTTATTTTAGTTGAAAAAGTAATAATTCACATCCAACCGTCATTTAAAGTCAAAAGATTAAATGTTAAAATTTCATCAATATTGACCATTTTTTCAACGTTCGACTGGTCCGGGGTCATCGTTTTTTATCAGAAAATTGATTTTTTGGACCCTATCAAAAATGATTCAAAATGTCATTTGGATCGGGCCTCATGTTGAATAACCACTTTTTACACCCTCACAGTGACCAAAATTGCCATTTTTACAGAGTTTTGCTTACTCAAAATCTTCAATTTTGACCAATTTCAGGCACAGAAATGACTTTAAACACACTTATTTTAGTTGAAAAAGTAATAATTCACATCCAACCGTCATTTAAAGTCAAAAGATTAAATGTTAAAATTTCATCAATATTGACCATTTTTTCAACATTCGACTGGTCCGGGGTCATCGTTTTTCATCAGAAAATTGATTTTTTGGATTCTACCAAAAATGATTCAAAATGTCATTTGGATCGGGCCTCATGTTGAATAACCACTTTTTAAACCCTCACAGTGACCAAAATTGCCATTTTTACAGAGTTTTGCTTACTCAAAATCTTCAATTTTGACCAATTTCAGGCACAGAAATGACTTTAAACACACTTATTTTAGTTGAAAAAGTAATAACTCACATCCAACCTTCATTTAAAGTCAAAAGATTAAATGTTAAAATTTCATCAATATTGACCATTTTTTCAACGTTCGACTGGTCCGGGGTCATCGTTTTTCATCAGAAAATTGATTTTTTGGACTCTACCAAAAATGATTCAAAATGTTATTTGGATTGGGCCTCATGTTGAATATCCACTTTTTAAACCCTCACAGTGACCAAAATTGCCATTTTTACAGAGTTTTGCTTACTCAAAATCTTCAATTTTGACCAATTTCAGGCACAGAAATGACTTTAAACACACTTATTTTAGTTGAAAAAGTAATAATTCACATCCAACCGTAATTTAAAGTCAAAAGATTAAATGTTAAAATTTCATCAATATTGACAATTTTTTCAACGTTCGACTGGTCCGGGGTCATCGTTTTCGATCAGAAAATGATTTTTTGGACTCTACCAAAAATTATTCAAAATGTCATTTGGATCGGGCCTCATGTTGAATAACCACTTTTTAAACCCTCACAGTGACCAAAATTGGCATTTTTACAGCTTTGCTTTCTCAAAATCTTCAATTTTGACCAATTTCAGGCACAGAAATGACTTTAAACACACTTATTTTAGTTGAAAAAGTAATAATTCACATCCAACCGTCATTTAAAGTCAAAAGATTAAATGTTAAAATTTCATCAATATTGACCATTTTTTCAACATTCGACTGGTCCGGGTCATCGTTTTTCATCAGAAAATTGATTTTTTGGATTCTACCAAAAATGATTCAAAATGTCATTTGGATCGGGCCTCATGTTGAATAACCACTTTTTAAACCCTCACAGTGACCAAAATTGCCATTTTTACAGAGTTTTGCTTACTCAAAATCTTCAATTTTGACCAATTTCAGGCACGGAAATGACTTTAAACACACTTATTTTAGTTGAAAAAGTAATAATTCACATCCAACCGTCATTTAAAGTCAAAAGATTAAATGTTAAAATTTCATCAATATTGACCATTTTTTCAACGTTCGACTGGTCCGGGGTCATCGTTTTTTATCAGAAAATTGATTTTTTGGACCCTATCAAAAATGATTCAAAATGTCATTTGGATCGGGCCTCATGTTGAATAACCACTTTTTACACCCTCACAGTGACCAAAATTGCCATTTTTACAGAGTTTTGCTTACTCAAAATCTTCAATTTTGACCAATTTCAGGCACAGAAATGACTTTAAACACACTTATTTTAGTTGAAAAAGTAATAATTCACATCCAACCGTCATTTAAAGTCAAAAGATTAAATGTTAAAATTTCATCAATATTGACCATTTTTTCAACATTCGACTGGTCCGGGGTCATCGTTTTTCATCAGAAAATTGATTTTTTGGATTCTACCAAAAATGATTCAAAATGTCATTTGGATCGGGCCTCATGTTGAATAACCACTTTTTAAACCCTCACAGTGACCAAAATTGCCATTTTTACAGAGTTTTGCTTACTCAAAATCTTCAATTTTGACCAATTTCAGGCACAGAAATGACTTTAAACACACTTATTTTAGTTGAAAAAGTAATAACTCACATCCAACCTTCATTTAAAGTCAAAAGATTAAATGTTAAAATTTCATCAATATTGACCATTTTTTCAACGTTCGACTGGTCCGGGGTCATCGTTTTTCATCAGAAAATTGATTTTTTGGACTCTACCAAAAATGATTCAAAATGTTATTTGGATTGGGCCTCATGTTGAATATCCACTTTTTAAACCCTCACAGTGACCAAAATTGCCATTTTTACAGAGTTTTGCTTACTCAAAATCTTGAATTTTGACCAATTTCAGGCACAGAAATGACTTTAAACACACTTATTTTAGTTGAAAAAGTAATAATTCACATCCAACCGTAATTTAAAGTCAAAAGATTAAATGTTAAAATTTCATCAATATTGACAATTTTTTCAACGTTCGACTGGTCCGGGGTCATCGTTTTTGATCAGAAAATGATTTTTTGGACTCTACCAAAAATTATTCAAAATGTCATTTGGATCGGGCCTCATGTTGAATAACCACTTTTTAAACCCTCACAGTGACCAAAATTGGCATTTTTACAGCTTTGCTTTCTCAAAATCTTCAATTTTGACCAATTTCAGGCACAGAAATGACTTTAAACACACTTATTTTAGTTGAAAAAGTAATAATTCACATCCAACCGTCATTTAAAGTCAAAAGATTAAATGTTAAAATTTCATCAATATTGACCATTTTTTCAACATTCGACTGGTCCGGGTCATCGTTTTTCATCAGAAAATTGATTTTTTGGATTCTACCAAAAATGATTCAAAATGTCATTTGGATCGGGCCTCATGTTGAATAACCACTTTTTAAACCCTCACAGTGACCAAAATTGCCATTTTTACAGAGTTTTGCTTACTCAAAATCGTCAATTTTGACCAATTTCAGGCACAGAAATGACTTTAAACACACTTATTTAAGTTGAAAAAGTAATATTTCAAATCCAACCGTCATTTTAAGTCAAAAGATTAAATGTTAAAATTTCATCAATATTGACCATTTTTTTTCAACGTTCGACTGGTCCGGGGTCATCGTTTTTTATCAGAAAATTGATTTTTTGAACTCTACCAAAAATGATTCAAAATGTCATTTGGATCGGGCCTCATGTTGAATAACCACTTTTTACACCCTCACAGTGACCAAAATTGCCATTTTTACAGAGTTTTGCTTACTCAAAATCTTCAATTTTGACCAATTTCAGGCACGGAAATGACTTTAAACACACTTATTTTAGTTGAAAAAGTAATAATTCACATCCAACCGTCATTTAAAGTCAAAAGATTAAATGTTAAAATTTCATCAATATTGACCATTTTTTCAACGTTCGACTGGTCCGGGGTCATCGTTTTTTATCAGAAAATTGATTTTTTGGACCCTATCAAAAATGATTCAAAATGTCATTTGGATCGGGCCTCATGTTGAATAACCACTTTTTACACCCCCACAGTGACCAAAATTGCCATTTTTACAGAGTTTTGCTTACTCAAAATCTTCAATTTTGACCAATTTCAGGCACAGAAATGACTTTAAACACACTTATTTTAGTTGAAAAAGTAATAATTCACATCCAACCGTCATTTAAAGTCAAAAGATTAAATGTTAAAATTTCATCAATATTGACCATTTTTTCAACATTCGACTGGTCCGGGGTCATCGTTTTTCATCAGAAAATTGATTTTTTGGATTCTACCAAAAATGATTCAAAATGTCATTTGGATCGGGCCTCATGTTGAATAACCACTTTTTAAACCCTCACAGTGACCAAAATTGCCATTTTTACAGAGTTTTGCTTACTCAAAATCTTCAATTTTGACCAATTTCAGGCACAGAAATGACTTTAAACACACTTATTTTAGTTGAAAAAGTAATAATTCACATCCAACCGTCATTTAAAGTCAAAAGATTAAATGTTAAAATTTCATCAATATTGACCATTTTTTCAACATTCGACTGGTCCGGGGTCATCGTTTTTCATCAGAAAATTGATTTTTTGGATTCTACCAAAAATGATTCAAAATGTCATTTGGATCGGGCCTCATGTTGAATAACCACTTTTTAAACCCTCACAGTGACCAAAATTGCCATTTTTACAGAGTTTTGCTTACTCAAAATCTTCAATTTTGACCAATTTCAGGCACAGAAATGACTTTAAACACACTTATTTTAGTTGAAAAAGTAATAACTCACATCCAACCTTCATTTAAAGTCAAAAGATTAAATGTTAAAATTTCATCAATATTGACCATTTTTTCAACGTTCGACTGGTCCGGGGTCATCGTTTTTCATCAGAAAATTGATTTTTTGGACTCTACCAAAAATGATTCAAAATGTTATTTGGATTGGGCCTCATGTTGAATATCCACTTTTTAAACCCTCACAGTGACCAAAATTGCCATTTTTACAGAGTTTTGCTTACTCAAAATCTTCAATTTTGACCAATTTCAGGCACAGAAATGACTTTAAACACACTTATTTTAGTTGAAAAAGTAATAATTCACATCCAACCGTAATTTAAAGTCAAAAGATTAAATGTTAAAATTTCATCAATATTGACAATTTTTTCAACGTTCGACTGGTCCGGGGTCATCGTTTTCGATCAGAAAATGATTTTTTGGACTCTACCAAAAATTATTCAAAATGTCATTTGGATCGGGCCTCATGTTGAATAACCACTTTTTAAACCCTCACAGTGACCAAAATTGGCATTTTTACAGCTTTGCTTTCTCAAAATCTTCAATTTTGACCAATTTCAGGCACAGAAATGACTTTAAACACACTTATTTTAGTTGAAAAAGTAATAATTCACATCCAACCGTCATTTAAAGTCAAAAGATTAAATGTTAAAATTTCATCAATATTGACCATTTTTTCAACATTCGACTGGTCCGGGTCATCGTTTTTCATCAGAAAATTGATTTTTTGGATTCTACCAAAAATGATTCAAAATGTCATTTGGATCGGGCCTCATGTTGAATAACCACTTTTTAAACCCTCACAGTGACCAAAATTGCCATTTTTACAGAGTTTTGCTTACTCAAAATCTTCAATTTTGACCAATTTCAGGCACGGAAATGACTTTAAACACACTTATTTTAGTTGAAAAAGTAATAATTCACATCCAACCGTCATTTAAAGTCAAAAGATTAAATGTTAAAATTTCATCAATATTGACCATTTTTTCAACGTTCGACTGGTCCGGGGTCATCGTTTTTTATCAGAAAATTGATTTTTTGGACCCTATCAAAAATGATTCAAAATGTCATTTGGATCGGGCCTCATGTTGAATAACCACTTTTTACACCCTCACAGTGACCAAAATTGCCATTTTTACAGAGTTTTGCTTACTCAAAATCTTCAATTTTGACCAATTTCAGGCACAGAAATGACTTTAAACACACTTATTTTAGTTGAAAAAGTAATAATTCACATCCAACCGTCATTTAAAGTCAAAAGATTAAATGTTAAAATTTCATCAATATTGACCATTTTTTCAACATTCGACTGGTCCGGGGTCATCGTTTTTCATCAGAAAATTGATTTTTTGGATTCTACCAAAAATGATTCAAAATGTCATTTGGATCGGGCCTCATGTTGAATAACCACTTTTTAAACCCTCACAGTGACCAAAATTGCCATTTTTACAGAGTTTTGCTTACTCAAAATCTTCAATTTTGACCAATTTCAGGCACAGAAATGACTTTAAACACACTTATTTTAGTTGAAAAAGTAATAACTCACATCCAACCTTCATTTAAAGTCAAAAGATTAAATGTTAAAATTTCATCAATATTGACCATTTTTTCAACGTTCGACTGGTCCGGGGTCATCGTTTTTCATCAGAAAATTGATTTTTTGGACTCTACCAAAAATGATTCAAAATGTTATTTGGATTGGGCCTCATGTTGAATATCCACTTTTTAAACCCTCACAGTGACCAAAATTGCCATTTTTACAGAGTTTTGCTTACTCAAAATCTTGAATTTTGACCAATTTCAGGCACAGAAATGACTTTAAACACACTTATTTTAGTTGAAAAAGTAATAATTCACATCCAACCGTAATTTAAAGTCAAAAGATTAAATGTTAAAATTTCATCAATATTGACAATTTTTTCAACGTTCGACTGGTCCGGGGTCATCGTTTTTGATCAGAAAATGATTTTTTGGACTCTACCAAAAATTATTCAAAATGTCATTTGGATCGGGCCTCATGTTGAATAACCACTTTTTAAACCCTCACAGTGACCAAAATTGGCATTTTTACAGCTTTGCTTTCTCAAAATCTTCAATTTTGACCAATTTCAGGCACAGAAATGACTTTAAACACACTTATTTTAGTTGAAAAAGTAATAATTCACATCCAACCGTCATTTAAAGTCAAAAGATTAAATGTTAAAATTTCATCAATATTGACCATTTTTTCAACATTCGACTGGTCCGGGTCATCGTTTTTCATCAGAAAATTGATTTTTTGGATTCTACCAAAAATGATTCAAAATGTCATTTGGATCGGGCCTCATGTTGAATAACCACTTTTTAAACCCTCACAGTGACCAAAATTGCCATTTTTACAGAGTTTTGCTTACTCAAAATCGTCAATTTTGACCAATTTCAGGCACAGAAATGACTTTAAACACACTTATTTAAGTTGAAAAAGTAATATTTCAAATCCAACCGTCATTTTAAGTCAAAAGATTAAATGTTAAAATTTCATCAATATTGACCATTTTTTTTCAACGTTCGACTGGTCCGGGGTCATCGTTTTTTATCAGAAAATTGATTTTTTGAACTCTACCAAAAATGATTCAAAATGTCATTTGGATCGGGCCTCATGTTGAATAACCACTTTTTACACCCTCACAGTGACCAAAATTGCCATTTTTACAGAGTTTTGCTTACTCAAAATCTTCAATTTTGACCAATTTCAGGCACGGAAATGACTTTAAACACACTTATTTTAGTTGAAAAAGTAATAATTCACATCCAACCGTCATTTAAAGTCAAAAGATTAAATGTTAAAATTTCATCAATATTGACCATTTTTTCAACATTCGACTGGTCCGGGGTCATCGTTTTTCATCAGAAAATTGATTTTTTGGATTCTACCAAAAATGATTCAAAATGTCATTTGGATCGGGCCTCATGTTGAATAACCACTTTTTAAACCCTCACAGTGACCAAAATTGCCATTTTTACAGAGTTTTGCTTACTCAAAATCTTCAATTTTGACCAATTTCAGGCACAGAAATGACTTTAAACACACTTATTTTAGTTGAAAAAGTAATAATTCACATCCAACCGTCATTTAAAGTCAAAAGATTAAATGTTAAAATTTCATCAATATTGACCATTTTTTCAACATTCGACTGGTCCGGGGTCATCGTTTTTCATCAGAAAATTGATTTTTTGGATTCTACCAAAAATGATTCAAAATGTCATTTGGATCGGGCCTCATGTTGAATAACCACTTTTTAAACCCTCACAGTGACCAAAATTGCCATTTTTACAGAGTTTTGCTTACTCAAAATCTTCAATTTTGACCAATTTCAGGCACAGAAATGACTTTAAACACACTTATTTTAGTTGAAAAAGTAATAACTCACATCCAACCTTCATTTAAAGTCAAAAGATTAAATGTTAAAATTTCATCAATATTGACCATTTTTTCAACGTTCGACTGGTCCGGGGTCATCGTTTTTCATCAGAAAATTGATTTTTTGGACTCTACCAAAAATGATTCAAAATGTTATTTGGATTGGGCCTCATGTTGAATATCCACTTTTTAAACCCTCACAGTGACCAAAATTGCCATTTTTACAGAGTTTTGCTTACTCAAAATCTTCAATTTTGACCAATTTCAGGCACAGAAATGACTTTAAACACACTTATTTTAGTTGAAAAAGTAATAATTCACATCCAACCGTAATTTAAAGTCAAAAGATTAAATGTTAAAATGTCATCAATATTGACAATTTTTTCAACGTTCGACTGGTCCGGGGTCATCGTTTTCGATCAGAAAATGATTTTTTGGACTCTACCAAAAATTATTCAAAATGTCATTTGGATCGGGCCTCATGTTGAATAACCACTTTTTAAACCCTCACAGTGACCAAAATTGGCATTTTTACAGCTTTGCTTTCTCAAAATCTTCAATTTTGACCAATTTCAGGCACAGAAATGACTTTAAACACACTTATTTTAGTTGAAAAAGTAATAATTCACATCCAACCGTCATTTAAAGTCAAAAGATTAAATGTTAAAATTTCATCAATATTGACCATTTTTTCAACATTCGACTGGTCCGGGTCATCGTTTTTCATCAGAAAATTGATTTTTTGGATTCTACCAAAAATGATTCAAAATGTCATTTGGATCGGGCCTCATGTTGAATAACCACTTTTTAAACCCTCACAGTGACCAAAATTGCCATTTTTACAGAGTTTTGCTTACTCAAAATCTTCAATTTTGACCAATTTCAGGCACGGAAATGACTTTAAACACACTTATTTTAGTTGAAAAAGTAATAATTCACATCCAACCGTCATTTAAAGTCAAAAGATTAAATGTTAAAATTTCATCAATATTGACCATTTTTTCAACGTTCGACTGGTCCGGGGTCATCGTTTTTTATCAGAAAATTGATTTTTTGGACCCTATCAAAAATGATTCAAAATGTCATTTGGATCGGGCCTCATGTTGAATAACCACTTTTTACACCCTCACAGTGACCAAAATTGCCATTTTTACAGAGTTTTGCTTACTCAAAATCTTCAATTTTGACCAATTTCAGGCACAGAAATGACTTTAAACACACTTATTTTAGTTGAAAAAGTAATAATTCACATCCAACCGTCATTTAAAGTCAAAAGATTAAATGTTAAAATTTCATCAATATTGACCATTTTTTCAACATTCGACTGGTCCGGGGTCATCGTTTTTCATCAGAAAATTGATTTTTTGGATTCTACCAAAAATGATTCAAAATGTCATTTGGATCGGGCCTCATGTTGAATAACCACTTTTTAAACCCTCACAGTGACCAAAATTGCCATTTTTACAGAGTTTTGCTTACTCAAAATCTTCAATTTTGACCAATTTCAGGCACAGAAATGACTTTAAACACACTTATTTTAGTTGAAAAAGTAATAACTCACATCCAACCTTCATTTAAAGTCAAAAGATTAAATGTTAAAATTTCATCAATATTGACCATTTTTTCAACGTTCGACTGGTCCGGGGTCATCGTTTTTCATCAGAAAATTGATTTTTTGGACTCTACCAAAAATGATTCAAAATGTTATTTGGATTGGGCCTCATGTTGAATATCCACTTTTTAAACCCTCACAGTGACCAAAATTGCCATTTTTACAGAGTTTTGCTTACTCAAAATCTTGAATTTTGACCAATTTCAGGCACAGAAATGACTTTAAACACACTTATTTTAGTTGAAAAAGTAATAATTCACATCCAACCGTAATTTAAAGTCAAAAGATTAAATGTTAAAATTTCATCAATATTGACAATTTTTTCAACGTTCGACTGGTCCGGGGTCATCGTTTTTGATCAGAAAATGATTTTTTGGACTCTACCAAAAATTATTCAAAATGTCATTTGGATCGGGCCTCATGTTGAATAACCACTTTTTAAACCCTCACAGTGACCAAAATTGGCATTTTTACAGCTTTGCTTTCTCAAAATCTTCAATTTTGACCAATTTCAGGCACAGAAATGACTTTAAACACACTTATTTTAGTTGAAAAAGTAATAATTCACATCCAACCGTCATTTAAAGTCAAAAGATTAAATGTTAAAATTTCATCAATATTGACCATTTTTTCAACATTCGACTGGTCCGGGTCATCGTTTTTCATCAGAAAATTGATTTTTTGGATTCTACCAAAAATGATTCAAAATGTCATTTGGATCGGGCCTCATGTTGAATAACCACTTTTTAAACCCTCACAGTGACCAAAATTGCCATTTTTACAGAGTTTTGCTTACTCAAAATCGTCAATTTTGACCAATTTCAGGCACAGAAATGACTTTAAACACACTTATTTAAGTTGAAAAAGTAATATTTCAAATCCAACCGTCATTTTAAGTCAAAAGATTAAATGTTAAAATTTCATCAATATTGACCATTTTTTTTCAACGTTCGACTGGTCCGGGGTCATCGTTTTTTATCAGAAAATTGATTTTTTGAACTCTACCAAAAATGATTCAAAATGTCATTTGGATCGGGCCTCATGTTGAATAACCACTTTTTACACCCTCACAGTGACCAAAATTGCCATTTTTACAGAGTTTTGCTTACTCAAAATCTTCAATTTTGACCAATTTCAGGCACGGAAATGACTTTAAACACACTTATTTTAGTTGAAAAAGTAATAATTCACATCCAACCGTCATTTAAAGTCAAAAGATTAAATGTTAAAATTTCATCAATATTGACCATTTTTTCAACGTTCGACTGGTCCGGGGTCATCGTTTTTTATCAGAAAATTGATTTTTTGGACCCTATCAAAAATGATTCAAAATGTCATTTGGATCGGGCCTCATGTTGAATAACCACTTTTTACACCCCCACAGTGACCAAAATTGCCATTTTTACAGAGTTTTGCTTACTCAAAATCTTCAATTTTGACCAATTTCAGGCACAGAAATGACTTTAAACACACTTATTTTAGTTGAAAAAGTAATAATTCACATCCAACCGTCATTTAAAGTCAAAAGATTAAATGTTAAAATTTCATCAATATTGACCATTTTTTCAACATTCGACTGGTCCGGGGTCATCGTTTTTCATCAGAAAATTGATTTTTTGGATTCTACCAAAAATGATTCAAAATGTCATTTGGATCGGGCCTCATGTTGAATAACCACTTTTTAAACCCTCACAGTGACCAAAATTGCCATTTTTACAGAGTTTTGCTTACTCAAAATCTTCAATTTTGACCAATTTCAGGCACAGAAATGACTTTAAACACACTTATTTTAGTTGAAAAAGTAATAACTCACATCCAACCTTCATTTAATATCAAAAGATTAAATGTTAAAATTTCATCAATATTGACCATTTTTTCAACGTTCGACTGGTCCGGGGTCATCGTTTTTCATCAGAAAATTGATTTTTTGGACTCTACCAAAAATGATTCAAAATGTTATTTGGATTGGGCCTCATGTTGAATATCCACTTTTTAAACCCTCACAGTGACCAAAATTGCCATTTTTACAGAGTTTTGCTTACTCAAAATCTTCAATTTTGACCAATTTCAGGCACAGAAATGACTTTAAACACACTTATTTTAGTTGAAAAAGTAATAATTCACATCCAACCGTAATTTAAAGTCAAAAGATTAAATGTTAAAATTTCATCAATATTGACAATTTTTTCAACGTTCGACTGGTCCGGGGTCATCGTTTTTGATCAGAAAATGATTTTTTGGACTCTACCAAAAATTATTCAAAATGTCATTTGGATCGGGCCTCATGTTGAATAACCACTTTTTAAACCCTCACAGTGACCAAAATTGGCATTTTTACAGCTTTGCTTTCTCAAAATCTTCAATTTTGACCAATTTCAGGCACAGAAATGACTTTAAACACACTTATTTTAGTTGAAAAAGTAATAATTCACATCCAACCGTCATTTAAAGTCAAAAGATTAAATGTTAAAATTTCATCAATATTGACCATTTTTTCAACATTCGACTGGTCCGGGTCATCGTTTTTCATCAGAAAATTGATTTTTTGGATTCTACCAAAAATGATTCAAAATGTCATTTGGATCGGGCCTCATGTTGAATAACCACTTTTTAAACCCTCACAGTGACCAAAATTGCCATTTTTACAGAGTTTTGCTTACTCAAAATCGTCAATTTTGACCAATTTCAGGCACAGAAATGACTTTAAACACACTTATTTAAGTTGAAAAAGTAATATTTCAAATCCAACCGTCATTTTAAGTCAAAAGATTAAATGATAAAATTTCATCAATATTGACCATTTTTTTTCAACGTTCGACTGGTCCGGGGTCATCGTTTTTTATCAGAAAATTGATTTTTTGAACTCTACCAAAAATGATTCAAAATGTCATTTGGATCGGGCCTCATGTTGAATAACCACTTTTTACACCCTCACAGTGACCAAAATTGCCATTTTTACATAGTTTTGCTTACTCAAAATCTTCAATTTTGACCAATTTCAGGCACAGAAATGACTTTAAACACACTTATTTTAGTTGAAAAAGTAATAATTCACATCCAACCGTCATTTAAAGTCAAAAGATTAAATGTTAAAATTTCATCAATATTGACCATTTTTTCAACGTTCGACTGGTCCGGGGTCATCGTTTTTTATCAGAAAATTGATTTTTTGGACTCTATCAAAAATGATTCAAAATGTCATTTGGATCGGGCCTCATGTTGAATAACCACTTTTTACACCCTCACAGTGACCAAAATTGCCATTTTTACAGAGTTTTGCTTACTCAAAATCTTCAATTTTGACCAATTTCAGGCACAGAAATTACTTTAAACACACTTATTTTAGTTGAAAAAGTAATAATTCACATCCAACCGTCATTTTAAGTCAAAAGATTAAATGTTAAAATTTCATCAATATTGACCATTTTTTCAACGTTCGACTGGTCCGGGGTCATCGTTTTTCATCAGAAAATTGATTTTTTGGACTCTACCAAAAATGATTCAAAATGTTATTTGGATTGGGCCTCATGTTGAATATCCACTTTTTAAACCCTCACAGTGACCAAAATTGCCATTTTTACAGAGTTTTGCTTACTCAAAATCTTCAATTTTGACCAATTTCAGGCACAGAAATGACTTTAAACACACTTATTTTAGTTGAAAAAGTAATAATTCACATCCAACCGTAATTTAAAGTCAAAAGATTAAATGTTAAAATTTCATCAATATTGACAATGTTTTCAACGTTCGACTGGTCCGGGGTCATCGTTTTTTATCAGAAAATTGATTTTTTGAACTCTACCAAAAATGATTCAAAATGTCATTTGGATCGGGCCTCATGTTGAATAACCACTTTTTACACCCTCACAGTGACCAAAATTGCCATTTTTACAGAGTTTTGCTTACTCAAAATCTTCAATTTTGACCAATTTCAGGCACGGAAATGACTTTAAACACACTTATTTTAGTTGAAAAAGTAATAATTCACATCCAACCGTCATTTAAAGTCAAAAGATTAAATGTTAAAATTTCATCAATATTGACCATTTTTTCAACGTTCGACTGGTCCGGGGTCATCGTTTTTTATCAGAAAATTGATTTTTTGGACCCTATCAAAAATGATTCAAAATGTCATTTGGATCGGGCCTCATGTTGAATAACCACTTTTTACACCCTCACAGTGACCAAAATTGCCATTTTTACAGAGTTTTGCTTACTCAAAATCTTCAATTTTGACCAATTTCAGGCACAGAAATGACTTTAAACACACTTATTTTAGTTGAAAAAGTAATAATTCACATCCAACCGTCATTTAAAGTCAAAAGATTAAATGTTAAAATTTCATCAATATTGACCATTTTTTCAACATTCGACTGGTCCGGGGTCATCGTTTTTCATCAGAAAATTGATTTTTTGGATTCTACCAAAAATGATTCAAAATGTCATTTGGATCGGGCCTCATGTTGAATAACCACTTTTTAAACCCTCACAGTGACCAAAATTGCCATTTTTACAGAGTTTTGCTTACTCAAAATCTTCAATTTTGACCAATTTCAGGCACAGAAATGACTTTAAACACACTTATTTTAGTTGAAAAAGTAATAACTCACATCCAACCTTCATTTAAAGTCAAAAGATTAAATGTTAAAATTTCATCAATATTGACCATTTTTTCAACGTTCGACTGGTCCGGGGTCATCGTTTTTCATCAGAAAATTGATTTTTTGGACTCTACCAAAAATGATTCAAAATGTTATTTGGATTGGGCCTCATGTTGAATATCCACTTTTTAAACCCTCACAGTGACCAAAATTGCCATTTTTACAGAGTTTTGCTTACTCAAAATCTTCAATTTTGACCAATTTCAGGCACAGAAATGACTTTAAACACACTTATTTTAGTTGAAAAAGTAATAATTCACATCCAACCGTAATTTAAAGTCAAAAGATTAAATGTTAAAATTTCATCAATATTGACAATTTTTTCAACGTTCGACTGGTCCGGGGTCATCGCTTTCGATCAGAAAATGATTTTTTGGACTCTACCAAAAATTATTCAAAATGTCATTTGGATCGGGCCTCATGTTGAATAACCACTTTTTAAACCCTCACAGTGACCAAAATTGGCATTTTTACAGCTTTGCTTTCTCAAAATCTTCAATTTTGACCAATTTCAGGCACAGAAATGACTTTAAACACACTTATTTTAGTTGAAAAAGTAATAATTCACATCCAACCGTCATTTAAAGTCAAAAGATTAAATGTTAAAATTTCATCAATATTGACCATTTTTTCAACATTCGACTGGTCCGGGTCATCGTTTTTCATCAGAAAATTGATTTTTTGGATTCTACCAAAAATGATTCAAAATGTCATTTGGATCGGGCCTCATGTTGAATAACCACTTTTTAAACCCTCACAGTGACCAAAATTGCCATTTTTACAGAGTTTTGCTTACTCAAAATCTTCAATTTTGACCAATTTCAGGCACGGAAATGACTTTAAACACACTTATTTTAGTTGAAAAAGTAATAATTCACATCCAACCGTCATTTAAAGTCAAAAGATTAAATGTTAAAATTTCATCAATATTGACCATTTTTTCAACGTTCGACTGGTCCGGGGTCATCGTTTTTTATCAGAAAATTGATTTTTTGGACCCTATCAAAAATGATTCAAAATGTCATTTGGATCGGGCCTCATGTTGAATAACCACTTTTTACACCCTCACAGTGACCAAAATTGCCATTTTTACAGAGTTTTGCTTACTCAAAATCTTCAATTTTGACCAATTTCAGGCACAGAAATGACTTTAAACACACTTATTTTAGTTGAAAAAGTAATAATTCACATCCAACCGTCATTTAAAGTCAAAAGATTAAATGTTAAAATTTCATCAATATTGACCATTTTTTCAACATTCGACTGGTCCGGGGTCATCGTTTTTCATCAGAAAATTGATTTTTTGGATTCTACCAAAAATGATTCAAAATGTCATTTGGATCGGGCCTCATGTTGAATAACCACTTTTTAAACCCTCACAGTGACCAAAATTGCCATTTTTACAGAGTTTTGCTTACTCAAAATCTTCAATTTTGACCAATTTCAGGCACAGAAATGACTTTAAACACACTTATTTTAGTTGAAAAAGTAATAACTCACATCCAACCTTCATTTAAAGTCAAAAGATTAAATGTTAAAATTTCATCAATATTGACCATTTTTTCAACGTTCGACTGGTCCGGGGTCATCGTTTTTCATCAGAAAATTGATTTTTTGGACTCTACCAAAAATGATTCAAAATGTTATTTGGATTGGGCCTCATGTTGAATATCCACTTTTTAAACCCTCACAGTGACCAAAATTGCCATTTTTACAGAGTTTTGCTTACTCAAAATCTTGAATTTTGACCAATTTCAGGCACAGAAATGACTTTAAACACACTTATTTTAGTTGAAAAAGTAATAATTCACATCCAACCGTAATTTAAAGTCAAAAGATTAAATGTTAAAATTTCATCAATATTGACAATTTTTTCAACGTTCGACTGGTCCGGGGTCATCGTTTTTGATCAGAAAATGATTTTTTGGACTCTACCAAAAATTATTCAAAATGTCATTTGGATCGGGCCTCATGTTGAATAACCACTTTTTAAACCCTCACAGTGACCAAAATTGCCATTTTTACAGAGTTTTGCTTACTCAAAATCGTCAATTTTGACCAATTTCAGGCACAGAAATGACTTTAAACACACTTATTTAAGTTGAAAAAGTAATATTTCAAATCCAACCGTCATTTTAAGTCAAAAGATTAAATGTTAAAATTTCATCAATATTGACCATTTTTTTTCAACGTTCGACTGGTCCGGGGTCATCGTTTTTTATCAGAAAATTGATTTTTTGAACTCTACCAAAAATGATTCAAAATGTCATTTGGATCGGGCCTCATGTTGAATAACCACTTTTTACACCCTCACAGTGACCAAAATTGCCATTTTTACAGAGTTTTGCTTACTCAAAATCTTCAATTTTGACCAATTTCAGGCACAGAAATGACTTTAAACACACTTATTTTAGTTGAAAAAGTAATAATTCACATCCAACCGTCATTTAAAGTCAAAAGATTAAATGTTAAAATTTCATCAATATTGACCATTTTTTCAACGTTCGACTGGTCCGGGGTCATCGTTTTTTATCAGAAAATTGATTTTTTGGACTCTATCAAAAATGATTCAAAATGTCATTTGGATCGGGCCTCATGTTGAATAACCACTTTTTACACCCTCACAGTGACCAAAATTGCCATTTTTACAGAGTTTTGCTTACTCAAAATCTTCAATTTTGACCAATTTCAGGCACAGAAATTACTTTAAACACACTTATTTTAGTTGAAAAAGTAATAATTCACATCCAACCGTCATTTTAAGTCAAAAGATTAAATGTTAAAATTTCATCAATATTGACCATTTTTTCAACGTTCGACTGGTCCGGGGTCATCGTTTTTCATCAGAAAATTGATTTTTTGGACTCTACCAAAAATGATTCAAAATGTTATTTGGATTGGGCCTCATGTTGAATATCCACTTTTTAAACCCTCACAGTGACCAAAATTGCCATTTTTACAGAGTTTTGCTTACTCAAAATCTTCAATTTTGACCAATTTCAGGCACAGAAATGACTTTAAACACACTTATTTTAGTTGAAAAAGTAATAATTCACATCCAACCGTAATTTAAAGTCAAAAGATTAAATGTTAAAATTTCATCAATATTGACAATGTTTTCAACGTTCGACTGGTCCGGGGTCATCGTTTTTTATCAGAAAATTGATTTTTTGAACTCTACCAAAAATGATTCAAAATGTCATTTGGATCGGGCCTCATGTTGAATAACCACTTTTTACACCCTCACAGTGACCAAAATTGCCATTTTTACAGAGTTTTGCTTACTCAAAATCTTCAATTTTGACCAATTTCAGGCACGGAAATGACTTTAAACACACTTATTTTAGTTGAAAAAGTAATAATTCACATCCAACCGTCATTTAAAGTCAAAAGATTAAATGTTAAAATTTCATCAATATTGACCATTTTTTCAACGTTCGACTGGTCCGGGGTCATCGTTTTTTATCAGAAAATTGATTTTTTGGACCCTATCAAAAATGATTCAAAATGTCATTTGGATCGGGCCTCATGTTGAATAACCACTTTTTACACCCTCACAGTGACCAAAATTGCCATTTTTACAGAGTTTTGCTTACTCAAAATCTTCAATTTTGACCAATTTCAGGCACAGAAATGACTTTAAACACACTTATTTTAGTTGAAAAAGTAATAATTCACATCCAACCGTCATTTAAAGTCAAAAGATTAAATGTTAAAATTTCATCAATATTGACCATTTTTTCAACATTCGACTGGTCCGGGATCATCGTTTTTCATCAGAAAATTGATTTTTTGGATTCTACCAAAAATGATTCAAAATGTCATTTGGATCGGGCCTCATGTTGAATAACCACTTTTTAAACCCTCACAGTGACCAAAATTGCCATTTTTACAGAGTTTTGCTTACTCAAAATCTTCAATTTTGACCAATTTCAGGCACAGAAATGACTTTAAACACACTTATTTTAGTTGAAAAAGTAATAACTCACATCCAACCTTCATTTAAAGTCAAAAGATTAAATGTTAAAATTTCATCAATATTGACCATTTTTTCAACGTTCGACTGGTCCGGGGTCATCGTTTTTCATCAGAAAATTGATTTTTTGGACTCTACCAAAAATGATTCAAAATGTTATTTGGATTGGGCCTCATGTTGAATATCCACTTTTTAAACCCTCACAGTGACCAAAATTGCCATTTTTACAGAGTTTTGCTTACTCAAAATCTTCAATTTTGACCAATTTCAGGCACAGAAATGACTTTAAACACACTTATTTTAGTTGAAAAAGTAATAATTCACATCCAACCGTAATTTAAAGTCAAAAGATTAAATGTTAAAATTTCATCAATATTGACAATTTTTTCAACGTTCGACTGGTCCGGGGTCATCGTTTTCGATCAGAAAATGATTTTTTGGACTCTACCAAAAATTATTCAAAATGTCATTTGGATCGGGCCTCATGTTGAATAACCACTTTTTAAACCCTCACAGTGACCAAAATTGGCATTTTTACAGCTTTGCTTTCTCAAAATCTTCAATTTTGACCAATTTCAGGCACAGAAATGACTTTAAACACACTTATTTTAGTTGAAAAAGTAATAATTCACATCCAACCGTCATTTAAAGTCAAAAGATTAAATGTTAAAATTTCATCAATATTGACCATTTTTTCAACATTCGACTGGTCCGGGTCATCGTTTTTCATCAGAAAATTGATTTTTTGGATTCTACCAAAAATGATTCAAAATGTCATTTGGATCGGGCCTCATGTTGAATAACCACTTTTTATACCCTCACAGTGACCAAAATTGCCATTTTTACAGAGTTTTGCTTACTCAAAATCTTCAATTTTGACCAATTTCAGGCACGGAAATGACTTTAAACACACTTATTTTAGTTGAAAAAGTAATAATTCACATCCAACCGTCATTTAAAGTCAAAAGATTAAATGTTAAAATTTCATCAATATTGACCATTTTTTCAACGTTCGACTGGTCCGGGGTCATCGTTTTTTATCAGAAAATTGATTTTTTGGACCCTATCAAAAATGATTCAAAATGTCATTTGGATCGGGCCTCATGTTGAATAACCACTTTTTACACCCTCACAGTGACCAAAATTGCCATTTTTACAGAGTTTTGCTTACTCAAAATCTTCAATTTTGACCAATTTCAGGCACAGAAATGACTTTAAACACACTTATTTTAGTTGAAAAAGTAATAATTCACATCCAACCGTCATTTAAAGTCAAAAGATTAAATGTTAAAATTTCATCAATATTGACCATTTTTTCAACATTCGACTGGTCCGGGGTCATCGTTTTTCATCAGAAAATTGATTTTTTGGATTCTACCAAAAATGATTCAAAATGTCATTTGGATCGGGCCTCATGTTGAATAACCACTTTTTAAACCCTCACAGTGACCAAAATTGCCATTTTTACAGAGTTTTGCTTACTCAAAATCTTCAATTTTGACCAATTTCAGGCACAGAAATGACTTTAAACACACTTATTTTAGTTGAAAAAGTAATAACTCACATCCAACCTTCATTTAAAGTCAAAAGATTAAATGTTAAAATTTCATCAATATTGACCATTTTTTCAACGTTCGACTGGTCCGGGGTCATCGTTTTTCATCAGAAAATTGATTTTTTGGACTCTACCAAAAATGATTCAAAATGTTATTTGGATTGGGCCTCATGTTGAATATCCACTTTTTAAACCCTCACAGTGACCAAAATTGCCATTTTTACAGAGTTTTGCTTACTCAAAATCTTCAATTTTGACCAATTTCAGGCACAGAAATGACTTTAAACACACTTATTTTAGTTGAAAAAGTAATAATTCACATCCAACCGTAATTTAAAGTCAAAAGATTAAATGTTAAAATTTCATCAATATTGACAATTTTTTCAACGTTCGACTGGTCCGGGGTCATCGTTTTCGATCAGAAAATGATTTTTTGGACTCTACCAAAAATTATTCAAAATGTCATTTGGATCGGGCCTCATGTTGAATAACCACTTTTTAAACCCTCACAGTGACCAAAATTGCCATTTTTACAGAGTTTTGCTTACTCAAAATCGTCAATTTTGACCAATTTCAGGCACAGAAATGACTTTAAACACACTTATTTAAGTTGAAAAAGTAATATTTCAAATCCAACCGTCATTTTAAGTCAAAAGATTAAATGTTAAAATTTCATCAATATTGACCATTTTTTTTCAACGTTCGACTGGTCCGGGGTCATCGTTTTTTATCAGAAAATTGATTTTTTGAACTCTACCAAAAATGATTCAAAATGTCATTTGGATCGGGCCTCATGTTGAATAACCACTTTTTACACCCTCACAGTGACCAAAATTGCCATTTTTACAGAGTTTTGCTTACTCAAAATCTTCAATTTTGACCAATTTCAGGCACAGAAATGACTTTAAACACACTTATTTTAGTTGAAAAAGTAATAATTCACATCCAACCGTCATTTAAAGTCAAAAGATTAAATGTTAAAATTTCATCAATATTGACCATTTTTTCAACGTTCGACTGGTCCGGGGTCATCGTTTTTTATCAGAAAATTGATTTTTTGGACTCTATCAAAAATGATTCAAAATGTCATTTGGATCGGGCCTCATGTTGAATAACCACTTTTTACACCCTCACAGTGACCAAAATTGCCATTTTTACAGAGTTTTGCTTACTCAAAATCTTCAATTTTGACCAATTTCAGGCACAGAAATTACTTTAAACACACTTATTTTAGTTGAAAAAGTAATAATTCACATCCAACCGTCATTTTAAGTCAAAAGATTAAATGTTAAAATTTCATCAATATTGACCATTTTTTCAACGTTCGACTGGTCCGGGGTCATCGTTTTTCATCAGAAAATTGATTTTTTGGATTCTACCAAAAATGATTCAAAATGTCATTTGGATCGGGCCTCATGTTGAATAACCACTTTTTAAACCCTCACAGTGACCAAAATTGCCATTTTTACAGAGTTTTGCTTACTCAAAATCTTCAATTTTGACCAATTTCAGGCACAGAAATGACTTTAAACACACTTATTTTAGTTGAAAAAGTAATAACTCACATCCAACCTTCATTTAAAGTCAAAAGATTAAATGTTAAAATTTCATCAATATTGACCATTTTTTCAACGTTCGACTGGTCCGGGGTCATCGTTTTTCATCAGAAAATTGATTTTTTGGACTCTACCAAAAATGATTCAAAATGTTATTTGGATTGGGCCTCATGTTGAATATCCACTTTTTAAACCCTCACAGTGACCAAAATTGCCATTTTTACAGAGTTTTGCTTACTCAAAATCTTCAATTTTGACCAATTTCAGGCACAGAAATGACTTTAAACACACTTATTTTAGTTGAAAAAGTAATAATTCACATCCAACCGTAATTTAAAGTCAAAAGATTAAATGTTAAAATTTCATCAATATTGACAATTTTTTCAACGTTCGACTGGTCCGGGGTCATCGTTTTCGATCAGAAAATGATTTTTTGGACTCTACCAAAAATTATTCAAAATGTCATTTGGATCGGGCCTCATGTTGAATAACCACTTTTTAAACCCTCACAGTGACCAAAATTGGCATTTTTACAGCTTTGCTTTCTCAAAATCTTCAATTTTGACCAATTTCAGGCACAGAAATGACTTTAAACACACTTATTTTAGTTGAAAAAGTTATAATTCACATCCAACCGTCATTTAAAGTCAAAAGATTAAATGTTAAAATTTCATCAATATTGACCATTTTTTCAACATTCGACTGGTCCGGGTCATCGTTTTTCATCAGAAAATTGATTTTTTGGATTCTACCAAAAATGATTCAAAATGTCATTTGGATCGGGCCTCATGTTGAATAACCACTTTTTAAACCCTCACAGTGACCAAAATTGCCATTTTTACAGAGTTTTGCTTACTCAAAATCTTCAATTTTGACCAATTTCAGGCACGGAAATGACTTTAAACACACTTATTTTAGTTGAAAAAGTAATAATTCACATCCAACCGTCATTTAAAGTCAAAAGATTAAATGTTAAAATTTCATCAATATTGACCATTTTTTCAACGTTCGACTGGTCCGGGGTCATCGTTTTTTATCAGAAAATTGATTTTTTGGACCCTATCAAAAATGATTCAAAATGTCATTTGGATCGGGCCTCATGTTGAATAACCACTTTTTACACCCTCACAGTGACCAAAATTGCCATTTTTACAGAATTTTGCTTACTCAAAATCTTCAATTTTGACCAATTTCAGGCACAGAAATGACTTTAAACACACTTATTTTAGTTGAAAAAGTAATAATTCACATCCAACCGTCATTTAAAGTCAAAAGATTAAATGTTAAAATTTCATCAATATTGACCATTTTTTCAACATTCGACTGGTCCGGGGTCATCGTTTTTCATCAGAAAATTGATTTTTTGGATTCTACCAAAAATGATTCAAAATGTCATTTGGATCGGGCCTCATGTTGAATAACCACTTTTTAAACCCTCACAGTGACCAAAATTGCCATTTTTACAGAGTTTTGCTTACTCAAAATCTTCAATTTTGACCAATTTCAGGCACAGAAATGACTTTAAACACACTTATTTTAGTTGAAAAAGTAATAACTCACATCCAACCTTCATTTAAAGTCAAAAGATTAAATGTTAAAATTTCATCAATATTGACCATTTTTTCAACGTTCGACTGGTCCGGGGTCATCGTTTTTCATCAGAAAATTGATTTATTGGACTCTACCAAAAATGATTCAAAATGTTATTTGGATTGGGCCTCATGTTGAATATCCACTTTTTAAACCCTCACAGTGACCAAAATTGCCATTTTTACAGAGTTTTGCTTACTCAAAATCTTCAATTTTGACCAATTTCAGGCACAGAAATGACTTTAAACACACTTATTTTAGTTGAAAAAGTAATAATTCACATCCAACCGTAATTTAAAGTCAAAAGATTAAATGTTAAAATTTCATCAATATTGACAATTTTTTCAACGTTCGACTGGTCCGGGGTCATCGTTTTCGATCAGAAAATGATTTTTTGGACTCTACCAAAAATTATTCAAAATGTCATTTGGATCGGGCCTCATGTTGAATAACCACTTTTTAAACCCTCACAGTGACCAAAATTGGCATTTTTACAGCTTTGCTTTCTCAAAATCTTCAATTTTGACCAATTTCAGGCACAGAAATGACTTTAAACACACTTATTTTAGTTGAAAAAGTAATAATTCACATCCAACCGTCATTTAAAGTCAAAAGATTAAATGTTAAAATTTCATCAATATTGACCATTTTTTCAACATTCGACTGGTCCGGGTCATCGTTTTTCATCAGAAAATTGATTTTTTGGATTCTACCAAAAATGATTCAAAATGTCATTTGGATCGGGCCTCATGTTGAATAACCACTTTTTAAACCCTCACAGTGACCAAAATTGCCATTTTTACAGAGTTTTGCTTACTCAAAATCGTCAATTTTGACCAATTTCAGGCACAGAAATGACTTTAAACACACTTATTTAAGTTGAAAAAGTAATATTTCAAATCCAACCGTCATTTTAAGTCAAAAGATTAAATGATAAAATTTCATCAATATTGACCATTTTTTTTCAACGTTCGACTGGTCCGGGGTCATCGTTTTTTATCAGAAAATTGATTTTTTGAACTCTACCAAAAATGATTCAAAATGTCATTTGGATCGGGCCTCATGTTGAATAACCACTTTTTACACCCTCACAGTGACCAAAATTGCCATTTTTACAGAGTTTTGCTTACTCAAAATCTTCAATTTTGACCAATTTCAGGCACAGAAATGACTTTAAACACACTTATTTTAGTTGAAAAAGTAATAATTCACATCCAACCGTCATTTAAAGTCAAAAGATTAAATGTTAAAATTTCATCAATATTGACCATTTTTTCAACGTTCGACTGGTCCGGGGTCATCGTTTTTTATCAGAAAATTGATTTTTTGGACTCTATCAAAAATGATTCAAAATGTCATTTGGATCGGGCCTCATGTTGAATAACCACTTTTTACACCCTCACAGTGACCAAAATTGCCATTTTTACAGAGTTTTGCTTACTCAAAATCTTCAATTTTGACCAATTTCAGGCACAGAAATTACTTTAAACACACTTATTTTAGTTGAAAAAGTAATAATTCACATCCAACCGTCATTTTAAGTCAAAAGATTAAATGTTAAAATTTCATCAATATTGACCATTTTTTCAACGTTCGACTGGTCCGGGGTCATCGTTTTTCATCAGAAAATTGATTTTTTGGACTCTACCAAAAATGATTCAAAATGTTATTTGGATTGGGCCTCATGTTGAATATCCACTTTTTAAACCCTCACAGTGACCAAAATTGCCATTTTTACAGAGTTTTGCTTACTCAAAATCTTCAATTTTGACCAATTTCAGGCACAGAAATGACTTTAAACACACTTATTTTAGTTGAAAAAGTAATAATTCACATCCAACCGTAATTTAAAGTCAAAAGATTAAATGTTAAAATTTCATCAATATTGACAATGTTTTCAACGTTCGACTGGTCCGGGGTCATCGTTTTTTATCAGAAAATTGATTTTTTGAACTCTACCAAAAATGATTCAAAATGTCATTTGGATCGGGCCTCATGTTGAATAACCACTTTTTACACCCTCACAGTGACCAAAATTGCCATTTTTACAGAGTTTTGCTTACTCAAAATCTTCAATTTTGACCAATTTCAGGCACGGAAATGACTTTAAACACACTTATTTTAGTTGAAAAAGTAATAATTCACATCCAACCGTCATTTAAAGTCAAAAGATTAAATGTTAAAATTTCATCAATATTGACCATTTTTTCAACGTTCGACTGGTCCGGGGTCATCGTTTTTTATCAGAAAATTGATTTTTTGGACCCTATCAAAAATGATTCAAAATGTCATTTGGATCGGGCCTCATGTTGAATAACCACTTTTTACACCCTCACAGTGACCAAAATTGCCATTTTTACAGAGTTTTGCTTACTCAAAATCTTCAATTTTGACCAATTTCAGGCACAGAAATGACTTTAAACACACTTATTTTAGTTGAAAAAGTAATAATTCACATCCAACCGTCATTTAAAGTCAAAAGATTAAATGTTAAAATTTCATCAATATTGACCATTTTTTCAACATTCGACTGGTCCGGGGTCATCGTTTTTCATCAGAAAATTGATTTTTTGGATTCTACCAAAAATGATTCAAAATGTCATTTGGATCGGGCCTCATGTTGAATAACCACTTTTTAAACCCTCACAGTGACCAAAATTGCCATTTTTACAGAGTTTTGCTTACTCAAAATCTTCAATTTTGACCAATTTCAGGCACAGAAATGACTTTAAACACACTTATTTTAGTTGAAAAAGTAATAACTCACATCCAACCTTCATTTAAAGTCAAAAGATTAAATGTTAAAATTTCATCAATATTGACCATTTTTTCAACGTTCGACTGGTCCGGGGTCATCGTTTTTCATCAGAAAATTGATTTTTTGGACTCTACCAAAAATGATTCAAAATGTTATTTGGATTGGGCCTCATGTTGAATATCCACTTTTTAAACCCTCACAGTGACCAAAATTGCCATTTTTACAGAGTTTTGCTTACTCAAAATCTTCAATTTTGACCAATTTCAGGCACAGAAATGACTTTAAACACACTTATTTTAGTTGAAAAAGTAATAATTCACATCCAACCGTAATTTAAAGTCAAAAGATTAAATGTTAAAATTTCATCAATATTGACAATTTTTTCAACGTTCGACTGGTCCGGGGTCATCGTTTTCGATCAGAAAATGATTTTTTGGACTCTACCAAAAATTATTCAAAATGTCATTTGGATCGGGCCTCATGTTGAATAACCACTTTTTAAACCCTCACAGTGACCAAAATTGGCATTTTTACAGCTTTGCTTTCTCAAAATCTTCAATTTTGACCAATTTCAGGCACAGAAATGACTTTAAACACACTTATTTTAGTTGAAAAAGTAATAATTCACATCCAACCGTCATTTAAAGTCAAAAGATTAAATGTTAAAATTTCATCAATATTGACCATTTTTTCAACATTCGACTGGTCCGGGTCATCGTTTTTCATCAGAAAATTGATTTTTTGGATTCTACCAAAAATGATTCAAAATGTCTTTTGGATCGGGCCTCATGTTGAATAACCACTTTTTAAACCCTCACAGTGACCAAAATTGCCATTTTTACAGAGTTTTGCTTACTCAAAATCTTCAATTTTGACCAATTTCAGGCACGGAAATGACTTTAAACACACTTATTTTAGTTGAAAAAGTAATAATTCACATCCAACCGTCATTTAAAGTCAAAAGATTAAATGTTAAAATTTCATCAATATTGACCATTTTTTCAACGTTCGACTGGTCCGGGGTCATCGTTTTTTATCAGAAAATTGATTTTTTGGACCCTATCAAAAATGATTCAAAATGTCATTTGGATCGGGCCTCATGTTGAATAACCACTTTTTACACCCTCACAGTGACCAAAATTGCCATTTTTACAGAGTTTTGCTTACTCAAAATCTTCAATTTTGACCAATTTCAGGCACAGAAATGACTTTAAACACACTTATTTTAGTTGAAAAAGTAATAATTCACATCCAACCGTCATTTAAAGTCAAAAGATTAAATGTTAAAATTTCATCAATATTGACCATTTTTTCAACATTCGACTGGTCCGGGGTCATCGTTTTTCATCAGAAAATTGATTTTTTGGATTCTACCAAAAATGATTCAAAATGTCATTTGGATCGGGCCTCATGTTGAATAACCACTTTTTAAACCCTCACAGTGACCAAAATTGCCATTTTTACAGAGTTTTGCTTACTCAAAATCTTCAATTTTGACCAATTTCAGGCACAGAAATGACTTTAAACACACTTATTTTAGTTGAAAAAGTAATAACTCACATCCAACCTTCATTTAAAGTCAAAAGATTAAATGTTAAAATTTCATCAATATTGACCATTTTTTCAACGTTCGACTGGTCCGGGGTCATCGTTTTTCATCAGAAAATTGATTTTTTGGACTCTACCAAAAATGATTCAAAATGTCATTTGGATCGGGCCTCATGTTGAATAACCACTTTTTAAACCCTCACAGTGACCAAAATTGCCATTTTTACAGAGTTTTGCTTACTCAAAATCTTCAATTTTGACCAATTTCAGGCACAGAAATGACTTTAAACACACTTATTTTAGTTGAAAAAGTAATAATTCACATCCAACCGTAATTTAAAGTCAAAAGATTAAATGTTAAAATTTCATCAATATTGACAATTTTTTCAACGTTCGACTGGTCCGGGGTCATCGTTTTTGATCAGAAAATGATTTTTTGGACTCTACCAAAAATTATTCAAAATGTCATTTGGATCGGGCCTCATGTTGAATAACCACTTTTTAAACCCTCACAGTGACCAAAATTGGCATTTTTACAGCTTTGCTTTCTCAAAATCTTCAATTTTGACCAATTTCAGGCACAGAAATGACTTTAAACACACTTATTTTAGTTGAAAAAGTAATAATTCACATCCAGCCGTCATTTAAAGTCAAAAGATTAAATGTTAAAATTTCATCAAAATATTCACCATTTTTTCAACATTCGACTGGTCCGGGTCATCGTTTTTCATCAGAAAATTGATTTTTTGGATTCTACCAAAAATGATTCAAAATGTCATTTGGATCGGGCCTCATGTTGAATAACCACTTTTTAAACCCTCACAGTGACCAAAATTGCCATTTTTACAGAGTTTTGCTTACTCAAAATCGTCAATTTTGACCAATTTCAGGCACAGAAATGACTTTAAACACACTTATTTAAGTTGAAAAAGTAATATTTCAAATCCAACCGTCATTTTAAGTCAAAAGATTAAATGTTAAAATTTCATCAATATTGACCATTTTTTTTCAACGTTCGACTGGTCCGGGGTCATCGTTTTTTATCAGAAAATTGATTTTTTGAACTCTACCAAAAATGATTCAAAATGTCATTTGGATCGGGCCTCATGTTGAATAACCACTTTTTACACCCTCACAGTGACCAAAATTGCCATTTTTACAGAGTTTTGCTTACTCAAAATCTTCAATTTTGACCAATTTCAGGCACAGAAATGACTTTAAACACACTTATTTTAGTTGAAAAAGTAATAACTCACATCCAACCTTCATTTAAAGTCAAAAGATTAAATGTTAAAATTTCATCAATATTGACCATTTTTTCAACGTTCGACTGGTCCGGGGTCATCGTTTTTCATCAGAAAATTGATTTTTTGGACTCTACCAAAAATGATTCAAAATGTTATTTGGATTGGGCCTCATGTTGAATATCCACTTTTAAACCCTCACAGTGACCAAAATTGCCATTTTTACAGAGTTTTGCTTACTCAAAATCTTCAATTTTGACCAATTTCAGGCACAGAAATGACTTTAAACACACTTATTTTAGTTGAAAAAGTAATAATTCACATCCAACCGTAATTTAAAGTCAAAAGATTAAATGTTAAAATTTCATCAATATTGACAATTTTTTCAACGTTCGACTGGTCCGGGGTCATCGTTTTCGATCAGAAAATGATTTTTTGGACTCTACCAAAAATTATTCAAAATGTCATTTGGATCGGGCCTCATGTTGAATAACCACTTTTTAAACCCTCACAGTGACCAAAATTGGCATTTTTACAGCTTTGCTTTCTCAAAATCTTCAATTTTGACCAATTTCAGGCACAGAAATGACTTTAAACACACTTATTTTAGTTGAAAAAGTAATAATTCACATCCAACCGTCATTTAAAGTCAAAAGATTAAATGTTAAAATTTCATCAATATTGACCATTTTTTCAACATTCGACTGGTCCGGGTCATCGTTTTTCATCAGAAAATTGATTTTTTGGATTCTACCAAAAATGATTCAAAATGTCATTTGGATCGGGCCTCATGTTGAATAACCACTTTTTAAACCCTCACAGTGACCAAAATTGCCATTTTTACAGAGTTTTGCTTACTCAAAATCTTCAATTTTGACCAATTTCAGGCACGGAAATGACTTTAAACACACTTATTTTAGTTGAAAAAGTAATAATTCACATCCAACCGTCATTTAAAGTCAAAAGATTAAATGTTAAAATTTCATCAATATTGACCATTTTTTCAACGTTCGACTGGTCCGGGGTCATCGTTTTTTATCAGAAAATTGATTTTTTGGACCCTATCAAAAATGATTCAAAATGTCATTTGGATCGGGCCTCATGTTGAATAACCACTTTTTACACCCTCACAGTGACCAAAATTGCCATTTTTACAGAGTTTTGCTTACTCAAAATCTTCAATTTTGACCAATTTCAGGCACAGAAATGACTTTAAACACACTTATTTTAGTTGAAAAAGTAATAATTCACATCCAACCGTCATTTAAAGTCAAAAGATTAAATGTTAAAATTTCATCAATATTGACCATTTTTTCAACATTCGACTGGTCCGGGGTCATCGTTTTTCATCAGAAAATTGATTTTTTGGATTCTACCAAAAATGATTCAAAATGTCATTTGGATCGGGCCTCATGTTGAATAACCACTTTTTAAACCCTCACAGTGACCAAAATTGCCATTTTTACAGAGTTTTGCTTACTCAAAATCTTCAATTTTGACCAATTTCAGGCACAGAAATGACTTTAAACACACTTATTTTAGTTGAAAAAGTAATAACTCACATCCAACCTTCATTTAAAGTCAAAAGATTAAATGTTAAAATTTCATCAATATTGACCATTTTTTCAACGTTCGACTGGTCCGGGGTCATCGTTTTTCATCAGAAAATTGATTTTTTGGACTCTACCAAAAATGATTCAAAATGTTATTTGGATTGGGCCTCATGTTGAATATCCACTTTTTAAACCCTCACAGTGACCAAAATTGCCATTTTTACAGAGTTTTGCTTACTCAAAATCTTCAATTTTGACCAATTTCAGGCACAGAAATGACTTTAAACACACTTATTTTAGTTGAAAAAGTAATAATTCACATCCAACCGTAATTTAAAGTCAAAAGATTAAATGTTAAAATTTCATCAATATTGACAATTTTTTCAACGTTCGACTGGTCCGGGGTCATCGTTTTCGATCAGAAAATGATTTTTTGGACTCTACCAAAAATTATTCAAAATGTCATTTGGATCGGGCCTCATGTTGAATAACCACTTTTTAAACCCTCACAGTGACCAAAATTGGCATTTTTACAGCTTTGCTTTCTCAAAATCTTCAATTTTGACCAATTTCAGGCACAGAAATGACTTTAAACACACTTATTTTAGTTGAAAAAGTAATAATTCACATCCAACCGTCATTTAAAGTCAAAAGATTAAATGTTAAAATTTCATCAATATTGACCATTTTTTCAACATTCGACTGGTCCGGGTCATCGTTTTTCATCAGAAAATTGATTTTTTGGATTCTACCAAAAATGATTCAAAATGTCATTTGGATCGGGCCTCATGTTGAATAACCACTTTTTAAACCCTCACAGTGACCAAAATTGCCATTTTTACAGAGTTTTGCTTACTCAAAATCGTCAATTTTGACCAATTTCAGGCACAGAAATGACTTTAAACACACTTATTTAAGTTGAAAAAGTAATATTTCAAATCCAACCGTCATTTTAAGTCAAAAGATTAAATGATAAAATTTCATCAATATTGACCATTTTTTTTCAACGTTCGACTGGTCCGGGGTCATCGTTTTTTATCAGAAAATTGATTTTTTGAACTCTACCAAAAATGATTCAAAATGTCATTTGGATCGGGCCTCATGTTGAATAACCACTTTTTACACCCTCACAGTGACCAAAATTGCCATTTTTACAGAGTTTTGCTTACTCAAAATCTTCAATTTTGACCAATTTCAGGCACAGAAATGACTTTAAACACACTTATTTTAGTTGAAAAAGTAATAATTCACATCCAACCGTCATTTAAAGTCAAAAGATTAAATGTTAAAATTTCATCAATATTGACCATTTTTTCAACGTTCGACTGGTCCGGGGTCATCGTTTTTTATCAGAAAATTGATTTTTTGGACTCTATCAAAAATGATTCAAAATGTCATTTGGATCGGGCCTCATGTTGAATAACCACTTTTTACACCCTCACAGTGACCAAAATTGCCATTTTTACAGAGTTTTGCTTACTCAAAATCTTCAATTTTGACCAATTTCAGGCACAGAAATTACTTTAAACACACTTATTTTAGTTGAAAAAGTAATAATTCACATCCAACCGTCATTTTAAGTCAAAAGATTAAATGTTAAAATTTCATCAATATTGACCATTTTTTCAACGTTCGACTGGTCCGGGGTCATCGTTTTTCATCAGAAAATTGATTTTTTGGACTCTACCAAAAATGATTCAAAATGTTATTTGGATTGGGCCTCATGTTGAATATCCACTTTTTAAACCCTCACAGTGACCAAAATTGCCATTTTTACAGAGTTTTGCTTACTCAAAATCTTCAATTTTGACCAATTTCAGGCACAGAAATGACTTTAAACACACTTATTTTAGTTGAAAAAGTAATAATTCACATCCAACCGTAATTTAAAGTCAAAAGATTAAATGTTAAAATTTCATCAATATTGACAATGTTTTCAACGTTCGACTGGTCCGGGGTCATCGTTTTTTATCAGAAAATTGATTTTTTGAACTCTACCAAAAATGATTCAAAATGTCATTTGGATCGGGCCTCATGTTGAATAACCACTTTTTACACCCTCACAGTGACCAAAATTGCCATTTTTACAGAGTTTTGCTTACTCAAAATCTTCAATTTTGACCAATTTCAGGCACGGAAATGACTTTAAACACACTTATTTTAGTTGAAAAAGTAATAATTCACATCCAACCGTCATTTAAAGTCAAAAGATTAAATGTTAAAATTTCATCAATATTGACCATTTTTTCAACGTTCGACTGGTCCGGGGTCATCGTTTTTTATCAGAAAATTGATTTTTTGGACCCTATCAAAAATGATTCAAAATGTCATTTGGATCGGGCCTCATGTTGAATAACCACTTTTTACACCCTCACAGTGACCAAAATTGCCATTTTTACAGAGTTTTGCTTACTCAAAATCTTCAATTTTGACCAATTTCAGGCACAGAAATGACTTTAAACACACTTATTTTAGTTGAAAAAGTAATAATTCACATCCAACCGTCATTTAAAGTCAAAAGATTAAATGTTAAAATTTCATCAATATTGACCATTTTTTCAACATTCGACTGGTCCGGGGTCATCGTTTTTCATCAGAAAATTGATTTTTTGGATTCTACCAAAAATGATTCAAAATGTCATTTGGATCGGGCCTCATGTTGAATAACCACTTTTTAAACCCTCACAGTGACCAAAATTGCCATTTTTACAGAGTTTTGCTTACTCAAAATCTTCAATTTTGACCAATTTCAGGCACAGAAATGACTTTAAACACACTTATTTTAGTTGAAAAAGTAATAACTCACATCCAACCTTCATTTAAAGTCAAAAGATTAAATGTTAAAATTTCATCAATATTGACCATTTTTTCAACGTTCGACTGGTCCGGGGTCATCGTTTTTCATCAGAAAATTGATTTTTTGGACTCTACCAAAAATGATTCAAAATGTTATTTGGATTGGGCCTCATGTTGAATATCCACTTTTTAAACCCTCACAGTGACCAAAATTGCCATTTTTACAGAGTTTTGCTTACTCAAAATCTTCAATTTTGACCAATTTCAGGCACAGAAATGACTTTAAACACACTTATTTTAGTTGAAAAAGTAATAATTCACATCCAACCGTAATTTAAAGTCAAAAGATTAAATGTTAAAATTTCATCAATATTGACAATTTTTTCAACGTTCGACTGGTCCGGGGTCATCGTTTTCGATCAGAAAATGATTTTTTGGACTACCAAAAATTATTCAAAATGTCATTTGGATCGGGCCTCATGTTGAATAACCACTTTTTAAACCCTCACAGTGACCAAAATTGGCATTTTTACAGCTTTGCTTTCTCAAAATCTTCAATTTTGACCAATTTCAGGCACAGAAATGACTTTAAACACACTTATTTTAGTTGAAAAAGTAATAATTCACATCCAACCGTCATTTAAAGTCAAAAGATTAAATGTTAAAATTTCATCAATATTGACCATTTTTTCAACATTCGACTGGTCCGGGTCATCGTTTTTCATCAGAAAATTGATTTTTTGGATTCTACCAAAAATGATTCAAAATGTCATTTGGATCGGGCCTCATGTTGAATAACCACTTTTTAAACCCTCACAGTGACCAAAATTGCCATTTTTACAGAGTTTTGCTTACACAAAATCTTCAATTTTGACCAATTTCAGGCACGGAAATGACTTTAAACACACTTATTTTAGTTGAAAAAGTAATAATTCACATCCAACCGTCATTTAAAGTCAAAAGATTAAATGTTAAAATTTCATCAATATTGACCATTTTTTCAACGTTCGACTGGTCCGGGGTCATCGTTTTTTATCAGAAAATTGATTTTTTGGACCCTATCAAAAATGATTCAAAATGTCATTTGGATCGGGCCTCATGTTGAATAACCACTTTTTACACCCTCACAGTGACCAAAATTGCCATTTTTACAGAGTTTTGCTTACTCAAAATCTTCAATTTTGACCAATTTCAGGCACAGAAATGACTTTAAACACACTTATTTTAGTTGAAAAAGTAATAATTCACATCCAACCGTCATTTAAAGTCAAAAGATTAAATGTTAAAATTTCATCAATATTGACCATTTTTTCAACATTCGACTGGTCCGGGGTCATCGTTTTTCATCAGAAAATTGATTTTTTGGATTCTACCAAAAATGATTCAAAATGTCATTTGGATCGGGCCTCATGTTGAATAACCACTTTTTAAACCCTCACAGTGACCAAAATTGCCATTTTTACAGAGTTTTGCTTACTCAAAATCTTCAATTTTGACCAATTTCAGGCACAGAAATGACTTTAAACACACTTATTTTAGTTGAAAAAGTAATAACTCACATCCAACCTTCATTTAAAGTCAAAAGATTAAATGTTAAAATTTCATCAATATTGACCATTTTTTCAACGTTCGACTGGTCCGGGGTCATCGTTTTTCATCAGAAAATTGATTTTTTGGACTCTACCAAAAATGATTCAAAATGTTATTTGGATTGGGCCTCATGTTGAATATCCACTTTTTAAACCCTCACAGTGACCAAAATTGCCATTTTTACAGAGTTTTGCTTACTCAAAATCTTGAATTTTGACCAATTTCAGGCACAGAAATGACTTTAAACACACTTATTTTAGTTGAAAAAGTAATAATTCACATCCAACCGTAATTTAAAGTCAAAAGATTAAATGTTAAAATTTCATCAATATTGACAATTTTTTCAACGTTCGACTGGTCCGGGGTCATCGTTTTTGATCAGAAAATGATTTTTTGGACTCTACCAAAAATTATTCAAAATGTCATTTGGATCGGGCCTCATGTTGAATAACCACTTTTTAAACCCTCACAGTGACCAAAATTGGCATTTTTACAGCTTTGCTTTCTCAAAATCTTCAATTTTGACCAATTTCAGGCACAGAAATGACTTTAAACACACTTATTTTAGTTGAAAAAGTAATAATTCACATCCAACCGTCATTTAAAGTCAAAAGATTAAATGTTAAAATTTCATCAATATTGACCATTTTTTCAACATTCGACTGGTCCGGGTCATCGTTTTTCATCAGAAAATTGATTTTTTGGATTCTACCAAAAATGATTCAAAATGTCATTTGGATCGGGCCTCATGTTGAATAACCACTTTTTAAACCCTCACAGTGACCAAAATTGCCATTTTTACAGAGTTTTGCTTACTCAAAATCGTCAATTTTGACCAATTTCAGGCACAGAAATGACTTTAAACACACTTATTTAAGTTGAAAAAGTAATATTTCAAATCCAACCGTCATTTTAAGTCAAAAGATTAAATGTTAAAATTTCATCAATATTGACCATTTTTTTTCAACGTTCGACTGGTCCGGGGTCATCGTTTTTTATCAGAAAATTGATTTTTTGAACTCTACCAAAAATGATTCAAAATGTCATTTGGATCGGGCCTCATGTTGAATAACCACTTTTTACACCCTCACAGTGACCAAAATTGCCATTTTTACAGAGTTTTGCTTACTCAAAATCTTCAATTTTGACCAATTTCAGGCACAGAAATGACTTTAAACACACTTATTTTAGTTGAAAAAGTAATAATTCACATCCAACCGTCATTTAAAGTCAAAAGATTAAATGTTAAAATTTCATCAATATTGACCATTTTTTCAACGTTCGACTGGTCCGGGGTCATCGTTTTTTATCAGAAAATTGATTTTTTGGACTCTATCAAAAATGATTCAAAATGTCATTTGGATCGGGCCTCATGTTGAATAACCACTTTTTACACCCTCACAGTGACCAAAATTGCCATTTTTACAGAGTTTTGCTTACTCAAAATCTTCAATTTTTACCAATTTCAGGCACAGAAATTACTTTAAACACACTTATTTTAGTTGAAAAAGTAATAATTCACATCCAACCGTCATTTTAAGTCAAAAGATTAAATGTTAAAATTTCATCAGTATTGACCATTTTTTCAACGTTCGACTGGTCCGGGGTCATCGTTTTTCATCAGAAAATTGATTTTTTGGACTCTACCAAAAATGATTCAAAATGTTATTTGGATTGGGCCTCATGTTGAATATCCACTTTTTAAACCCTCACAGTGACCAAAATTGCCATTTTTACAGAGTTTTGCTTACTCAAAATCTTCAATTTTGACCAATTTCAGGCACAGAAATGACTTTAAACACACTTATTTTAGTTGAAAAAGTAATAATTCACATCCAACCGTCATTTAAAGTCAAAAGATTAAATGTTAAAATTTCATCAATATTGACCATTTTTTTTCAACGTTCGACTGGTCCGGGGTCATCGTTTTTTATCAGAAAATTGATTTTTTGAACTCTACCAAAAATGATTCAAAATGTCATTTGGATCGGGCCTCATGTTGAATAACCACTTTTTACACCCTCACAGTGACCAAAATTGCCATTTTTACAGAGTTTTGCTTACTCAAAATCTTCAATTTTGACCAATTTCAGGCATGGAAATGACTTTAAACACACTTATTTTAGTTGAAAAAGTAATAATTCACATCCAACCGTCATTCAAAGTCAAAAGATTAAATGTTAAAATTTCATCAATATTGACCATTTTTTCAACGTTCGACTGGTCCGGGGTCATCGTTTTTTATCAGAAAATTGATTTTTTGGACCCTATCAAAAATGATTCAAAATGTCATTTGGATCGGGCCTCATGTTGAATAACCACTTTTTACACCCTCACAGTGACCAAAATTGCCATTTTTACAGAGTTTTGCTTACTCAAAATCTTCAATTTTGACCAATTTCAGGCACAGAAATGACTTTAAACACACTTATTTTAGTTGAAAAAGTAATAATTCACATCCAACCGTCATTTAAAGTCAAAAGATTAAATGTTAAAATTTCATCAATATTGACCATTTTTTCAACATTCGACTGGTCCGGGGTCATCGTTTTTCATCAGAAAATTGATTTTTTGGATTCTACCAAAAATGATTCAAAATGTCATTTGGATCGGGCCTCATGTTGAATAACCACTTTTTAAACCCTCACAGTGACCAAAATTGCCATTTTTACAGAGTTTTGCTTACTCAAAATCTTCAATTTTGACCAATTTCAGGCACAGAAATGACTTTAAACACACTTATTTTAGTTGAAAAAGTAATAACTCACATCCAACCTTCATTTAAAGTCAAAAGATTAAATGTTAAAATTTCATCAATATTGACCATTTTTTCAACGTTCGACTGGTCCGGGGTCATCGTTTTTCATCAGAAAATTGATTTTTTGGACTCTACCAAAAATGATTCAAAATGTTATTTGGATTGGGCCTCATGTTGAATATCCACTTTTTAAACCCTCACAGTGACCAAAATTGCCATTTTTACAGAGTTTTGCTTACTCAAAATCTTCAATTTTGACCAATTTCAGGCACAGAAATGACTTTAAACACACTTATTTTAGTTGAAAAAGTAATAATTCACATCCAACCGTAATTTAAAGTCAAAAGATTAAATGTTAAAATTTCATCAATATTGACAATTTTTTCAACGTTCGACTGGTCCGGGGTCATCGTTTTCGATCAGAAAATGATTTTTTGGACTCTACCAAAAATTATTCAAAATGTCATTTGGATCGGGCCTCATGTTGAATAACCACTTTTTAAACCCTCACAGTGACCAAAATTGGCATTTTTACAGCTTTGCTTTCTCAAAATCTTCAATTTTGACCAATTTCAGGCACAGAAATGACTTTAAACACACTTATTTTAGTTGAAAAAGTAATAATTCACATCCAACCGTCATTTAAAGTCAAAAGATTAAATGTTAAAATTTCATCAATATTGACCATTTTTTCAACATTCGACTGGTCCGGGTCATCGTTTTTCATCAGAAAATTGATTTTTTGGATTCTACCAAAAATGATTCAAAATGTCATTTGGATCGGGCCTCATGTTGAATAACCACTTTTTAAACCCTCACAGTGACCAAAATTGCCATTTTTACAGAGTTTTGCTTACTCAAAATCGTCAATTTTGACCAATTTCAGGCACAGAAATGACTTTAAACACACTTATTTAAGTTGAAAAAGTAATATTTCAAATCCAACCGTCATTTTAAGTCAAAAGATTAAATGATAAAATTTCATCAATATTGACCATTTTTTTTCAACGTTCGACTGGTCCGGGGTCATCGTTTTTTATCAGAAAATTGATTTTTTGAACTCTACCAAAAATGATTCAAAATGTCATTTGGATCGGGCCTCATGTTGAATAACCACTTTTTACACCCTCACAGTGACCAAAATTGCCATTTTTACAGAGTTTTGCTTACTCAAAATCTTCAATTTTGACCAATTTCAGGCACAGAAATGACTTTAAACACACTTATTTTAGTTGAAAAAGTAATAATTCACATCCAACCGTCATTTAAAGTCAAAAGATTAAATGTTAAAATTTCATCAATATTGACCATTTTTTCAACGTTCGACTGGTCCGGGGTCATCGTTTTTTATCAGAAAATTGATTTTTTGGACTCTATCAAAAATGATTCAAAATGTCATTTGGATCGGGCCTCATGTTGAATAACCACTTTTTACACCCTCACAGTGACCAAAATTGCCATTTTTACAGAGTTTTGCTTACTCAAAATCTTCAATTTTGACCAATTTCAGGCACAGAAATTACTTTAAACACACTTATTTTAGTTGAAAAAGTAATAATTCACATCCAACCGTCATTTTAAGTCAAAAGATTAAATGTTAAAATTTCATCAATATTGACCATTTTTTCAACGTTCGACTGGTCCGGGGTCATCGTTTTTCATCAGAAAATTGATTTTTTGGACTCTACCAAAAATGATTCAAAATGTTATTTGGATTGGGCCTCATGTTGAATATCCACTTTTTAAACCCTCACAGTGACCAAAATTGCCATTTTTACAGAGTTTTGCTTACTCAAAATCTTCAATTTTGACCAATTTCAGGCACAGAAATGACTTTAAACACACTTATTTTAGTTGAAAAAGTAATAATTCACATCCAACCGTAATTTAAAGTCAAAAGATTAAATGTTAAAATTTCATCAATATTGACAATGTTTTCAACGTTCGACTGGTCCGGGGTCATCGTTTTTTATCAGAAAATTGATTTTTTGAACTCTACCAAAAATGATTCAAAATGTCATTTGGATCGGGCCTCATGTTGAATAACCACTTTTTACACCCTCACAGTGACCAAAATTGCCATTTTTACAGAGTTTTGCTTACTCAAAATCTTCAATTTTGACCAATTTCAGGCACGGAAATGACTTTAAACACACTTATTTTAGTTGAAAAAGTAATAATTCACATCCAACCGTCATTTAAAGTCAAAAGATTAAATGTTAAAATTTCATCAATATTGACCATTTTTTCAACGTTCGACTGGTCCGGGGTCATCGTTTTTTATCAGAAAATTGATTTTTTGGACCCTATCAAAAATGATTCAAAATGTCATTTGGATCGGGCCTCATGTTGAATAACCACTTTTTACACCCTCACAGTGACCAAAATTGCCATTTTTACAGAGTTTTGCTTACTCAAAATCTTCAATTTTGACCAATTTCAGGCACAGAAATGACTTTAAACACACTTATTTTAGTTGAAAAAGTAATAATTCACATCTAACCGTCATTTAAAGTCAAAAGATTAAATGTTAAAATTTCATCAATATTGACCATTTTTTCAACATTCGACTGGTCCGGGGTCATCGTTTTTCATCAGAAAATTGATTTTTTGGATTCTACCAAAAATGATTCAAAATGTCATTTGGATCGGGCCTCATGTTGAATAACCACTTTTTAAACCCTCACAGTGACCAAAATTGCCATTTTTACAGAGTTTTGCTTACTCAAAATCTTCAATTTTGACCAATTTCAGGCACAGAAATGACTTTAAACACACTTATTTTAGTTGAAAAAGTAATAACTCACATCCAACCTTCATTTAAAGTCAAAAGATTAAATGTTAAAATTTCATCAATATTGACCATTTTTTCAACGTTCGACTGGTCCGGGGTCATCGTTTTTCATCAGAAAATTGATTTTTTGGACTCTACCAAAAATGATTCAAAATGTTATTTGGATTGGGCCTCATGTTGAATATCCACTTTTTAAACCCTCACAGTGACCAAAATTGCCATTTTTACAGAGTTTTGCTTACTCAAAATCTTCAATTTTGACCAATTTCAGGCACAGAAATGACTTTAAACACACTTATTTTAGTTGAAAAAGTAATAATTCACATCCAACCGTAATTTAAAGTCAAAAGATTAAATGTTAAAATTTCATCAATATTGACAATTTTTTCAACGTTCGACTGGTCCGGGGTCATCGTTTTCGATCAGAAAATGATTTTTTGGACTCTACCAAAAATTATTCAAAATGTCATTTGGATCGGGCCTCATGTTGAATAACCACTTTTTAAACCCTCACAGTGACCAAAATTGGCATTTTTACAGCTTTGCTTTCTCAAAATCTTCAATTTTGACCAATTTCAGGCACAGAAATGACTTTAAACACACTTATTTTAGTTGAAAAAGTAATAATTCACATCCAACCGTCATTTAAAGTCAAAAGATTAAATGTTAAAATTTCATCAATATTGACCATTTTTTCAACATTCGACTGGTCCGGGTCATCGTTTTTCATCAGAAAATTGATTTTTTGGATTCTACCAAAAATGATTCAAAATGTCATTTGGATCGGGCCTCATGTTGAATAACCACTTTTTAAACCCTCACAGTGACCAAAATTGCCATTTTTACAGAGTTTTGCTTACTCAAAATCTTCAATTTTGACCAATTTCAGGCACGGAAATGACTTTAAACACACTTATTACGGTTGAAAAAGTAATAATTCACATCCAACCGTCATTTAAAGTCAAAAGATTAAATGTTAAAATTTCATCAATATTGACCATTTTTTCAACGTTCGACTGGTCCGGGGTCATCGTTTTTTATCAGAAAATTGATTTTTTGGACCCTATCAAAAATGATTCAAAATGTCATTTGGATCGGGCCTCATGTTGAATAACCACTTTTTAAACCCTCACAGTGACCAAAATTGCCATTTTTACAGAGTTTTGCTTACTCAAAATCTTCAATTTTGACCAATTTCAGGCACAGAAATGACTTTAAACACACTTATTTTAGTTGAAAAAGTAATAACTCACATCCAACCTTCATTTAAAGTCAAAAGATTAAATGTTAAAATTTCATCAATATTGACCATTTTTTCAACGTTCGACTGGTCCGGGGTCATCGTTTTTCATCAGAAAATTGATTTTTTGGACTCTACCAAAAATGATTCAAAATGTTATTTGGATTGGGCCTCATGTTGAATATCCACTTTTTAAACCCTCACAGTGACCAAAATTGCCATTTTTACAGAGTTTTGCTTACTCAAAATCTTGAATTTTGACCAATTTCAGGCACAGAAATGACTTTAAACACACTTATTTTAGTTGAAAAAGTAATAATTCACATCCAACCGTAATTTAAAGTCAAAAGATTAAATGTTAAAATTTCATCAATATTGACAATTTTTTCAACGTTCGACTGGTCCGGGGTCATCGTTTTTGATCAGAAAATGATTTTTTGGACTCTACCAAAAATTATTCAAAATGTCATTTGGATCGGGCCTCATGTTGAATAACCACTTTTTAAACCCTCACAGTGACCAAAATTGGCATTTTTACAGCTTTGCTTTCTCAAAATCTTCAATTTTGACCAATTTCAGGCACAGAAATGACTTTAAACACACTTATTTTAGTTGAAAAAGTAATAATTCACATCCAACCGTCATTTAAAGTCAAAAGATTAAATGTTAAAATTTCATCAATATTGACCATTTTTTCAACATTCGACTGGTCCGGGTCATCGTTTTTCATCAGAAAATTGATTTTTTGGATTCTACCAAAAATGATTCAAAATGTCATTTGGATCGGGCCTCATGTTGAATAACCACTTTTTAAACCCTCACAGTGACCAAAATTGCCATTTTTACAGAGTTTTGCTTACTCAAAATCGTCAATTTTGACCAATTTCAGGCACAGAAATGACTTTAAACACACTTATTTAAGTTGAAAAAGTAATATTTCAAATCCAACCGTCATTTTAAGTCAAAAGATTAAATGTTAAAATTTCATCAATATTGACCATTTTTTTTCAACGTTCGACTGGTCCGGGGTCATCGTTTTTTATCAGAAAATTGATTTTTTGAACTCTACCAAAAATGATTCAAAATGTCATTTGGATCGGGCCTCATGTTGAATAACCACTTTTTACACCCTCACAGTGACCAAAATTGCCATTTTTACAGAGTTTTGCTTACTCAAAATCTTCAATTTTGACCAATTTCAGGCACAGAAATGACTTTAAACACACTTATTTTAGTTGAAAAAGTAATAATTCACATCCAACCGTCATTTAAAGTCAAAAGATTAAATGTTAAAATTTCATCAATATTGACCATTTTTTCAACGTTCGACTGGTCCGGGGTCATCGTTTTTTATCAGAAAATTGATTTTTTGGACTCTATCAAAAATGATTCAAAATGTCATTTGGATCGGGCCTCATGTTGAATAACCACTTTTTACACCCTCACAGTGACCAAAATTGCCATTTTTACAGAGTTTTGCTTACTCAAAATCTTCAATTTTGACCAATTTCAGGCACAGAAATTACTTTAAACACACTTATTTTAGTTGAAAAAGTAATAATTCACATCCAACCGTCATTTTAAGTCAAAAGATTAAATGTTAAAATTTCATCAATATTGACCATTTTTTCAACGTTCGACTGGTCCGGGGTCATCGTTTTTCATCAGAAAATTGATTTTTTGGACTCTACCAAAAATGATTCAAAATGTTATTTGGATTGGGCCTCATGTTGAATATCCACTTTTTAAACCCTCACAGTGACCAAAATTGCCATTTTTACAGAGTTTTGCTTACTCAAAATCTTCAATTTTGACCAATTTCAGGCACAGAAATGACTTTAAACACACTTATTTTAGTTGAAAAAGTAATAATTCACATCCAACCGTAATTTAAAGTCAAAAGATTAAATGTTAAAATTTCATCAATATTGACAATGTTTTCAACGTTCGACTGGTCCGGGGTCATCGTTTTTTATCAGAAAATTGATTTTTTGAACTCTACCAAAAATGATTCAAAATGTCATTTGGATCGGGCCTCATGTTGAATAACCACTTTTTACACCCTCACAGTGACCAAAATTGCCATTTTTACAGAGTTTTGCTTACTCAAAATCTTCAATTTTGACCAATTTCAGGCACGGAAATGACTTTAAACACACTTATTTTAGTTGAAAAAGTAATAATTCACATCCAACCGTCATTTAAAGTCAAAAGATTAAATGTTAAAATTTCATCAATATTGACCATTTTTTCAACGTTCGACTGGTCCGGGGTCATCGTTTTTTATCAGAAAATTGATTTTTTGGACCCTATCAAAAATGATTCAAAATGTTATTTGGATCGGGCCTCATGTTGAATAACCACTTTTTACACCCTCACAGTGACCAAAATTGCCATTTTTACAGAGTTTTGCTTACTCAAAATCTTCAATTTTGACCAATTTCAGGCACAGAAATGACTTTAAACACACTTATTTTAGTTGAAAAAGTAATAATTCACATCCAACCGTCATTTAAAGTCAAAAGATTAAATGTTAAAATTTCATCAATATTGACCATTTTTTCAACATTCGACTGGTCCGGGGTCATCGTTTTTCATCAGAAAATTGATTTTTTGGATTCTACCAAAAATGATTCAAAATGTCATTTGGATCGGGCCTCATGTTGAATAACCACTTTTTAAACCCTCACAGTGACCAAAATTGCCATTTTTACAGAGTTTTGCTTACTCAAAATCTTCAATTTTGACCAATTTCAGGCACAGAAATGACTTTAAACACACTTATTTTAGTTGAAAAAGTAATAACTCACATCCAACCTTCATTTAAAGTCAAAAGATTAAATGTTAAAATTTCATCAATATTGACCATTTTTTCAACGTTCGACTGGTCCGGGGTCATCGTTTTTCATCAGAAAATTGATTTTTTGGACTCTACCAAAAATGATTCAAAATGTTATTTGGATTGGGCCTCATGTTGAATATCCACTTTTTAAACCCTCACAGTGACCAAAATTGCCATTTTTACAGAGTTTTGCTTACTCAAAATCTTCAATTTTGACCAATTTCAGGCACAGAAATGACTTTAAACACACTTATTTTAGTTGAAAAAGTAATAATTCACATCCAACCGTAATTTAAAGTCAAAAGATTAAATGTTAAAATTTCATCAATATTGACAATTTTTTCAACGTTCGACTGGTCCGGGGTCATCGTTTTCGATCAGAAAATGATTTTTTGGACTCTACCAAAAATTATTCAAAATGTCATTTGGATCGGGCCTCATGTTGAATAACCACTTTTTAAACCCTCACAGTGACCAAAATTGGCATTTTTACAGCTTTGCTTTCTCAAAATCTTCAATTTTGACCAATTTCAGGCACAGAAATGACTTTAAACACACTTATTTTAGTTGAAAAAGTAATAATTCACATCCAACCGTCATTTAAAGTCAAAAGATTAAATGTTAAAATTTCATCAATATTGACCATTTTTTCAACATTCGACTGGTCCGGGTCATCGTTTTTCATCAGAAAATTGATTTTTTGGATTCTACCAAAAATGATTCAAAATGTCATTTGGATCGGGCCTCATGTTGAATAACCACTTTTTAAACCCTCACAGTGACCAAAATTGCCATTTTTACAGAGTTTTGCTTACTCAAAATCTTCAATTTTGACCAATTTCAGGCACGGAAATGACTTTAAACACACTTATTTTAGTTGAAAAAGTAATAATTCACATCCAACCGTCATTTAAAGTCAAAAGATTAAATGTTAAAATTTCATCAATATTGACCATTTTTTCAACGTTCGACTGGTCCGGGGTCATCGTTTTTTATCAGAAAATTGATTTTTTGGACCCTATCAAAAATGATTCAAAATGTCATTTGGATCGGGCCTCATGTTGAATAACCACTTTTTACACCCTCACAGTGACCAAAATTGCCATTTTTACAGAGTTTTGCTTACTCAAAATCTTCAATTTTGACCAATTTCAGGCACAGAAATGACTTTAAACACACTTATTTTAGTTGAAAAAGTAATAATTCACATCCAACCGTCATTTAAAGTCAAAAGATTAAATGTTAAAATTTCATCAATATTGACCATTTTTTCAACATTCGACTGGTCCGGGGTCATCGTTTTTCATCAGAAAATTGATTTTTTGGATTCTACCAAAAATGATTCAAAATGTCATTTGGATCGGGCCTCATGTTGAATAACCACTTTTTAAACCCTCACAGTGACCAAAATTGCCATTTTTACAGAGTTTTGCTTACTCAAAATCTTCAATTTTGACCAATTTCAGGCACAGAAATGACTTTAAACACACTTATTTTAGTTGAAAAAGTAATAACTCACATCCAACCTTCATTTAAAGTCAAAAGATTAAATGTTAAAATTTCATCAATATTGACCATTTTTTCAACGTTCGACTGGTCCGGGGTCATCGTTTTTCATCAGAAAATTGATTTTTTGGACTCTACCAAAAATGATTCAAAATGTTATTTGGATTGGGCCTCATGTTGAATATCCACTTTTTAAACCCTCACAGTGACCAAAATTGCCATTTTTACAGAGTTTTGCTTACTCAAAATCTTCAATTTTGACCAATTTCAGGCACAGAAATGACTTTAAACACACTTATTTTAGTTGAAAAAGTAATAATTCACATCCAACCGTAATTTAAAGTCAAAAGATTAAATGTTAAAATTTCATCAATATTGACAATTTTTTCAACGTTCGACTGGTCCGGGGTCATCGTTTTCGATCAGAAAATGATTTTTTGGACTCTACCAAAAATTATTCAAAATGTCATTTGGATCGGGCCTCATGTTGAATAACCACTTTTTAAACCCTCACAGTGACCAAAATTGGCATTTTTACAGCTTTGCTTTCTCAAAATCTTCAATTTTGACCAATTTCAGGCACAGAAATGACTTTAAACACACTTATTTTAGTTGAAAAAGTAATAATTCACATCCAACCGTCATTTAAAGTCAAAAGATTAAATGTTAAAATTTCATCAATATTGACCATTTTTTCAACATTCGACTGGTCCGGGTCATCGTTTTTCATCAGAAAATTGATTTTTTGGATTCTACCAAAAATGATTCAAAATGTCATTTGGATCGGGCCTCATGTTGAATAACCACTTTTTAAACCCTCACAGTGACCAAAATTGCCATTTTTACAGAGTTTTGCTTACTCAAAATCGTCAATTTTGACCAATTTCAGGCACAGAAATGACTTTAAACACACTTATTTAAGTTGAAAAAGTAATATTTCAAATCCAACCGTCATTTTAAGTCAAAAGATTAAATGTTAAAATTTCATCAATATTGACCATTTTTTTTCAACGTTCGACTGGTCCGGGGTCATCGTTTTTTATCAGAAAATTGATTTTTTGAACTCTACCAAAAATGATTCAAAATGTCATTTGGATCGGGCCTCATGTTGAATAACCACTTTTTACACCCTCACAGTGACCAAAATTGCCATTTTTACAGAGTTTTGCTTACTCAAAATCTTCAATTTTGACCAATTTCAGGCACAGAAATGACTTTAAACACACTTATTTTAGTTGAAAAAGTAATAATTCACATCCAACCGTCATTTAAAGTCAAAAGATTAAATGTTAAAATTTCATCAATATTGACCATTTTTTCAACGTTCGACTGGTCCGGGGTCATCGTTTTTTATCAGAAAATTGATTTTTTGGACTCTATCAAAAATGATTCAAAATGTCATTTGGATCGGGCCTCATGTTGAATAACCACTTTTTACACCCTCACAGTGACCAAAATTGCCATTTTTACAGAGTTTTGCTTACTCAAAATCTTCAATTTTGACCAATTTCAGGCACAGAAATTACTTTAAACACACTTATTTTAGTTGAAAAAGTAATAATTCACATCCAACCGTCATTTTAAGTCAAAAGATTAAATGTTAAAATTTCATCAATATTGACCATTTTTTCAACGTTCGACTGGTCCGGGGTCATCGTTTTTCATCAGAAAATTGATTTTATGGACTCTACCAAAAATGATTCAAAATGTTATTTGGATTGGGCCTCATGTTGAATATCCACTTTTTAAACCCTCACAGTGACCAAAATTGCCATTTTTACAGAGTTTTGCTTACTCAAAATCTTCAATTTTGACCAATTTCAGGCACAGAAATGACTTTAAACACACTTATTTTAGTTGAAAAAGTAATAATTCACATCCAACCGTAATTTAAAGTCAAAAGATTAAATGTTAAAATTTCATCAATATTGACAATGTTTTCAACGTTCGACTGGTCCGGGGTCATCGTTTTTTATCAGAAAATTGATTTTTTGAACTCTACCAAAAATGATTCAAAATGTCATTTGGATCGGGCCTCATGTTGAATAACCACTTTTTACACCCTCACAGTGACCAAAATTGCCATTTTTACAGAGTTTTGCTTACTCAAAATCTTCAATTTTGACCAATTTCAGGCACGGAAATGACTTTAAACACACTTATTTTAGTTGAAAAAGTAATAATTCACATCCAACCGTCATTTAAAGTCAAAAGATTAAATGTTAAAATTTCATCAATATTGACCATTTTTTCAACGTTCGACTGGTCCGGGGTCATCGTTTTTTATCAGAAAATTGATTTTTTGGACCCTATCAAAAATGATTCAAAATGTCATTTGGATCGGGCCTCATGTTGAATAACCACTTTTTACACCCTCACAGTGACCAAAATTGCCATTTTTACAGAGTTTTGCTTACTCAAAATCTTCAATTTTGACCAATTTCAGGCACAGAAATGACTTTAAACACACTTATTTTAGTTGAAAAAGTAATAATTCACATCCAACCGTCATTTAAAGTCAAAAGATTAAATGTTAAAATTTCATCAATATTGACCATTTTTTCAACATTCGACTGGTCCGGGGTCATCGTTTTTCATCAGAAAATTGATTTTTTGGATTCTACCAAAAATGATTCAAAATGTCATTTGGATCGGGCCTCATGTTGAATAACCACTTTTTAAACCCTCACAGTGACCAAAATTGCCATTTTTACAGAGTTTTGCTTACTCAAAATCTTCAATTTTGACCAATTTCAGGCACAGAAATGACTTTAAACACACTTATTTTAGTTGAAAAAGTAATAACTCACATCCAACCTTCATTTAAAGTCAAAAGATTAAATGTTAAAATTTCATCAATATTGACCATTTTTTCAACGTTCGACTGGTCCGGGGTCATCGTTTTTCATCAGAAAATTGATTTTTTGGACTCTACCAAAAATGATTCAAAATGTTATTTGGATTGGGCCTCATGTTGAATATCCACTTTTTAAACCCTCACAGTGACCAAAATTGCCATTTTTACAGAGTTTTGCTTACTCAAAATCTTCAATTTTGACCAATTTCAGGCACAGAAATGACTTTAAACACACTTATTTTAGTTGAAAAAGTAATAATTCACATCCAACCGTAATTTAAAGTCAAAAGATTAAATGTTAAAATTTCATCAATATTGACAATTTTTTCAACGTTCGACTGGTCCGGGGTCATCGTTTTCGATCAGAAAATGATTTTTTGGACTCTACCAAAAATTATTCAAAATGTCATTTGGATCGGGCCTCATGTTGAATAACCACTTTTTAAACCCTCACAGTGACCAAAATTGGCATTTTTACAGCTTTGCTTTCTCAAAATCTTCAATTTTGACCAATTTCAGGCACAGAAATGACTTTAAACACACTTATTTTAGTTGAAAAAGTAATAATTCACATCCAACCGTCATTTAAAGTCAAAAGATTAAATGTTAAAATTTCATCAATATTGACCATTTTTTCAACATTCGACTGGTCCGGGTCATCGTTTTTCATCAGAAAATTGATTTTTTGGATTCTACCAAAAATGATTCAAAATGTCATTTGGATCGGGCCTCATGTTGAATAACCACTTTTTAAACCCTCACAGTGACCAAAATTGCCATTTTTACAGAGTTTTGCTTACTCAAAATCTTCAATTTTGACCAATTTCAGGCACGGAAATGACTTTAAACACACTTATTTTAGTTGAAAAAGTAATAATTCACATCCAACCGTCATTTAAAGTCAAAAGATTAAATGTTAAAATTTCATCAATATTGACCATTTTTTCAACGTTCGACTGGTCCGGGGTCATCGTTTTTTATCAGAAAATTGATTTTTTGGACCCTATCAAAAATGATTCAAAATGTCATTTGGATCGGGCCTCATGTTGAATAACCACTTTTTACACCCTCACAGTGACCAAAATTGCCATTTTTACAGAGTTTTGCTTACTCAAAATCTTCAATTTTGACCAATTTCAGGCACAGAAATGACTTTAAACACACTTATTTTAGTTGAAAAAGTAATAATTCACATCCAACCGTCATTTAAAGTCAAAAGATTAAATGTTAAAATTTCATCAATATTGACCATTTTTTCAACATTCGACTGGTCCGGGGTCATCGTTTTTCATCAGAAAATTGATTTTTTGGATTCTACCAAAAATGATTCAAAATGTCATTTGGATCGGGCCTCATGTTGAATAACCACTTTTTAAACCCTCACAGTGACCAAAATTGCCATTTTTACAGAGTTTTGCTTACTCAAAATCTTCAATTTTGACCAATTTCAGGCACAGAAATGACTTTAAACACACTTATTTTAGTTGAAAAAGTAATAACTCACATCCAACCTTCATTTAAAGTCAAAAGATTAAATGTTAAAATTTCATCAATATTGACCATTTTTTCAACGTTCGACTGGTCCGGGGTCATCGTTTTTCATCAGAAAATTGATTTTTTGGACTCTACCAAAAATGATTCAAAATGTTATTTGGATTGGGCCTCATGTTGAATATCCACTTTTTAAACCCTCACAGTGACCAAAATTGCCATTTTTACAGAGTTTTGCTTACTCAAAATCTTCAATTTTGACCAATTTCAGGCACAGAAATGACTTTAAACACACTTATTTTAGTTGAAAAAGTAATAATTCACATCCAACCGTAATTTAAAGTCAAAAGATTAAATGTTAAAATTTCATCAATATTGACAATTTTTTCAACGTTCGACTGGTCCGGGGTCATCGTTTTCGATCAGAAAATGATTTTTTGGACTCTACCAAAAATTATTCAAAATGTCATTTGGATCGGGCCTCATGTTGAATAACCACTTTTTAAACCCTCACAGTGACCAAAATTGGCATTTTTACAGCTTTGCTTTCTCAAAATCTTCAATTTTGACCAATTTCAGGCACAGAAATGACTTTAAACACACTTATTTTAGTTGAAAAAGTAATAATTCACATCCAACCGTCATTTAAAGTCAAAAGATTAAATGTTAAAATTTCATCAATATTGACCATTTTTTCAACATTCGACTGGTCCGGGTCATCGTTTTTCATCAGAAAATTGATTTTTTGGATTCTACCAAAAATGATTCAAAATGTCATTTGGATCGGGCCTCATGTTGAATAACCACTTTTTAAACCCTCACAGTGACCAAAATTGCCATTTTTACAGAGTTTTGCTTACTCAAAATCGTCAATTTTGACCAATTTCAGGCACAGAAATGACTTTAAACACACTTATTTAAGTTGAAAAAGTAATATTTCAAATCCAACCGTCATTTTAAGTCAAAAGATTAAATGTTAAAATTTCATCAATATTGACCATTTTTTTTCAACGTTCGACTGGTCCGGGGTCATCGTTTTTTATCAGAAAATTGATTTTTTGAACTCTACCAAAAATGATTCAAAATGTCATTTGGATCGGGCCTCATGTTGAATAACCACTTTTTACACCCTCACAGTGACCAAAATTGCCATTTTTACAGAGTTTTGCTTACTCAAAATCTTCAATTTTGACCAATTTCAGGCACAGAAATGACTTTAAACACACTTATTTTAGTTGAAAAAGTAATAATTCACATCCAACCGTCATTTAAAGTCAAAAGATTAAATGTTAAAATTTCATCAATATTGACCATTTTTTCAACGTTCGACTGGTCCGGGGTCATCGTTTTTTATCAGAAAATTGATTTTTTGGACTCTATCAAAAATGATTCAAAATGTCATTTGGATCGGGCCTCATGTTGAATAACCACTTTTTACACCCTCACAGTGACCAAAATTGCCATTTTTACAGAGTTTTGCTTACTCAAAATCTTCAATTTTGACCAATTTCAGGCACAGAAATTACTTTAAACACACTTATTTTAGTTGAAAAAGTAATAATTCACATCCAACCGTCATTTTAAGTCAAAAGATTAAATGTTAAAATTTCATCAATATTGACCATTTTTTCAACGTTCGACTGGTCCGGGGTCATCGTTTTTCATCAGAAAATTGATTTTTTGGACTCTACCAAAAATGATTCAAAATGTTATTTGGATTGGGCCTCATGTTGAATATCCACTTTTTAAACCCTCACAGTGACCAAAATTGCCATTTTTACAGAGTTTTGCTTACTCAAAATCTTCAATTTTGACCAATTTCAGGCACAGAAATGACTTTAAACACACTTATTTTAGTTGAAAAAGTAATAATTCACATCCAACCGTAATTTAAAGTCAAAAGATTAAATGTTAAAATTTCATCAATATTGACAATGTTTTCAACGTTCGACTGGTCCGGGGTCATCGTTTTTTATCAGAAAATTGATTTTTTGAACTCTACCAAAAATGATTCAAAATGTCATTTGGATCGGGCCTCATGTTGAATAACCACTTTTTACACCCTCACAGTGACCAAAATTGCCATTTTTACAGAGTTTTGCTTACTCAAAATCTTCAATTTTGACCAATTTCAGGCACGGAAATGACTTTAAACACACTTATTTTAGTTGAAAAAGTAATAATTCACATCCAACCGTCATTTAAAGTCAAAAGATTAAATGTTAAAATTTCATCAATATTGACCATTTTTTCAACGTTCGACTGGTCCGGGGTCATCGTTTTTTATCAGAAAATTGATTTTTTGGACCCTATCAAAAATGATTCAAAATGTCATTTGGATCGGGCCTCATGTTGAATAACCACTTTTTACACCCTCACAGTGACCAAAATTGCCATTTTTACAGAGTTTTGCTTACTCAAAATCTTCAATTTTGACCAATTTCAGGCACAGAAATGACTTTAAACACACTTATTTTAGTTGAAAAAGTAATAATTCACATCCAACCGTCATTTAAAGTCAAAAGATTAAATGTTAAAATTTCATCAATATTGACCATTTTTTCAACATTCGACTGGTCCGGGGTCATCGTTTTTCATCAGAAAATTGATTTTTTGGATTCTACCAAAAATGATTCAAAATGTCATTTGGATCGGGCCTCATGTTGAATAACCACTTTTTAAACCCTCACAGTGACCAAAATTGCCATTTTTACAGAGTTTTGCTTACTCAAAATCTTCAATTTTGACCAATTTCAGGCACAGAAATGACTTTAAACACACTTATTTTAGTTGAAAAAGTAATAACTCACATCCAACCTTCATTTAAAGTCAAAAGATTAAATGTTAAAATTTCATCAATATTGACCATTTTTTCAACGTTCGACTGGTCCGGGGTCATCGTTTTTCATCAGAAAATTGATTTTTTGGACTCTACCAAAAATGATTCAAAATGTTATTTGGATTGGGCCTCATGTTGAATATCCACTTTTTAAACCCTCACAGTGACCAAAATTGCCATTTTTACAGAGTTTTGCTTACTCAAAATCTTCAATTTTGACCAATTTCAGGCACAGAAATGACTTTAAACACACTTATTTTAGTTGAAAAAGTAATAATTCACATCCAACCTTAATTTAAAGTCAAAAGATTAAATGTTAAAATTTCATCAATATTGACAATTTTTTCAACGTTCGACTGGTCCGGGGTCATCGTTTTCGATCAGAAAATGATTTTTTGGACTCTACCAAAAATTATTCAAAATGTCATTTGGATCGGGCCTCATGTTGAATAACCACTTTTTAAACCCTCACAGTGAACAAAATTGGCATTTTTACAGCTTTGCTTTCTCAAAATCTTCAATTTTGACCAATTTCAGGCACAGAAATGACTTTAAACACACTTATTTTAGTTGAAAAAGTAATATTTCAAATCCAACCGTCATTTTAAGTCAAAAGATTAAATGTTAAAATTTCATCAATATTGACCATTTTTTTTCAACGTTCGACTGGTCCGGGGTCATCGTTTTTTATCAGAAAATTGATTTTTTGAACTCTACCAAAAATGATTCAAAATGTCATTTGGATCGGGCCTCATGTTGAATAACCACTTTTTACACCCTCACAGTGACCAAAATTGCCATTTTTACAGAGTTTTGCTTACTCAAAATCTTCAATTTTGACCAATTTCAGGCACAGAAATGACTTTAAACACACTTATTTTAGTTGAAAAAGTAATAATTCACATCCAACCGTCATTTAAAGTCAAAAGATTAAATGTTAAAATTTCATCAATATTGACCATTTTTTCAACGTTCGACTGGTCCGGGGTCATCGTTTTTTATCAGAAAATTGATTTTTTGGACTCTATCAAAAATGATTCAAAATGTCATTTGGATCGGGCCTCATGTTGAATAACCACTTTTTACACCCTCACAGTGACCAAAATTGCCATTTTTACAGAGTTTTGCTTACTCAAAATCTTCAATTTTGACCAATTTCAGGCACAGAAATTACTTTAAACACACTTATTTTAGTTGAAAAAGTAATAATTCACATCCAACCGTCATTTTAAGTCAAAAGATTAAATGTTAAAATTTCATCAATATTGACCATTTTTTCAACGTTCGACTGGTCCGGGGTCATCGTTTTTCATCAGAAAATTGATTTTTTGGACTCTACCAAAAATGATTCAAAATGTTATTTGGATTGGGCCTCATGTTGAATATCCACTTTTTAAACCCTCACAGTGACCAAAATTGCCATTTTTACAGAGTTTTGCTTACTCAAAATCTTCAATTTTGACCAATTTCAGGCACAGAAATGACTTTAAACACACTTATTTTAGTTGAAAAAGTAATAATTCACATCCAACCGTAATTCAAAGTCAAAAGATTAAATGTTAAAATTTCATCAATATTGACAATGTTTTCAACGTTCGACTGGTCCGGGGTCATCGTTTTTTATCAGAAAATTGATTTTTTGAACTCTACCAAAAATGATTCAAAATGTCATTTGGATCGGGCCTCATGTTGAATAACCACTTTTTACACCCTCACAGTGACCAAAATTGCCATTTTTACAGAGTTTTGCTTACTCAAAATCTTCAATTTTGACCAATTTCAGGCACGGAAATGACTTTAAACACACTTATTTTAGTTGAAAAAGTAATAATTCACATCCAACCGTCATTTAAAGTCAAAAGATTAAATGTTAAAATTTCATCAATATTGACCATTTTTTCAACGTTCGACTGGTCCGGGGTCATCGTTTTTTATCAGAAAATTGATTTTTTGGACCCTATCAAAAATGATTCAAAATGTCATTTGGATCGGGCCTCATGTTGAATAACCACTTTTTACACCCTCACAGTGACCAAAATTGCCATTTTTACAGAGTTTTGCTTACTCAAAATCTTCAATTTTGACCAATTTCAGGCACAGAAATGACTTTAAACACACTTATTTTAGTTGAAAAAGTAATAATTCACATCTAACCGTCATTTAAAGTCAAAAGATTAAATGTTAAAATTTCATCAATATTGACCATTTTTTCAACATTCGACTGGTCCGGGGTCATCGTTTTTCATCAGAAAATTGATTTTTTGGATTCTACCAAAAATGATTCAAAATGTCATTTGGATCGGGCCTCATGTTGAATAACCACTTTTTAAACCCTCACAGTGACCAAAATTGCCATTTTTACAGAGTTTTGCTTACTCAAAATCTTCAATTTTGACCAATTTCAGGCACAGAAATGACTTTAAACACACTTATTTTAGTTGAAAAAGTAATAACTCACATCCAACCTTCATTTAAAGTCAAAAGATTAAATGTTAAAATTTCATCAATATTGACCATTTTTTCAACGTTCGACTGGTCCGGGGTCATCGTTTTTTATCAGAAAATTGATTTTTTGGACTCTACCAAAAATGATTCAAAATGTTATTTGGATTGGGCCTCATGTTGAATATCCACTTTTTAAACCCTCACAGTGACCAAAATTGCCATTTTTACAGAGTTTTGCTTACTCAAAATCTTCAATTTTGACCAATTTCAGGCACAGAAATGACTTTAAACACACTTATTTTAGTTGAAAAAGTAATAATTCACATCCAACCGTAATTTAAAGTCAAAAGATTAAATGTTAAAATTTCATCAATATTGACAATTTTTTCAACGTTCGACTGGTCCGGGGTCATCGTTTTCGATCAGAAAATGATTTTTTGGACTCTACCAAAAATTATTCAAAATGTCATTTGGATCGGGCCTCATGTTGAATAACCACTTTTTAAACCCTCACAGTGACCAAAATTGGCATTTTTACAGCTTTGCTTTCTCAAAATCTTCAATTTTGACCAATTTCAGGCACAGAAATGACTTTAAACACACTTATTTTAGTTGAAAAAGTAATAATTCACATCCAACCGTCATTTAAAGTCAAAAGATTAAATGTTAAAATTTCATCAATATTGACCATTTTTTCAACATTCGACTGGTCCGGGTCATCGTTTTTCATCAGAAAATTGATTTTTTGGATTCTACCAAAAATGATTCAAAATGTCATTTGGATCGGGCCTCATGTTGAATAACCACTTTTTAAACCCTCACAGTGACCAAAATTGCCATTTTTACAGAGTTTTGCTTACTCAAAATCTTCAATTTTGACCAATTTCAGGCACGGAAATGACTTTAAACACACTTATTTTAGTTGAAAAAGTAATAATTCACATCCAACCGTCATTTAAAGTCAAAAGATTAAATGTTAAAATTTCATCAATATTGACCATTTTTTCAACGTTCGACTGGTCCGGGGTCATCGTTTTTTATCAGAAAATTGATTTTTTGGACCCTATCAAAAATGATTCAAAATGTCATTTGGATCGGGCCTCATGTTGAATAACCACTTTTTACACCCCCACAGTGACCAAAATTGCCATTTTTACAGAGTTTTGCTTACTCAAAATCTTCAATTTTGACCAATTTCAGGCACAGAAATGACTTTAAACACACTTATTTTAGTTGAAAAAGTAATAATTCACATCCAACCGTCATTTAAAGTCAAAAGATTAAATGTTAAAATTTCATCAATATTGACCATTTTTTCAACATTCGACTGGTCCGGGGTCATCGTTTTTCATCAGAAAATTGATTTTTTGGATTCTACCAAAAATGATTCAAAATGTCATTTGGATCGGGCCTCATGTTGAATAACCACTTTTTAAACCCTCACAGTGACCAAAATTGCCATTTTTACAGAGTTTTGCTTACTCAAAATCTTCAATTTTGACCAATTTCAGGCACAGAAATGACTTTAAACACACTTATTTTAGTTGAAAAAGTAATAACTCACATCCAACCTTCATTTAAAGTCAAAAGATTAAATGTTAAAATTTCATCAATATTGACCATTTTTTCAACGTTCGACTGGTCCGGGGTCATCGTTTTTCATCAGAAAATTGATTTTTTGGACTCTACCAAAAATGATTCAAAATGTTATTTGGATTGGGCCTCATGTTGAATATCCACTTTTTAAACCCTCACAGTGACCAAAATTGCCATTTTTACAGAGTTTTGCTTACTCAAAATCTTCAATTTTGACCAATTTCAGGCACAGAAATGACTTTAAACACACTTATTTTAGTTGAAAAAGTAATAATTCACATCCAACCGTAATTTAAAGTCAAAAGATTAAATGTTAAAATTTCATCAATATTGACAATTTTTTCAACGTTCGACTGGTCCGGGGTCATCGTTTTCGATCAGAAAATGATTTTTTGGACTCTACCAAAAATTATTCAAAATGTCATTTGGATCGGGCCTCATGTTGAATAACCACTTTTTAAACCCTCACAGTGACCAAAATTGGCATTTTTACAGCTTTGCTTTCTCAAAATCTTCAATTTTGACCAATTTCAGGCACAGAAATGACTTTAAACACACTTATTTTAGTTGAAAAAGTAATAATTCACATCCAACCGTCATTTAAAGTCAAAAGATTAAATGTTAAAATTTCATCAATATTGACCATTTTTTCAACATTCGACTGGTCCGGGTCATCGTTTTTCATCAGAAAATTGATTTTTTGGATTCTACCAAAAATGATTCAAAATGTCATTTGGATCGGGCCTCATGTTGAATAACCACTTTTTAAACCCTCACAGTGACCAAAATTGCCATTTTTACAGAGTTTTGCTTACTCAAAATCGTCAATTTTGACCAATTTCAGGCACAGAAATGACTTTAAACACACTTATTTAAGTTGAAAAAGTAATATTTCAAATCCAACCGTCATTTTAAGTCAAAAGATTAAATGTTAAAATTTCATCAATATTGACCATTTTTTTTCAACGTTCGACTGGTCCGGGGTCATCGTTTTTTATCAGAAAATTGATTTTTTGAACTCTACCAAAAATGATTCAAAATGTCATTTGGATCGGGCCTCATGTTGAATAACCACTTTTTACACCCTCACAGTGACCAAAATTGCCATTTTTACAGAGTTTTGCTTACTCAAAATCTTCAATTTTGACCAATTTCAGGCACAGAAATGACTTTAAACACACTTATTTTAGTTGAAAAAGTAATAATTCACATCCAACCGTCATTTAAAGTCAAAAGATTAAATGTTAAAATTTCATCAATATTGACCATTTTTTCAACGTTCGACTGGTCCGGGGTCATCGTTTTTTATCAGAAAATTGATTTTTTGGACTCTATCAAAAATGATTCAAAATGTCATTTGGATCGGGCCTCATGTTGAATAACCACTTTTTACACCCTCACAGTGACCAAAATTGCCATTTTTACAGAGTTTTGCTTACTCAAAATCTTCAATTTTGACCAATTTCAGGCACAGAAATGACTTTAAACACACTTATTTTAGTTGAAAAAGTAATAATTCACATCCAACCGTCATTTTAAGTCAAAAGATTAAATGTTAAAATTTCATCAATATTGACCATTTTTTCAACGTTCGACTGGTCCGGGGTCATCGTTTTTCATCAGAAAATTGATTTTTTGGACTCTACCAAAAATGATTCAAAATGTTATTTGGATTGGGCCTCATGTTGAATATCCACTTTTTAAACCCTCACAGTGACCAAAATTGCCATTTTTACAGAGTTTTGCTTACTCAAAATCTTCAATTTTGACCAATTTCAGGCACAGAAATGACTTTAAACACACTTATTTTAGTTGAAAAAGTAATAATTCACATCCAACCGTCATTTAAAGTCAAAAGATTAAATGTTAAAATTTCATCAATATTGACAATGTTTTCAACGTTCGACTGGTCCGGGGTCATCGTTTTTCATCAGAAAATTGATTTTTTGAACTCTACCAAAAATGATTCAAAATGTCATTTGGATCGGGCCTCATGTTGAATAACCACTTTTTACACCCTCACAGTGACCAAAATTGCCATTTTTACAGAGTTTTGCTTACTCAAAATCTTCAATTTTGACCAATTTCAGGCACGGAAATGACTTTAAACACACTTATTTTAGTTGAAAAAGTAATAATTCACATCCAACCGTCATTTAAAGTCAAAAGATTAAATGTTAAAATTTCATCAATATTGACCATTTTTTCAACATTCGACTGGTCCGGGGTCATCATTTTTCATCAGAAAATTGATTTTTTGGATTCTACCAAAAATGATTCAAAATGTCATTTGGATCGGGCCTCATGTTGAATAACCACTTTTTAAACCCTCACAGTGACCAAAATTGCCATTTTTACAGAGTTTTGCTTACTCAAAATCTTCAATTTTGACCAATTTCAGGCACAGAAATGACTTTAAACACACTTATTTTAGTTGAAAAAGTAATAACTCACATCCAACCTTCATTTAAAGTCAAAAGATTAAATGTTAAAATTTCATCAATATTGACCATTTTTTCAACGTTCGACTGGTCCGGGGTCATCGTTTTTCATCTGGATTGGGCCTCATGTTGAATATCCACTTTTTAAACCCTCACAGTGACCAAAATTGCCATTTTTACAGCTTTGCTTTCTCAAAATCTTCAATTTTGACCAATTTCAGGCACAGAAATGACTTTAAACACACTTATTTTAGTTGAAAAAGTAATAATTCACATCCAACCGTCATTTAAAGTCAAAAGATTAAATGTTAAAATTTCATCAATATTGACCATTTTTTCAACATTCGACTGGTCCGGGTCATCGTTTTTCATCAGAAAATTGATTTTTTGGATTCTACCAAAAATGATTCAAAATGTCATTTGGATCGGGCCTCATGTTGAATAACCACTTTTTAAACCCTCACAGTGACCAAAATTGCCATTTTTACAGAGTTTTGCTTACTCAAAATCTTCAATTTTGACCAATTTCAGGCACGGAAATGACTTTAAACACACTTATTTTAGTTGAAAAAGTAATAATTCACATCCAACCGTCATTTAAAGTCAAAAGATTAAATGTTAAAATTTCATCAATATTGACCATTTTTTCAACGTTCGACTGGTCCGGGGTCATCGTTTTTTATCAGAAAATTGATTTTTTGGACCCTATCAAAAATGATTCAAAATGTCATTTGGATCGGGCCTCATGTTGAATAACCACTTTTTACACCCTCACAGTGACCAAAATTGCCATTTTTACAGAGTTTTGCTTACTCAAAATCTTCAATTTTGACCAATTTCAGGCACAGAAATGACTTTAAACACACTTATTTTAGTTGAAAAAGTAATAATTCACATCCAACCGTCATTTAAAGTCAAAAGATTAAATGTTAAAATTTCATCAATATTGACCATTTTTTCAACATTCGACTGGTCCGGGGTCATCGTTTTTCATCAGAAAATTGATTTTTTGGATTCTACCAAAAATGATTCAAAATGTCATTTGGATCGGGCCTCATGTTGAATAACCACTTTTTAAACCCTCACAGTGACCAAAATTGCCATTTTTACAGAGTTTTGCTTACTCAAAATCTTCAATTTTGACCAATTTCAGGCACAGAAATGACTTTAAACACACTTATTTTAGTTGAAAAAGTAATAACTCACATCCAACCTTCATTTAAAGTCAAAAGATTAAATGTTAAAATTTCATCAATATTGACCATTTTTTCAACGTTCGACTGGTCCGGGGTCATCGTTTTTCATCAGAAAATTGATTTTTTGGACTCTACCAAAAATGATTCAAAATGTTATTTGGATTGGGCCTCATGTTGAATATCCACTTTTTAAACCCTCACAGTGACCAAAATTGGCATTTTTACAGCTTTGCTTTCTCAAAATCTTCAATTTTGACCAATTTCAGGCACAGAAATGACTTTAAACACACTTATTTTAGTTGAAAAAGTAATAATTCACATCCAACCGTCATTTAAAGTCAAAAGATTAAATGTTAAAATTTCATCAATATTGACCATTTTTTCAACATTCGACTGGTCCGGGTCATCGTTTTTCATCAGAAAATTGATTTTTTGGATTCTACCAAAAATGATTCAAAATGTCATTTGGATCGGGCCTCATGTTGAATAACCACTTTTTAAACCCTCACAGTGACCAAAATTGCCATTTTTACAGAGTTTTGCTTACTCAAAATCGTCAATTTTGACCAATTTCAGGCACAGAAATGACTTTAAACACACTTATTTAAGTTGAAAAAGTAATATTTCAAATCCAACCGTCATTTTAAGTCAAAAGATTAAATGTTAAAATTTCATCAATATTGACCATTTTTTTTCAACGTTCGACTGGTCCGGGGTCATCGTTTTTTATCAGAAAATTGATTTTTTGAACTCTACCAAAAATGATTCAAAATGTCATTTGGATCGGGCCTCATGTTGAATAACCACTTTTTACACCCTCACAGTGACCAAAATTGCCATTTTTACAGAGTTTTGCTTACTCAAAATCTTCAATTTTGACCAATTTCAGGCACAGAAATGACTTTAAACACACTTATTTTAGTTGAAAAAGTAATAATTCACATCCAACCGTCATTTAAAGTCAAAAGATTAAATGTTAAAATTTCATCAATATTGACCATTTTTTCAACGTTCGACTGGTCCGGGGTCATCGTTTTTTATCAGAAAATTGATTTTTTGGACTCTATCAAAAATGATTCAAAATGTCATTTGGATCGGGCCTCATGTTGAATAACCACTTTTTACACCCTCACAGTGACCAAAATTGCCATTTTTACAGAGTTTTGCTTACTCAAAATCTTCAATTTTGACCAATTTCAGGCACAGAAATTACTTTAAACACACTTATTTTAGTTGAAAAAGTAATAATTCACATCCAACCGTCATTTTAAGTCAAAAGATTAAATGTTAAAATTTCATCAATATTGACCATTTTTTCAACGTTCGACTGGTCCGGGGTCATCGTTTTTCATCAGAAAATTGATTTTTTGGACTCTACCAAAAATGATTCAAAATGTTATTTGGATTGGGCCTCATGTTGAATATCCACTTTTTAAACCCTCACAGTGACCAAAATTGCCATTTTTACAGAGTTTTGCTTACTCAAAATCTTCAATTTTGACCAATTTCAGGCACAGAAATGACTTTAAACACACTTATTTTAGTTGAAAAAGTAATAATTCACATCCAACCGTAATTTAAAGTCAAAAGATTAAATGTTAAAATTTCATCAATATTGACAATGTTTTCAACGTTCGACTGGTCCGGGGTCATCGTTTTTTATCAGAAAATTGATTTTTTGAACTCTACCAAAAATGATTCAAAATGTCATTTGGATCGGGCCTCATGTTGAATAACCACTTTTTACACCCTCACAGTGACCAAAATTGCCATTTTTACAGAGTTTTGCTTACTCAAAATCTTCAATTTTGACCAATTTCAGGCACGGAAATGACTTTAAACACACTTATTTTAGTTGAAAAAGTAATAATTCACATCCAACCGTCATTTAAAGTCAAAAGATTAAATGTTAAAATTTCATCAATATTGACCATTTTTTCAACGTTCGACTGGTCCGGGGTCATCGTTTTTTATCAGAAAATTGATTTTTTGGACCCTATCAAAAATGATTCAAAATGTCATTTGGATCGGGCCTCATGTTGAATAACCACTTTTTACACCCTCACAGTGACCAAAATTGCCATTTTTACAGAGTTTTGCTTACTCAAAATCTTCAATTTTGACCAATTTCAGGCACAGAAATGACTTTAAACACACTTATTTTAGTTGAAAAAGTAATAATTCACATCCAACCGTCATTTAAAGTCAAAAGATTAAATGTTAAAATTTCATCAATATTGACCATTTTTTCAACATTCGACTGGTCCGGGGTCATCGTTTTTCATCAGAAAATTGATTTTTTGGATTCTACCAAAAATGATTCAAAATGTCATTTGGATCGGGCCTCATGTTGAATAACCACTTTTTAAACCCTCACAGTGACCAAAATTGCCATTTTTACAGAGTTTTGCTTACTCAAAATCTTCAATTTTGACCAATTTCAGGCACAGAAATGACTTTAAACACACTTATTTTAGTTGAAAAAGTAATAACTCACATCCAACCTTCATTTAAAGTCAAAAGATTAAATGTTAAAATTTCATCAATATTGACCATTTTTTCAACGTTCGACTGGTCCGGGGTCATCGTTTTTCATCAGAAAATTGATTTTTTGGACTCTACCAAAAATGATTCAAAATGTTATTTGGATTGGGCCTCATGTTGAATATCCACTTTTTAAACCCTCACAGTGACCAAAATTGCCATTTTTACAGAGTTTTGCTTACTCAAAATCTTCAATTTTGACCAATTTCAGGCACAGAAATGACTTTAAACACACTTATTTTAGTTGAAAAAGTAATAATTCACATCCAACCGTAATTTAAAGTCAAAAGATTAAATGTTAAAATTTCATCAATATTGACAATTTTTTCAACGTTCGACTGGTCCGGGGTCATCGTTTTCGATCAGAAAATGATTTTTTGGACTCTACCAAAAATTATTCAAAATGTCATTTGGATCGGGCCTCATGTTGAATAACCACTTTTTAAACCCTCACAGTGACCAAAATTGGCATTTTTACAGCTTTGCTTTCTCAAAATCTTCAATTTTGACCAATTTCAGGCACGGAAATGACTTTAAACACACTTATTTTAGTTGAAAAAGTAATAATTCACATCCAACCGTCATTTAAAGTCAAAAGATTAAATGTTAAAATTTCATCAATATTGACCATTTTTTCAACATTCGACTGGTCCGGGTCATCGTTTTTCATCAGAAAATTGATTTTTTGGATTCTACCAAAAATGATTCAAAATGTCATTTGGATCGGGCCTCATGTTGAATAACCACTTTTTAAACCCTCACAGTGACCAAAATTGCCATTTTTACAGAGTTTTGCTTACTCAAAATCTTCAATTTTGACCAATTTCAGGCACGGAAATGACTTTAAACACACTTATTTTAGTTGAAAAAGTAATAATTCACATCCAACCGTCATTTAAAGTCAAAAGATTAAATGTTAAAATTTCATCAATATTGACCATTTTTTCAACGTTCGACTGGTCCGGGGTCATCGTTTTTTATCAGAAAATTGATTTTTTGGACCCTATCAAAAATGATTCAAAATGTCATTTGGATCGGGCCTCATGTTGAATAACCACTTTTTACACCCTCACAGTGACCAAAATTGCCATTTTTACAGAGTTTTGCTTACTCAAAATCTTCAATTTTGACCAATTTCAGGCACAGAAATGACTTTAAACACACTTATTTTAGTTGAAAAAGTAATAATTCACATCCAACCGTCATTTAAAGTCAAAAGATTAAATGTTAAAATTTCATCAATATTGACCATTTTTTCAACATTCGACTGGTCCGGGGTCATCGTTTTTCATCAGAAAATTGATTTTTTGGATTCTACCAAAAATGATTCAAAATGTCATTTGGATCGGGCCTCATGTTGAATAACCACTTTTTAAACCCTCACAGTGACCAAAATTGCCATTTTTACAGAGTTTTGCTTACTCAAAATCTTCAATTTTGACCAATTTCAGGCACAGAAATGACTTTAAACACACTTATTTTAGTTGAAAAAGTAATAACTCACATCCAACCTTCATTTAAAGTCAAAAGATTAAATGTTAAAATTTCATCAATATTGACCATTTTTTCAACGTTCGACTGGTCCGGGGTCATCGTTTTTCATCAGAAAATTGATTTTTTGGACTCTACCAAAAATGATTCAAAATGTTATTTGGATTGGGCCTCATGTTGAATATCCACTTTTTAAACCCTCACAGTGACCAAAATTGCCATTTTTACAGAGTTTTGCTTACTCAAAATCTTCAATTTTGACCAATTTCAGGCACAGAAATGACTTTAAACACACTTATTTTAGTTGAAAAAGTAATAATTCACATCCAACCGTAATTTAAAGTCAAAAGATTAAATGTTAAAATTTCATCAATATTGACAATTTTTTCAACGTTCGACTGGTCCGGGGTCATCGTTTTCGATCAGAAAATGATTTTTTTGGACTCTACCAAAAATTATTCAAAATGTCATTTGGATCGGGCCTCATGTTGAATAACCACTTTTTAAACCCTCACAGTGACCAAAATTGGCATTTTTACAGCTTTGCTTTCTCAAAATCTTCAATTTTGACCAATTTCAGGCACAGAAATGACTTTAAACACACTTATTTTAGTTGAAAAAGTAATAATTCACATCCAACCGTCATTTAAAGTCAAAAGATTAAATGTTAAAATTTCATCAATATTGACCATTTTTTCAACATTCGACTGGTCCGGGTCATCGTTTTTCATCAGAAAATTGATTTTTTGGATTCTACCAAAAATGATTCAAAATGTCATTTGGATCGGGCCTCATGTTGAATAACCACTTTTTAAACCCTCACAGTGACCAAAATTGCCATTTTTACAGAGTTTTGCTTACTCAAAATCGTCAATTTTGACCAATTTCAGGCACAGAAATGACTTTAAACACACTTATTTAAGTTGAAAAAGTAATATTTCAAATCCAACCGTCATTTTAAGTCAAAAGATTAAATGTTAAAATGTCATCAATATTGACCATTTTTTTTCAACGTTCGACTGGTCCGGGGTCATCGTTTTTTATCAGAAAATTGATTTTTTGAACTCTACCAAAAATGATTCAAAATGTCATTTGGATCGGGCCTCATGTTGAATAACCACTTTTTACACCCTCACAGTGACCAAAATTGCCATTTTTACAGAGTTTTGCTTACTCAAAATCTTCAATTTTGACCAATTTCAGGCACAGAAATGACTTTAAACACACTTATTTTAGTTGAAAAAGTAATAATTCACATCCAACCGTCATTTAAAGTCAAAAGATTAAATGTTAAAATTTCATCAATATTGACCATTTTTTCAACGTTCGACTGGTCCGGGGTCATCGTTTTTTATCAGAAAATTGATTTTTTGGACTCTATCAAAAATGATTCAAAATGTCATTTGGATCGGGCCTCATGTTGAATAACCACTTTTTACACCCTCACAGTGACCAAAATTGCCATTTTTACAGAGTTTTGCTTACTCAAAATCTTCAATTTTGACCAATTTCAGGCACAGAAATTACTTTAAACACACTTATTTTAGTTGAAAAAGTAATAATTCACATCCAACCGTCATTTTAAGTCAAAAGATTAAATGTTAAAATTTCATCAATATTGACCATTTTTTCAACGTTCGACTGGTCCGGGGTCATCGTTTTTCATCAGAAAATTGATTTTTTGGACTCTACCAAAAATGATTCAAAATGTTATTTGGATTGGGCCTCATGTTGAATATCCACTTTTTAAACCCTCACAGTGACCAAAATTGCCATTTTTACAGAGTTTTGCTTACTCAAAATCTTCAATTTTGACCAATTTCAGGCACAGAAATGACTTTAAACACACTTATTTTAGTTGAAAAAGTAATAATTCACATCCAACCGTAATTTAAAGTCAAAAGATTAAATGTTAAAATTTCATCAATATTGACAATGTTTTCAACGTTCGACTGGTCCGGGGTCATCGTTTTTTATCAGAAAATTGATTTTTTGAACTCTACCAAAAATGATTCAAAATGTCATTTGGATCGGGCCTCATGTTGAATAACCACTTTTTACACCCTCACAGTGACCAAAATTGCCATTTTTACAGAGTTTTGCTTACTCAAAATCTTCAATTTTGACCAATTTCAGGCACGGAAATGACTTTAAACACACTTATTTTAGTTGAAAAAGTAATAATTCACATCCAACCGTCATTTAAAGTCAAAAGATTAAATGTTAAAATTTCATCAATATTGACCATTTTTTCAACGTTCGACTGGTCCGGGGTCATCGTTTTTTATCAGAAAATTGATTTTTTGGACCCTATCAAAAATGATTCAAAATGTCATTTGGATCGGGCCTCATGTTGAATAACCACTTTTTACACCCTCACAGTGACCAAAATTGCCATTTTTACAGAGTTTTGCTTACTCAAAATCTTCAATTTTGACCAATTTCAGGCACAGAAATGACTTTAAACACACTTATTTTAGTTGAAAAAGTAATAATTCACATCCAACCGTCATTTAAAGTCAAAAGATTAAATGTTAAAATTTCATCAATATTGACCATTTTTTCAACATTCGACTGGTCCGGGGTCATCGTTTTTCATCAGAAAATTGATTTTTTGGATTCTACCAAAAATGATTCAAAATGTCATTTGGATCGGGCCTCATGTTGAATAACCACTTTTTAAACCCTCACAGTGACCAAAATTGCCATTTTTACAGAGTTTTGCTTACTCAAAATCTTCAATTTTGACCAATTTCAGGCACAGAAATGACTTTAAACACACTTATTTTAGTTGAAAAAGTAATAACTCACATCCAACCTTCATTTAAAGTCAAAAGATTAAATGTTAAAATTTCATCAATATTGACCATTTTTTCAACGTTCGACTGGTCCGGGGTCATCGTTTTTCATCAGAAAATTGATTTTTTGGACTCTACCAAAAATGATTCAAAATGTTATTTGGATTGGGCCTCATGTTGAATATCCACTTTTTAAACCCTCACAGTGACCAAAATTGCCATTTTTACAGAGTTTTGCTTACTCAAAATCTTCAATTTTGACCAATTTCAGGCACAGAAATGACTTTAAACACACTTATTTTAGTTGAAAAAGTAATAATTCACATCCAACCGTAATTTAAAGTCAAAAGATTAAATGTTAAAATTTCATCAATATTGACAATTTTTTCAACGTTCGACTGGTCCGGGGTCATCGTTTTCGATCAGAAAATGATTTTTTGGACTCTACCAAAAATTATTCAAAATGTCATTTGGATCGGGCCTCATGTTGAATAACCACTTTTTAAACCCTCACAGTGACCAAAATTGGCATTTTTACAGCTTTGCTTTCTCAAAATCTTCAATTTTGACCAATTTCAGGCACAGAAATGACTTTAAACACACTTATTTTAGTTGAAAAAGTAATAATTCACATCCAACCGTCATTTAAAGTCAAAAGATTAAATGTTAAAATTTCATCAATATTGACCATTTTTTCAACATTCGACTGGTCCGGGTCATCGTTTTTCATCAGAAAATTGATTTTTTGGATTCTACCAAAAATGATTCAAAATGTCATTTGGATCGGGCCTCATGTTGAATAACCACTTTTTAAACCCTCACAGTGACCAAAATTGCCATTTTTATAGAGTTTTGCTTACTCAAAATCGTCAATTTTGACCAATTTCAGGCACAGAAATGACTTTAAACACACTTATTTAAGTTGAAAAAGTAATATTTCAAATCCAACCGTCATTTTAAGTCAAAAGATTAAATGTTAAAATTTCATCAATATTGACCATTTTTTTTCAACGTTCGACTGGTCCGGGGTCATCGTTTTTTATCAGAAAATTGATTTTTTGAACTCTACCAAAAATGATTCAAAATGTCATTTGGATCGGGCCTCATGTTGAATAACCACTTTTTACACCCTCACAGTGACCAAAATTGCCATTTTTACAGAGTTTTGCTTACTCAAAATCTTCAATTTTGACCAATTTCAGGCACAGAAATGACTTTAAACACACTTATTTTAGTTGAAAAAGTAATAATTCACATCCAACCGTCATTTAAAGTCAAAAGATTAAATGTTAAAATTTCATCAATATTGACCATTTTTTCAACGTTCGACTGGTCCGGGGTCATCGTTTTTCATCAGAAAATTGATTTTTTGGACTCTACCAAAAATGATTCAAAATGTTATTTGGATTGGGCCTCATGTTGAATATCCACTTTTTAAACCCTCACAGTGACCAAAATTGCCATTTTTACAGAGTTTTGCTTACTCAAAATCTTCAATTTTGACCAATTTCAGGCACAGAAATGACTTTAAACACACTTATTTTAGTTGAAAAAGTAATAATTCACATCCAACCGTAATTTAAAGTCAAAAGATTAAATGTTAAAATTTCATCAATATTGACAATGTTTTCAACGTTCGACTGGTCCGGGGTCATCGTTTTTTATCAGAAAATTGATTTTTTGAACTCTACCAAAAATGATTCAAAATGTCATTTGGATCGGGCCTCATGTTGAATAACCACTTTTTACACCCTCACAGTGACCAAAATTGCCATTTTTACAGAGTTTTGCTTACTCAAAATCTTCAATTTTGACCAATTTCAGGCACGGAAATGACTTTAAACACACTTATTTTAGTTGAAAAAGTAATAATTCACATCCAACCGTCATTTAAAGTCAAAAGATTAAATGTTAAAATTTCATCAATATTGACCATTTTTTCAACGTTCGACTGGTCCGGGGTCATCGTTTTTTATCAGAAAATTGATTTTTTGGACCCTATCAAAAATGATTCAAAATGTCATTTGGATCGGGCCTCATGTTGAATAACCACTTTTTACACCCTCACAGTGACCAAAATTGCCATTTTTACAGAGTTTTGCTTACTCAAAATCTTCAATTTTGACCAATTTCAGGCACAGAAATGACTTTAAACACACTTATTTTAGTTGAAAAAGTAATAATTCACATCCAACCGTCATTTAAAGTCAAAAGATTAAATGTTAAAATTTCATCAATATTGACCATTTTTTCAACATTCGACTGGTCCGGGGTCATCGTTTTTCATCAGAAAATTGATTTTTTGGATTCTACCAAAAATGATTCAAAATGTCATTTGGATCGGGCCTCATGTTGAATAACCACTTTTTAAACCCTCACAGTGACCAAAATTGCCATTTTTACAGAGTTTTGCTTACTCAAAATCTTCAATTTTGACCAATTTCAGGCACAGAAATGACTTTAAACACACTTATTTTAGTTGAAAAAGTAATAACTCACATCCAACCTTCATTTAAAGTCAAAAGATTAAATGTTAAAATTTCATCAATATTGACCATTTTTTCAACGTTCGACTGGTCCGGGGTCATCGTTTTTCATCAGAAAATTGATTTTTTGGACTCTACCAAAAATGATTCAAAATGTTATTTGGATTGGGCCTCATGTTGAATATCCACTTTTTAAACCCTCACAGTGACCAAAATTGCCATTTTTACAGAGTTTTGCTTACTCAAAATCTTCAATTTTGACCAATTTCAGGCACAGAAATGACTTTAAACACACTTATTTTAGTTGAAAAAGTAATAATTCACATCCAACCGTAATTTAAAGTCAAAAGATTAAATGTTAAAATTTCATCAATATTGACAATTTTTTCAACGTTCGACTGGTCCGGGGTCATCGTTTTCGATCAGAAAATGATTTTTTGGACTCTACCAAAAATTATTCAAAATGTCATTTGGATCGGGCCTCATGTTGAATAACCACTTTTTAAACCCTCACAGTGACCAAAATTGGCATTTTTACAGCTTTGCTTTCTCAAAATCTTCAATTTTGACCAATTTCAGGCACAGAAATGACTTTAAACACACTTATTTTAGTTGAAAAAGTAATAATTCACATCCAACCGTCATTTAAAGTCAAAAGATTAAATGTTAAAATTTCATCAATATTGACCATTTTTTCAACATTCGACTGGTCCGGGTCATCGTTTTTCATCAGAAAATTGATTTTTTGGATTCTACCAAAAATGATTCAAAATGTCATTTGGATCGGGCCTCATGTTGAATAACCACTTTTTAAACCCTCACAGTGACCAAAATTGCCATTTTTACAGAGTTTTGCTTACTCAAAATCTTCAATTTTGACCAATTTCAGGCACGGAAATGACTTTAAACACACTTATTTTAGTTGAAAAAGTAATAATTCACATCCAACCGTCATTTAAAGTCAAAAGATTAAATGTTAAAATTTCATCAATATTGACCATTTTTTCAACGTTCGACTGGTCCGGGGTCATCGTTTTTTATCAGAAAATTGATTTTTTGGACCCTATCAAAAATGATTCAAAATGTCATTTGGATCGGGCCTCATGTTGAATAACCACTTTTTACACCCTCACAGTGACCAAAATTGCCATTTTTACAGAGTTTTGCTTACTCAAAATCTTCAATTTTGACCAATTTCAGGCACAGAAATGACTTTAAACACACTTATTTTAGTTGAAAAAGTAATAATTCACATCCAACCGTCATTTAAAGTCAAAAGATTAAATGTTAAAATTTCATCAATATTGACCATTTTTTCAACATTCGACTGGTCCGGGGTCATCGTTTTTCATCAGAAAATTGATTTTTTGGATTCTACCAAAAATGATTCAAAATGTCATTTGGATCGGGCCTCATGTTGAATAACCACTTTTTAAACCCTCACAGTGACCAAAATTGCCATTTTTACAGAGTTTTGCTTACTCAAAATCTTCAATTTTGACCAATTTCAGGCACAGAAATGACTTTAAACACACTTATTTTAGTTGAAAAAGTAATAACTCACATCCAACCTTCATTTAAAGTCAAAAGATTAAATGTTAAAATTTCATCAATATTGACCATTTTTTCAACGTTCGACTGGTCCGGGGTCATCGTTTTTCATCAGAAAATTGATTTTTTGGACTCTACCAAAAATGATTCAAAATGTTATTTGGATTGGGCCTCATGTTGAATATCCACTTTTTAAACCCTCACAGTGACCAAAATTGCCATTTTTACAGAGTTTTGCTTACTCAAAATCTTCAATTTTGACCAATTTCAGGCACAGAAATGACTTTAAACACACTTATTTTAGTTGAAAAAGTAATAATTCACATCCAACCGTAATTTAAAGTCAAAAGATTAAATGTTAAAATTTCATCAATATTGACAATTTTTTCAACGTTCGACTGGTCCGGGGTCATCGTTTTCGATCAGAAAATGATTTTTTGGACTCTACCAAAAATTATTCAAAATGTCATTTGGATCGGGCCTCATGTTGAATAACCACTTTTTAAACCCTCACAGTGACCAAAATTGGCATTTTTACAGCTTTGCTTTCTCAAAATCTTCAATTTTGACCAATTTCAGGCACAGAAATGACTTTAAACACACTTATTTTAGTTGAAAAAGTAATAATTCACATCCAACCGTCATTTAAAGTCAAAAGATTAAATGTTAAAATTTCATCAATATTGACCATTTTTTCAACATTCGACTGGTCCGGGTCATCGTTTTTCATCAGAAAATTGATTTTTTGGATTCTACCAAAAATGATTCAAAATGTCATTTGGATCGGGCCTCATGTTGAATAACCACTTTTTAAACCCTCACAGTGACCAAAATTGCCATTTTTACAGAGTTTTGCTTACTCAAAATCGTCAATTTTGACCAATTTCAGGCACAGAAATGACTTTAAACACACTTATTTAAGTTGAAAAAGTAATATTTCAAATCCAACCGTCATTTTAAGTCAAAAGATTAAATGTTAAAATTTCATCAATATTGACCATTTTTTTTCAACGTTCGACTGGTCCGGGGTCATCGTTTTTTATCAGAAAATTGATTTTTTGGACTCTACCAAAAATGATTCAAAATGTTATTTGGATTGGGCCTCATGTTGAATATCCACTTTTTAAACCCTCACAGTGACCAAAATTGCCATTTTTACAGAGTTTTGCTTACTCAAAATCTTCAATTTTGACCAATTTCAGGCACAGAAATGACTTTAAACACACTTATTTTAGTTGAAAAAGTAATAATTCACATCCAACCGTAATTTAAAGTCAAAAGATTAAATGTTAAAATTTCATCAATATTGACAATGTTTTCAACGTTCGACTGGTCCGGGGTCATCGTTTTTTATCAGAAAATTGATTTTTTGAACTCTACCAAAAATGATTCAAAATGTCATTTGGATCGGGCCTCATGTTGAATAACCACTTTTTACACCCTCACAGTGACCAAAATTGCCATTTTTACAGAGTTTTGCTTACTCAAAATCTTCAATTTTGACCAATTTCAGGCACGGAAATGACTTTAAACACACTTATTTTAGTTGAAAAAGTAATAATTCACATCCAACCGTCATTTAAAGTCAAAAGATTAAATGTTAAAATTTCATCAATATTGACCATTTTTTCAACGTTCGACTGGTCCGGGGTCATCGTTTTTTATCAGAAAATTGATTTTTTGGACCCTATCAAAAATGATTCAAAATGTCATTTGGATCGGGCCTCATGTTGAATAACCACTTTTTACACCCTCACAGTGACCAAAATTGCCATTTTTACAGAGTTTTGCTTACTCAAAATCTTCAATTTTGACCAATTTCAGGCACAGAAATGACTTTAAACACACTTATTTTAGTTGAAAAAGTAATAATTCACATCCAACCGTCATTTAAAGTCAAAAGATTAAATGTTAAAATTTCATCAATATTGACCATTTTTTCAACATTCGACTGGTCCGGGGTCATCGTTTTTCATCAGAAAATTGATTTTTTGGATTCTACCAAAAATGATTCAAAATGTCATTTGGATCGGGCCTCATGTTGAATAACCACTTTTTAAACCCTCACAGTGACCAAAATTGCCATTTTTACAGAGTTTTGCTTACTCAAAATCTTCAATTTTGACCAATTTCAGGCACAGAAATGACTTTAAACACACTTATTTTAGTTGAAAAAGTAATAACTCACATCCAACCTTCATTTAAAGTCAAAAGATTAAATGTTAAAATTTCATCAATATTGACCATTTTTTCAACGTTCGACTGGTCCGGGGTCATCGTTTTTCATCAGAAAATTGATTTTTTGGACTCTACCAAAAATGATTCAAAATGTTATTTGGATTGGGCCTCATGTTGAATATCCACTTTTTAAACCCTCACAGTGACCAAAATTGCCATTTTTACAGAGTTTTGCTTACTCAAAATCTTCAATTTTGACCAATTTCAGGCACAGAAATGACTTTAAACACACTTATTTTAGTTGAAAAAGTAATAATTCACATCCAACCGTAATTTAAAGTCAAAAGATTAAATGTTAAAATTTCATCAATATTGACAATTTTTTCAACGTTCGACTGGTCCGGGGTCATCGTTTTCGATCAGAAAATGATTTTTTGGACTCTACCAAAAATTATTCAAAATGTCATTTGGATCGGGCCTCATGTTGAATAACCACTTTTTAAACCCTCACAGTGACCAAAATTGGCATTTTTACAGCTTTGCTTTCTCAAAATCTTCAATTTTGACCAATTTCAGGCACAGAAATGACTTTAAACACACTTATTTTAGTTGAAAAAGTAATAATTCACATCCAACCGTCATTTAAAGTCAAAAGATTAAATGTTAAAATTTCATCAATATTGACCATTTTTTCAACATTCGACTGGTCCGGGTCATCGTTTTTCATCAGAAAATTGATTTTTTGGATTCTACCAAAAATGATTCAAAATGTCATTTGGATCGGGCCTCATGTTGAATAACCACTTTTTAAACCCTCACAGTGACCAAAATTGCCATTTTTACAGAGTTTTGCTTACTCAAAATCTTCAATTTTGACCAATTTCAGGCACGGAAAGGACTTTAAACACACTTATTTTAGTTGAAAAAGTAATAATTCACATCCAACCGTCATTTAAAGTCAAAAGATTAAATGTTAAAATTTCATCAATATTGACCATTTTTTCAACGTTCGACTGGTCCGGGGTCATCGTTTTTTATCAGAAAATTGATTTTTTGGACCCTATCAAAAATGATTCAAAATGTCATTTGGATCGGGCCTCATGTTGAATAACCACTTTTTACACCCTCACAGTGACCAAAATTGCCATTTTTACAGAGTTTTGCTTACTCAAAATCTTCAATTTTGACCAATTTCAGGCACAGAAATGACTTTAAACACACTTATTTTAGTTGAAAAAGTAATAATTCACATCCAACCGTCATTTAAAGTCAAAAGATTAAATGTTAAAATTTCATCAATATTGACCATTTTTTCAACATTCGACTGGTCCGGGGTCATCGTTTTTCATCAGAAAATTGATTTTTTGGATTCTACCAAAAATGATTCAAAATGTCATTTGGATCGGGCCTCATGTTGAATAACCACTTTTTAAACCCTCACAGTGACCAAAATTGCCATTTTTACAGAGTTTTGCTTACTCAAAATCTTCAATTTTGACCAATTTCAGGCACAGAAATGACTTTAAACACACTTATTTTAGTTGAAAAAGTAATAACTCACATCCAACCTTCATTTAAAGTCAAAAGATTAAATGTTAAAATTTCATCAATATTGACCATTTTTTCAACGTTCGACTGGTCCGGGGTCATCGTTTTTCATCAGAAAATTGATTTTTTGGACTCTACCAAAAATGATTCAAAATGTCATTTGGATTGGGCCTCATGTTGAATATCCACTTTTTAAACCCTCACAGTGACCAAAATTGCCATTTTTACAGAGTTTTGCTTACTCAAAATCTTCAATTTTGACCAATTTCAGGCACAGAAATGACTTTAAACACACTTATTTTAGTTGAAAAAGTAATAATTCACATCCAACCGTAATTTAAAGTCAAAAGATTAAATGTTAAAATTTCATCAATATTGACAATTTTTTCAACGTTCGACTGGTCCGGGGTCATCGTTTTCGATCAGAAAATGATTTTTTGGACTCTACCAAAAATTATTCAAAATGTCATTTGGATCGGGCCTCATGTTGAATAACCACTTTTTAAACCCTCACAGTGACCAAAATTGGCATTTTTACAGCTTTGCTTTCTCAAAATCTTCAATTTTGACCAATTTCAGGCACAGAAATGACTTTAAACACACTTATTTTAGTTGAAAAAGTAATAATTCACATCCAACCGTCATTTAAAGTCAAAAGATTAAATGTTAAAATTTCATCAATATTGACCATTTTTTCAACATTCGACTGGTCCGGGTCATCGTTTTTCATCAGAAAATTGATTTTTTGGATTCTACCAAAAATGATTCAAAATGTCATTTGGATCGGGCCTCATGTTGAATAACCACTTTTTAAACCCTCACAGTGACCAAAATTGCCATTTTTACAGAGTTTTGCTTACTCAAAATCGTCAATTTTGACCAATTTCAGGCACAGAAATGACTTTAAACACACTTATTTAAGTTGAAAAAGTAATATTTCAAATCCAACCGTCATTTTAAGTCAAAAGATTAAATGTTAAAATTTCATCAATATTGACCATTTTTTTTCAACGTTCGACTGGTCCGGGGTCATCGTTTTTTATCAGAAAATTGATTTTTTGAACTCTACCAAAAATGATTCAAAATGTCATTTGGATCGGGCCTCATGTTGAATAACCACTTTTTACACCCTCACAGTGACCAAAATTGCCATTTTTACAGAGTTTTGCTTACTCAAAATCTTCAATTTTGACCAATTTCAGGCACAGAAATGACTTTAAACACACTTATTTTAGTTGAAAAAGTAATAATTCACATCCAACCGTCATTTAAAGTCAAAAGATTAAATGTTAAAATTTCATCAATATTGACCATTTTTTCAACGTTCGACTGGTCCGGGGTCATCGTTTTTTATCAGAAAATTGATTTTTTGGACTCTATCAAAAATGATTCAAAATGTCATTTGGATCGGGCCTCATGTTGAATAACCACTTTTTACACCCTCACAGTGACCAAAATTGCCATTTTTACAGAGTTTTGCTTACTCAAAATCTTCAATTTTGACCAATTTCAGGCACAGAAATTACTTTAAACACACTTATTTTAGTTGAAAAAGTAATAATTCACATCCAACCGTCATTTTAAGTCAAAAGATTAAATGTTAAAATTTCATCAATATTGACCATTTTTTCAACGTTCGACTGGTCCGGGGTCATCGTTTTTCATCAGAAAATTGATTTTTTGGACTCTACCAAAAATGATTCAAAATGTTGTTTGGATTGGGCCTCATGTTGAATATCCACTTTTTAAACCCTCACAGTGACCAAAATTGCCATTTTTACAGAGTTTTGCTTACTCAAAATCTTCAATTTTGACCAATTTCAGGCACAGAAATGACTTTAAACACACTTATTTTAGTTGAAAAAGTAATAATTCACATCCAACCGTAATTTAAAGTCAAAAGATTAAATGTTAAAATTTCATCAATATTGACAATGTTTTCAACGTTCGACTGGTCCGGGGTCATCGTTTTTTATCAGAAAATTGATTTTTTGAACTCTACCAAAAATGATTCAAAATGTCATTTGGATCGGGCCTCATGTTGAATAACCACTTTTTACACCCTCACAGTGACCAAAATTGCCATTTTTACAGAGTTTTGCTTACTCAAAATCTTCAATTTTGACCAATTTCAGGCACGGAAATGACTTTAAACACACTTATTTTAGTTGAAAAAGTAATAATTCACATCCAACCGTCATTTAAAGTCAAAAGATTAAATGTTAAAATTTCATCAATATTGACCATTTTTTCAACGTTCGACTGGTCCGGGGTCATCGTTTTTTATCAGAAAATTGATTTTTTGGACCCTATCAAAAATGATTCAAAATGTCATTTGGATCGGGCCTCATGTTGAATAACCACTTTTTACACCCTCACAGTGACCAAAATTGCCATTTTTACAGAGTTTTGCTTACTCAAAATCTTCAATTTTGACCAATTTCAGGCACAGAAATGACTTTAAACACACTTATTTTAGTTGAAAAAGTAATAATTCACATCCAACCGTCATTTAAAGTCAAAAGATTAAATGTTAAAATTTCATCAATATTGACCATTTTTTCAACATTCGACTGGTCCGGGGTCATCGTTTTTCATCAGAAAATTGATTTTTTGGATTCTACCAAAAATGATTCAAAATGTCATTTGGATCGGGCCTCATGTTGAATAACCACTTTTTAAACCCTCACAGTGACCAAAATTGCCATTTTTACAGAGTTTTGCTTACTCAAAATCTTCAATTTTGACCAATTTCAGGCACAGAAATGACTTTAAACACACTTATTTTAGTTGAAAAAGTAATAACTCACATCCAACCTTCATTTAAAGTCAAAAGATTAAATGTTAAAATTTCATCAATATTGACCATTTTTTCAACGTTCGACTGGTCCGGGGTCATCGTTTTTCATCAGAAAATTGATTTTTTGGACTCTACCAAAAATGATTCAAAATGTTATTTGGATTGGGCCTCATGTTGAATATCCACTTTTTAAACCCTCACAGTGACCAAAATTGCCATTTTTACAGAGTTTTGCTTACTCAAAATCTTCAATTTTGACCAATTTCAGGCACGGAAAGGACTTTAAACACACTTATTTTAGTTGAAAAAGTAATAATTCACATCCAACCGTCATTTAAAGTCAAAAGATTAAATGTTAAAATTTCATCAATATTGACCATTTTTTCAACGTTCGACTGGTCCGGGGTCATCGTTTTTTATCAGAAAATTGATTTTTTGGACCCTATCAAAAATGATTCAAAATGTCATTTGGATCGGGCCTCATGTTGAATAACCACTTTTTACACCCTCACAGTGACCAAAATTGCCATTTTTACAGAGTTTTGCTTACTCAAAATCTTCAATTTTGACCAATTTCAGGCACAGAAATGACTTTAAACACACTTATTTTAGTTGAAAAAGTAATAATTCACATCCAACCGTCATTTAAAGTCAAAAGATTAAATGTTAAAATTTCATCAATATTGACCATTTTTTCAACATTTGACTGGTCCGGGGTCATCGTTTTTCATCAGAAAATTGATTTTTTGGATTCTACCAAAAATGATTCAAAATGTCATTTGGATCGGGCCTCATGTTGAATAACCACTTTTTAAACCCTCACAGTGACCAAAATTGCCATTTTTACAGAGTTTTGCTTACTCAAAATCTTCAATTTTGACCAATTTCAGGCACAGAAATGACTTTAAACACACTTATTTTAGTTGAAAAAGTAATAACTCACATCCAACCTTCATTTAAAGTCAAAAGATTAAATGTTAAAATTTCATCAATATTGACCATTTTTTCAACGTTCGACTGGTCCGGGGTCATCGTTTTTCATCAGAAAATTGATTTTTTGGACTCTACCAAAAATGATTCAAAATGTTATTTGGATTGGGCCTCATGTTGAATATCCACTTTTTAAACCCTCACAGTGACCAAAATTGCCATTTTTACAGAGTTTTGCTTACTCAAAATCTTCAATTTTGACCAATTTCAGGCACAGAAATGACTTTAAACACACTTATTTTAGTTGAAAAAGTAATAATTCACATCCAACCGTAATTTAAAGTCAAAAGATTAAATGTTAAAATTTCATCAATATTGACAATTTTTTCAACGTTCGACTGGTCCGGGGTCATCGTTTTCGATCAGAAAATGATTTTTTGGACTCTACCAAAAATTATTCAAAATGTCATTTGGATCGGGCCTCATGTTGAATAACCACTTTTTAAACCCTCACAGTGACCAAAATTGGCATTTTTACAGCTTTGCTTTCTCAAAATCTTCAATTTTGACCAATTTCAGGCACAGAAATGACTTTAAACACACTTATTTTAGTTGAAAAAGTAATAATTCACATCCAACCGTCATTTAAAGTCAAAAGATTAAATGTTAAAATTTCATCAATATTGACCATTTTTTCAACATTCGACTGGTCCGGGTCATCGTTTTTCATCAGAAAATTGATTTTTTGGATTCTACCAAAAATGATTCAAAATGTCATTTGGATCGGGCCTCATGTTGAATAACCACTTTTTAAACCCTCACAGTGACCAAAATTGCCATTTTTACAGAGTTTTGCTTACTCAAAATCGTCAATTTTGACCAATTTCAGGCACAGAAATGACTTTAAACACACTTATTTAAGTTGAAAAAGTAATATTTCAAATCCAACCGTCATTTTAAGTCAAAAGATTAAATGTTAAAATTTCATCAATATTGACCATTTTTTTTCAACGTTCGACTGGTCCGGGGTCATCGTTTTTTATCAGAAAATTGATTTTTTGAACTCTACCAAAAATGATTCAAAATGTCATTTGGATCGGGCCTCATGTTGAATAACCACTTTTTACACCCTCACAGTGACCAAAATTGCCATTTTTACAGAGTTTTGCTTACTCAAAATCTTCAATTTTGACCAATTTCAGGCACAGAAATGACTTTAAACACACTTATTTTAGTTGAAAAAGTAATAATTCACATCCAACCGTCATTTAAAGTCAAAAGATTAAATGTTAAAATTTCATCAATATTGACCATTTTTTCAACGTTCGACTGGTCCGGGGTCATCGTTTTTTATCAGAAAATTGATTTTTTGGACTCTATCAAAAATGATTCAAAATGTCATTTGGATCGGGCCTCATGTTGAATAACCACTTTTTACACCCTCACAGTGACCAAAATTGCCATTTTTACAGAGTTTTGCTTACTCAAAATCTTCAATTTTGACCAATTTCAGGCACAGAAATTACTTTAAACACACTTATTTTAGTTGAAAAAGTAATAATTCACATCCAACCATCATTTTAAGTCAAAAGATTAAATGTTAAAATTTCATCAATATTGACCATTTTTTCAACGTTCGACTGGTCCGGGGTCATCGTTTTTCATCAGAAAATTGATTTTTTGGACTCTACCAAAAATGATTCAAAATGTTATTTGGATTGGGCCTCATGTTGAATATCCACTTTTTAAACCCTCACAGTGACCAAAATTGCCATTTTTACAGAGTTTTGCTTACTCAAAATCTTCAATTTTGACCAATTTCAGGCACAGAAATGACTTTAAACACACTTATTTTAGTTGAAAAAGTAATAATTCACATCCAACCGTAATTTAAAGTCAAAAGATTAAATGTTAAAATTTCATCAATATTGACAATGTTTTCAACGTTCGACTGGTCCGGGGTCATCGTTTTTTATCAGAAAATTGATTTTTTGAACTCTACCAAAAATGATTCAAAATGTCATTTGGATCGGGCCTCATGTTGAATAACCACTTTTTACACCCTCACAGTGACCAAAATTGCCATTTTTACAGAGTTTTGCTTACTCAAAATCTTCAATTTTGACCAATTTCAGGCACGGAAATGACTTTAAACACACTTATTTTAGTTGAAAAAGTAATAATTCACATCCAACCGTCATTTAAAGTCAAAAGATTAAATGTTAAAATTTCATCAATATTGACCATTTTTTCAACGTTCGACTGGTCCGGGGTCATCGTTTTTTATCAGAAAATTGATTTTTTGGACCCTATCAAAAATGATTCAAAATGTCATTTGGATCGGGCCTCATGTTGAATAACCACTTTTTACACCCTCACAGTGACCAAAATTGCCATTTTTACAGAGTTTTGCTTACTCAAAATCTTCAATTTTGACCAATTTCAGGCACAGAAATGACTTTAAACACACTTATTTTAGTTGAAAAAGTAATAACTCACATCCAACCTTCATTTAAAGTCAAAAGATTAAATGTTAAAATTTCATCAATATTGACCATTTTTTCAACGTTCGACTGGTCCGGGGTCATCGTTTTTCATCAGAAAATTGATTTTTTGGACTCTACCAAAAATGATTCAAAATGTTATTTGGATTGGGCCTCATGTTGAATATCCACTTTTTAAACCCTCACAGTGACCAAAATTGCCATTTTTACAGAGTTTTGCTTACTCAAAATCTTCAATTTTGACCAATTTCAGGCACAGAAATGACTTTAAACACACTTATTTTAGTTGAAAAAGTAATAATTCACATCCAACCGTAATTTAAAGTCAAAAGATTAAATGTTAAAATTTCATCAATATTGACAATTTTTTCAACGTTCGACTGGTCCGGGGTCATCGTTTTCGATCAGAAAATGATTTTTTGGACTCTACCAAAAATTATTCAAAATGTCATTTGGATCGGGCCTCATGTTGAATAACCACTTTTTAAACCCTCACAGTGACCAAAATTGGCATTTTTACAGCTTTGCTTTCTCAAAATCTTCAATTTTGACCAATTTCAGGCACAGAAATGACTTTAAACACACTTATTTTAGTTGAAAAAGTAATAATTCACATCCAACCGTCATTTAAAGTCAAAAGATTAAATGTTAAAATTTCATCAATATTGACCATTTTTTCAACATTCGACTGGTCCGGGTCATCGTTTTTCATCAGAAAATTGATTTTTTGGATTCTACCAAAAATGATTCAAAATGTCATTTGGATCGGGCCTCATGTTGAATAACCACTTTTTAAACCCTCACAGTGACCAAAATTGCCATTTTTACAGAGTTTTGCTTACTCAAAATCTTCAATTTTGACCAATTTCAGGCACGGAAATGACTTTAAACACACTTATTTTAGTTGAAAAAGTAATAATTCACATCCAACCGTCATTTAAAGTCAAAAGATTAAATGTTAAAATTTCATCAATATTGACCATTTTTTCAACGTTCGACTGGTCCGGGGTCATCGTTTTTTATCAGAAAATTGATTTTTTGGACCCTATCAAAAATGATTCAAAATGTCATTTGGATCGGGCCTCATGTTGAATAACCACTTTTTACACCCTCACAGTGACCAAAATTGCCATTTTTACAGAGTTTTGCTTACTCAAAATCTTCAATTTTGACCAATTTCAGGCACAGAAATGACTTTAAACACACTTATTTTAGTTGAAAAAGTAATAATTCACATCCAACCGTCATTTAAAGTCAAAAGATTAAATGTTAAAATTTCATCAATATTGACCATTTTTTCAACATTCGACTGGTCCGGGGTCATCGTTTTTCATCAGAAAATTGATTTTTTGGATTCTACCAAAAATGATTCAAAATGTCATTTGGATCGGGCCTCATGTTGAATAACCACTTTTTAAACCCTCACAGTGACCAAAATTGCCATTTTTACAGAGTTTTGCTTACTCAAAATCTTCAATTTTGACCAATATCAGGCACAGAAATGACTTTAAACACACTTATTTTAGTTGAAAAAGTAATAACTCACATCCAACCTTCATTTAAAGTCAAAAGATTAAATGTTAAAATTTCATCAATATTGACCATTTTTTCAACGTTCGACTGGTCCGGGGTCATCGTTTTTCATCAGAAAATTGATTTTTTGGACTCTACCAAAAATGATTCAAAATGTTATTTGGATTGGGCCTCATGTTGAATATCCACTTTTTAAACCCTCACAGTGACCAAAATTGCCATTTTTACAGAGTTTTGCTTACTCAAAATCTTCAATTTTGACCAATTTCAGGCACAGAAATGACTTTAAACACACTTATTTTAGTTGAAAAAGTAATAATTCACATCCAACCGTAATTTAAAGTCAAAAGATTAAATGTTAAAATTTCATCAATATTGACAATTTTTTCAACGTTCGACTGGTCCGGGGTCATCGTTTTCGATCAGAAAATGATTTTTTGGACTCTACCAAAAATTATTCAAAATGTCATTTGGATCGGGCCTCATGTTGAATAACCACTTTTTAAACCCTCACAGTGACCAAAATTGGCATTTTTACAGCTTTGCTTTCTCAAAATCTTCAATTTTGACCAATTTCAGGCACAGAAATGACTTTAAACACACTTATTTTAGTTGAAAAAGTAATAATTCACATCCAACCGTCATTTAAAGTCAAAAGATTAAATGTTAAAATTTCATCAATATTGACCATTTTTTCAACATTCGACTGGTCCGGGTCATCGTTTTTCATCAGAAAATTGATTTTTTGGATTCTACCAAAAATGATTCAAAATGTCATTTGGATCGGGCCTCATGTTGAATAACCACTTTTTAAACCCTCACAGTGACCAAAATTGCCATTTTTACAGAGTTTTGCTTACTCAAAATCGTCAATTTTGACCAATTTCAGGCACAGAAATGACTTTAAACACACTTATTTAAGTTGAAAAAGTAATATTTCAAATCCAACCGTCATTTTAAGTCAAAAGATTAAATGTTAAAATTTCATCAATATTGACCATTTTTTTTCAACGTTCGACTGGTCCGGGGTCATCGTTTTTTATCAGAAAATTGATTTTTTGAACTCTACCAAAAATGATTCAAAATGTCATTTGGATCGGGCCTCATGTTGAATAACCACTTTTTACACCCTCACAGTGACCAAAATTGCCATTTTTACAGAGTTTTGCTTACTCAAAATCTTCAATTTTGACCAATTTCAGGCACAGAAATGACTTTAAACACACTTATTTTAGTTGAAAAAGTAATAATTCACATCCAACCGTCATTTAAAGTCAAAAGATTAAATGTTAAAATTTCATCAATATTGACCATTTTTTCAACGTTCGACTGGTCCGGGGTCATCGTTTTTTATCAGAAAATTGATTTTTTGGACTCTATCAAAAATGATTCAAAATGTCATTTGGATCGGGCCTCATGTTGAATAACCACTTTTTACACCCTCACAGTGACCAAAATTGCCATTTTTACAGAGTTTTGCTTACTCAAAATCTTCAATTTTGACCAATTTCAGGCACAGAAATTACTTTAAACACACTTATTTTAGTTGAAAAAGTAATAATTCACATCCAACCGTCATTTTAAGTCAAAAGATTAAATGTTAAAATTTCATCAATATTGACCATTTTTTCAACGTTCGACTGGTCCGGGGTCATCGTTTTTCATCAGAAAATTGATTTTTTGGACTCTACCAAAAATGATTCAAAATGTTATTTGGATTGGGCCTCATGTTGAATATCCACTTTTTAAACCCTCACAGTGACCAAAATTGCCATTTTTACAGAGTTTTGCTTACTCAAAATCTTCAATTTTGACCAATTTCAGGCACAGAAATGACTTTAAACACACTTATTTTAGTTGAAAAAGTAATAATTCACATCCAACCGTAATTTAAAGTCAAAAGATTAAATGTTAAAATTTCATCAATATTGACAATGTTTTCAACGTTCGACTGGTCCGGGGTCATCGTTTTTTATCAGAAAATTGATTTTTTGAACTCTACCAAAAATGATTCAAAATGTCATTTGGATCGGGCCTCATGTTGAATAACCACTTTTTACACCCTCACAGTGACCAAAATTGCCATTTTTACAGAGTTTTGCTTACTCAAAATCTTCAATTTTGACCAATTTCAGGCACGGAAATGACTTTAAACACACTTATTTTAGTTGAAAAAGTAATAATTCACATCCAACCGTCATTTAAAGTCAAAAGATTAAATGTTAAAATTTCATCAATATTGACCATTTTTTCAACGTTCGACTGGTCCGGGGTCATCGTTTTTTATCAGAAAATTGATTTTTTGGACCCTATCAAAAATGATTCAAAATGTCATTTGGATCGGGCCTCATGTTGAATAACCACTTTTTACACCCTCACAGTGACCAAAATTGCCATTTTTACAGAGTTTTGCTTACTCAAAATCTTCAATTTTGACCAATTTCAGGCACAGAAATGACTTTAAACACACTTATTTTAGTTGAAAAAGTAATAATTCACATCCAACCGTCATTTAAAGTCAAAAGATTAAATGTTAAAATTTCATCAATATTGACCATTTTTTCAACATTCGACTGGTCCGGGGTCATCGTTTTTCATCAGAAAATTGATTTTTTGGATTCTACCAAAAATGATTCAAAATGTCATTTGGATCGGGCCTCATGTTGAATAACCACTTTTTAAACCCTCACAGTGACCAAAATTGCCATTTTTACAGAGTTTTGCTTACTCAAAATCTTCAATTTTGACCAATTTCAGGCACAGAAATGACTTTAAACACACTTATTTTAGTTGAAAAAGTAATAACTCACATCCAACCTTCATTTAAAGTCAAAAGATTAAATGTTAAAATTTCATCAATATTGACCATTTTTTCAACGTTCGACTGGTCCGGGGTCATCGTTTTTCATCAGAAAATTGATTTTTTGGACTCTACCAAAAATGATTCAAAATGTTATTTGGATTGGGCCTCATGTTGAATATCCACTTTTTAAACCCTCACAGTGACCAAAATTGCCATTTTTACAGAGTTTTGCTTACTCAAAATCTTCAATTTTGACCAATTTCAGGCACAGAAATGACTTTAAACACACTTATTTTAGTTGAAAAAGTAATAATTCACATCCAACCGTAATTTAAAGTCAAAAGATTAAATGTTAAAATTTCATCAATATTGACAATTTTTTCAACGTTCGACTGGTCCGGGGTCATCGTTTTCGATCAGAAAATGATTTTTTGGACTCTACCAAAAATTATTCAAAATGTCATTTGGATCGGGCCTCATGTTGAATAACCACTTTTTAAACCCTCACAGTGACCAAAATTGGCATTTTTACAGCTTTGCTTTCTCAAAATCTTCAATTTTGACCAATTTCAGGCACAGAAATGACTTTAAACACACTTATTTTAGTTGAAAAAGTAATAATTCACATCCAACCGTCATTTAAAGTCAAAAGATTAAATGTTAAAATTTCATCAATATTGACCATTTTTTCAACATTCGACTGGTCCGGGTCATCGTTTTTCATCAGAAAATTGATTTTTTGGATTCTACCAAAAATGATTCAAAATGTCATTTGGATCGGGCCTCATGTTGAATAACCACTTTTTAAACCCTCACAGTGACCAAAATTGCCATTTTTACAGAGTTTTGCTTACTCAAAATCTTCAATTTTGACCAATTTCAGGCACGGAAATGACTTTAAACACACTTATTTTAGTTGAAAAAGTAATAATTCACATCCAACCGTCATTTAAAGTCAAAAGATTAAATGTTAAAATTTCATCAATATTGACCATTTTTTCAACGTTCGACTGGTCCGGGGTCATCGTTTTTTTATCAGAAAATTGATTTTTTGGACCCTATCAAAAATGATTCAAAATGTCATTTGGATTGGGCCTCATGTTGAATATCCACTTTTTAAAACCTCACAGTGACCAAAATTGCCATTTTTACAGAGTTTTGCTTACTCAAAATCTTCAATTTTGACCAATTTCAGGCACAGAAATGACTTTAAACACACTTATTTTAGTTGAAAAAGTAATAATTCACATCCAACCGTAATTTAAAGTCAAAAGATTAAATGTTAAAATTTCATCAATATTGACAATTTTTTCAACGTTCGACTGGTCCGGGGTCATCGTTTTCGATCAGAAAATGATTTTTTGGACTCTACCAAAAATTATTCAAAATGTCATTTGGATCGGGCCTCATGTTGAATAACCACTTTTTAAACCCTCACAGTGACCAAAATTGGCATTTTTACAGCTTTGCTTTCTCAAAATCTTCAATTTTGACCAATTTCAGGCACAGAAATGACTTTAAACACACTTATTTTAGTTGAAAAAGTAATAATTCACATCCAACCGTCATTTAAAATCAAAAGATTAAATGTTAAAATTTCATCAATATTGACCATTTTTTCAACATTCGACTGGTCCGGGTCATCGTTTTTCATCAGAAAATTGATTTTTTGGATTCTACCAAAAATGATTCAAAATGTCATTTGGATCGGGCCTCATGTTGAATAACCACTTTTTAAACCCTCACAGTGACCAAAATTGCCATTTTTACAGAGTTTTGCTTACTCAAAATCGTCAATTTTGACCAATTTCAGGCACAGAAATGACTTTAAACACACTTATTTAAGTTGAAAAAGTAATATTTCAAATCCAACCGTCATTTTAAGTCAAAAGATTAAATGTTAAAATTTCATCAATATTGACCATTTTTTTTCAACGTTCGACTGGTCCGGGGTCATCGTTTTTTATCAGAAAATTGATTTTTTGAACTCTACCAAAAATGATTCAAAATGTCATTTGGATCGGGCCTCATGTTGAATAACCACTTTTTACACCCTCACAGTGACCAAAATTGCCATTTTTACAGAGTTTTGCTTACTCAAAATCTTCAATTTTGACCAATTTCAGGCACAGAAATGACTTTAAACACACTTATTTTAGTTGAAAAAGTAATAATTCACATCCAACCGTCATTTAAAGTCAAAAGATTAAATGTTAAAATTTCATCAATATTGACCATTTTTTCAACATTCGACTGGTCCGGGGTCATCGTTTTTCATCAGAAAATTGATTTTTTGGATTCTACCAAAAATGATTCAAAATGTCATTTGGATCGGGCCTCATGTTGAATAACCACTTTTTAAACCCTCACAGTGACCAAAATTGCCATTTTTACAGAGTTTTGCTTACTCAAAATCTTCAATTTTGACCAATTTCAGGCACAGAAATGACTTTAAACACACTTATTTTAGTTGAAAAAGTAATAACTCACATCCAACCTTCATTTAAAGTCAAAAGATTAAATGTTAAAATTTCATCAATATTGACCATTTTTTCAACGTTCGACTGGTCCGGGGTCATCGTTTTTCATCAGAAAATTGATTTTTTGGACTCTACCAAAAATGATTCAAAATGTTATTTGGATTGGGCCTCATGTTGAATATCCACTTTTTAAACCCTCACAGTGACCAAAATTGCCATTTTTACAGAGTTTTGCTTACTCAAAATCTTCAATTTTGACCAATTTCAGGCACAGAAATGACTTTAAACACACTTATTTTAGTTGAAAAAGTAATAATTCACATCCAACCGTAATTTAAAGTCAAAAGATTAAATGTTAAAATTTCATCAATATTGACAATTTTTTCAACGTTCGACTGGTCCGGGGTCATCGTTTTCGATCAGAAAATGATTTTTTGGACTCTACCAAAAATTATTCAAAATGTCATTTGGATCGGGCCTCATGTTGAATAACCACTTTTTAAACCCTCACAGTGACCAAAATTGGCATTTTTACAGCTTTGCTCTCTCAAAATCTTCAATTTTGACCAATTTCAGGCACAGAAATGACTTTAAACACACTTATTTTAGTTGAAAAAGTAATAATTCACATCCAACCGTCATTTAAAGTCAAAAGATTAAATGTTAAAATTTCATCAATATTGACCATTTTTTCAACATTCGACTGGTCCGGGTCATCGTTTTTCATCAGAAAATTGATTTTTTGGATTCTACCAAAAATGATTCAAAATGTCATTTGGATCGGGCCTCATGTTGAATAACCACTTTTTAAACCCTCACAGTGACCAAAATTGCCATTTTTACAGAGTTTTGCTTACTCAAAATCTTCAATTTTGACCAATTTCAGGCACGGAAATGACTTTAAACACACTTATTTTAGTTGAAAAAGTAATAATTCACATCCAACCGTCATTTAAAGTCAAAAGATTAAATGTTAAAATTTCATCAATATTGACCATTTTTTCAACGTTCGACTGGTCCGGGGTCATCGTTTTTTATCAGAAAATTGATTTTTTGGACCCTATCAAAAATGATTCAAAATGTCATTTGGATCGGGCCTCATGTTGAATAACCACTTTTTACACCCTCACAGTGACCAAAATTGCCATTTTTACAGAGTTTTGCTTACTCAAAATCTTCAATTTTGACCAATTTCAGGCACAGAAATGACTTTAAACACACTTATTTTAGTTGAAAAAGTAATAATTCACATCCAACCGTCATTTAAAGTCAAAAGATTAAATGTTAAAATTTCATCAATATTGACCATTTTTTCAACATTCGACTGGTCCGGGGTCATCGTTTTTCATCAGAAAATTGATTTTTTGGATTCTACCAAAAATGATTCAAAATGTCATTTGGATCGGGCCTCATGTTGAATAACCACTTTTTAAACCCTCACAGTGACCAAAATTGCCATTTTTACAGAGTTTTGCTTACTCAAAATCTTCAATTTTGACCAATTTCAGGCACAGAAATGACTTTAAACACACTTATTTTAGTTGAAAAAGTAATAACTCACATCCAACCTTCATTTAAAGTCAAAAGATTAAATGTTAAAATTTCATCAATATTGACCATTTTTTCAACGTTCGACTGGTCCGGGGTCATCGTTTTTCATCAGAAAATTGATTTTTTGGACTCTACCAAAAATGATTCAAAATGTTATTTGGATTGGGCCTCATGTTGAATATCCACTTTTTAAACCCTCACAGTGACCAAAATTGCCATTTTTACAGAGTTTTGCTTACTCAAAATCTTCAATTTTGACCAATTTCAGGCACAGAAATGACTTTAAACACACTTATTTTAGTTGAAAAAGTAATAATTCACATCCAACCGTAATTTAAAGTCAAAAGATTAAATGTTAAAATTTCATCAATATTGACAATTTTTTCAACGTTCGACTGGTCCGGGGTCATCGTTTTCGATCAGAAAATGATTTTTTGGACTCTACCAAAAATTATTCAAAATGTCATTTGGATCGGGCCTCATGTTGAATAACCACTTTTTAAACCCTCACAGTGACCAAAATTGGCATTTTTACAGCTTTGCTTTCTCAAAATCTTCAATTTTGACCAATTTCAGGCACAGAAATGACTTTAAACACACTTATTTTAGTTGAAAAAGTAATAATTCACATCCAACCGTCATTTAAAGTCAAAAGATTAAATGTTAAAATTTCATCAATATTGACCATTTTTTCAACATTCGACTGGTCCGGGTCATCGTTTTTCATCAGAAAATTGATTTTTTGGATTCTACCAAAAATGATTCAAAATGTCATTTGGATCGGGCCTCATGTTGAATAACCACTTTTTAAACCCTCACAGTGACCAAAATTGCCATTTTTACAGAGTTTTGCTTACTCAAAATCGTCAATTTTGACCAATTTCAGGCACAGAAATGACTTTAAACACACTTATTTAAGTTGAAAAAGTAATATTTCAAATCCAACCGTCATTTTAAGTCAAAAGATTAAATGTTAAAATTTCATCAATATTGACCATTTTTTTTCAACGTTCGACTGGTCCGGGGTCATCGTTTTTTATCAGAAAATTGATTTTTTGAACTCTACCAAAAATGATTCAAAATGTCATTTGGATCGGGCCTCATGTTGAATAACCACTTTTTACACCCTCACAGTGACCAAAATTGCCATTTTTACAGAGTTTTGCTTACTCAAAATCTTCAATTTTGACCAATTTCAGGCACAGAAATGACTTTAAACACACTTATTTTAGTTGAAAAAGTAATAATTCACATCCAACCGTCATTTAAAGTCAAAAGATTAAATGTTAAAATTTCATCAATATTGACCATTTTTTCAACGTTCGACTGGTCCGGGGTCATCGTTTTTTATCAGAAAATTGATTTTTTGGACTCTATCAAAAATGATTCAAAATGTCATTTGGATCGGGCCTCATGTTGAATAACCACTTTTTACACCCTCACAGTGACCAAAATTGCCATTTTTACAGAGTTTTGCTTACTCAAAATCTTCAATTTTGACCAATTTCAGGCACAGAAATTACTTTAAACACACTTATTTTAGTTGAAAAAGTAATAATTCACATCCAACCGTCATTTAAAGTCAAAAGATTAAATGTTAAAATTTCATCAATATTGACCATTTTTTCAACATTCGACTGGTCCGGGGTCATCGTTTTTCATCAGAAAATTGATTTTTTGGATTCTACCAAAAATGATTCAAAATGTCATTTGGATCGGGCCTCATGTTGAATATCCACTTTTTAAACCCTCACAGTGACCAAAATTGCCATTTTTACAGAGTTTTGCTTACTCAAAATCTTCAATTTTGACCAATTTCAGGCACAGAAATGACTTTAAACACACTTATTTTAGTTGAAAAAGTAATAACTCACATCCAACCTTCATTTAAAGTCAAAAGATTAAATGTTAAAATTTCATCAATATTGACCATTTTTTCAACGTTCGACTGGTCCGGGGTCATCGTTTTTCATCAGAAAATTGATTTTTTGGACTCTACCAAAAATGATTCAAAATGTTATTTGGATTGGGCCTCATGTTGAATATCCACTTTTTACACCCTCACAGTGACCAAAATTGCCATTTTTACAGAGTTTTGCTTACTCAAAATCTTCAATTTTGACCAATTTCAGGCACAGAAATGACTTTAAACACACTTATTTTAGTTGAAAAAGTAATAATTCACATCCAACCGTCATTTAAAGTCAAAAGATTAAATGTTAAAATTTCATCAATATTGACCATTTTTTCAACATTCGACTGGTCCGGGTCATCGTTTTTCATCAGAAAATTGATTTTTTGGATTCTACCAAAAATGATTCAAAATGTCATTTGGATCGGGCCTCATGTTGAATAACCACTTTTTAAACCCTCACAGTGACCAAAATTGCCATTTTTACAGAGTTTTGCTTACTCAAAATCTTCAATTTTGACCAATTTCAGGCACGGAAATGACTTTAAACACACTTATTTTAGTTGAAAAAGTAATAATTCACATCCAACCGTCATTTAAAGTCAAAAGATTAAATGTTAAAATTTCATCAATATTGACCATTTTTTCAACGTTCGACTGGTCCGGGGTCATCGTTTTTTATCAGAAAATTGATTTTTTGGACCCTATCAAAAATGATTCAAAATGTCATTTGGATCGGGCCTCATGTTGAATAACCACTTTTTACACCCTCACAGTGACCAAAATTGCCATTTTTACAGAGTTTTGCTTACTCAAAATCTTCAATTTTGACCAATTTCAGGCACAGAAATGACTTTAAACACACTTATTTTAGTTGAAAAAGTAATAATTCACATCCAACCGTCATTTAAAGTCAAAAGATTAAATGTTAAAATTTCATCAATATTGACCATTTTTTCAACATTCGACTGGTCCGGGGTCATCGTTTTTCATCAGAAAATTGATTTTTTGGATTCTACCAAAAATGATTCAAAATGTCATTTGGATCGGGCCTCATGTTGAATAACCACTTTTTAAACCCTCACAGTGACCAAAATTGCCATTTTTACAGAGTTTTGCTTACTCAAAATCTTCAATTTTGACCAATTTCAGGCACAGAAATGACTTTAAACACACTTATTTTAGTTGAAAAAGTAATAACTCACATCCAACCTTCATTTAAAGTCAAAAGATTAAATGTTAAAATTTCATCAATATTGACCATTTTTTCAACGTTCGACTGGTCCGGGGTCATCGTTTTTCATCAGAAAATTGATTTTTTGGACTCTACCAAAAATGATTCAAAATGTTATTTGGATTGGGCCTCATGTTGAATATCCACTTTTTAAACCCTCACAGTGACCAAAATTGCCATTTTTACAGAGTTTTGCTTACTCAAAATCTTCAATTTTGACCAATTTCAGGCACAGAAATGACTTTAAACACACTTATTTTAGTTGAAAAAGTAATAATTCACATCCAACCGTAATTTAAAGTCAAAAGATTAAATGTTAAAATTTCATCAATATTGACAATTTTTTCAACGTTCGACTGGTCCGGGGTCATCGTTTTCGATCAGAAAATGATTTTTTGGACTCTACCAAAAATTATTCAAAATGTCATTTGGATCGGGCCTCATGTTGAATAACCACTTTTTAAACCCTCACAGTGACCAAAATTGGCATTTTTACAGCTTTGCTTTCTCAAAATCTTCAATTTTGACCAATTTCAGGCACAGAAATGACTTTAAACACACTTATTTTAGTTGAAAAAGTAATAATTCACATCCAACCGTCATTTAAAGTCAAAAGATTAAATGTTAAAATTTCATCAATATTGACCATTTTTTCAACATTCGACTGGTCCGGGTCATCGTTTTTCATCAGAAAATTGATTTTTTGGATTCTACCAAAAATGATTCAAAATGTCATTTGGATCGGGCCTCATGTTGAATAACCACTTTTTAAACCCTCACAGTGACCAAAATTGCCATTTTTACAGAGTTTTGCTTACTCAAAATCTTCAATTTTGACCAATTTCAGGCACGGAAATGACTTTAAACACACTTATTTTAGTTGAAAAAGTAATAATTCACATCCAACCGTCATTTAAAGTCAAAAGATTAAATGTTAAAATTTCATCAATATTGACCATTTTTTCAACGTTCGACTGGTCCGGGGTCATCGTTTTTTTATCAGAAAATTGATTTTTTGGACCCTATCAAAAATGATTCAAAATGTCATTTGGATTGGGCCTCATGTTGAATATCCACTTTTTAAAACCTCACAGTGACCAAAATTGCCATTTTTACAGAGTTTTGCTTACTCAAAATCTTCAATTTTGACCAATTTCAGGCACAGAAATGACTTTAAACACACTTATTTTAGTTGAAAAAGTAATAATTCACATCCAACCGTAATTTAAAGTCAAAAGATTAAATGTTAAAATTTCATCAATATTGACAATTTTTTCAACGTTCGACTGGTCCGGGGTCATCGTTTTCGATCAGAAAATGATTTTTTGGACTCTACCAAAAATTATTCAAAATGTCATTTGGATCGGGCCTCATGTTGAATAACCACTTTTTAAACCCTCACAGTGACCAAAATTGGCATTTTTACAGCTTTGCTTTCTCAAAATCTTCAATTTTGACCAATTTCAGGCACAGAAATGACTTTAAACACACTTATTTTAGTTGAAAAAGTAATAATTCACATCCAACCGTCATTTAAAATCAAAAGATTAAATGTTAAAATTTCATCAATATTGACCATTTTTTCAACATTCGACTGGTCCGGGTCATCGTTTTTCATCAGAAAATTGATTTTTTGGATTCTACCAAAAATGATTCAAAATGTCATTTGGATCGGGCCTCATGTTGAATAACCACTTTTTAAACCCTCACAGTGACCAAAATTGCCATTTTTACAGAGTTTTGCTTACTCAAAATCGTCAATTTTGACCAATTTCAGGCACAGAAATGACTTTAAACACACTTATTTAAGTTGAAAAAGTAATATTTCAAATCCAACCGTCATTTTAAGTCAAAAGATTAAATGTTAAAATTTCATCAATATTGACCATTTTTTTTCAACGTTCGACTGGTCCGGGGTCATCGTTTTTTATCAGAAAATTGATTTTTTGAACTCTACCAAAAATGATTCAAAATGTCATTTGGATCGGGCCTCATGTTGAATAACCACTTTTTACACCCTCACAGTGACCAAAATTGCCATTTTTACAGAGTTTTGCTTACTCAAAATCTTCAATTTTGACCAATTTCAGGCACAGAAATGACTTTAAACACACTTATTTTAGTTGAAAAAGTAATAATTCACATCCAACCGTCATTTAAAGTCAAAAGATTAAATGTTAAAATTTCATCAATATTGACCATTTTTTCAACATTCGACTGGTCCGGGGTCATCGTTTTTCATCAGAAAATTGATTTTTTGGATTCTACCAAAAATGATTCAAAATGTCATTTGGATCGGGCCTCATGTTGAATAACCACTTTTTAAACCCTCACAGTGACCAAAATTGCCATTTTTACAGAGTTTTGCTTACTCAAAATCTTCAATTTTGACCAATTTCAGGCACAGAAATGACTTTAAACACACTTATTTTAGTTGAAAAAGTAATAACTCACATCCAACCTTCATTTAAAGTCAAAAGATTAAATGTTAAAATTTCATCAATATTGACCATTTTTTCAACGTTCGACTGGTCCGGGGTCATCGTTTTTCATCAGAAAATTGATTTTTTGGACTCTACCAAAAATGATTCAAAATGTTATTTGGATTGGGCCTCATGTTGAATATCCACTTTTTAAACCCTCACAGTGACCAAAATTGCCATTTTTACAGAGTTTTGCTTACTCAAAATCTTCAATTTTGACCAATTTCAGGCACAGAAATGACTTTAAACACACTTATTTTAGTTGAAAAAGTAATAATTCACATCCAACCGTAATTTAAAGTCAAAAGATTAAATGTTAAAATTTCATCAATATTGACAATTTTTTCAACGTTCGACTGGTCCGGGGTCATCGTTTTCGATCAGAAAATGATTTTTTGGACTCTACCAAAAATTATTCAAAATGTCATTTGGATCGGGCCTCATGTTGAATAACCACTTTTTAAACCCTCACAGTGACCAAAATTGGCATTTTTACAGCTTTGCTCTCTCAAAATCTTCAATTTTGACCAATTTCAGGCACAGAAATGACTTTAAACACACTTATTTTAGTTGAAAAAGTAATAATTCACATCCAACCGTCATTTAAAGTCAAAAGATTAAATGTTAAAATTTCATCAATATTGACCATTTTTTCAACATTCGACTGGTCCGGGTCATCGTTTTTCATCAGAAAATTGATTTTTTGGATTCTACCAAAAATGATTCAAAATGTCATTTGGATCGGGCCTCATGTTGAATAACCACTTTTTAAACCCTCACAGTGACCAAAATTGCCATTTTTACAGAGTTTTGCTTACTCAAAATCTTCAATTTTGACCAATTTCAGGCACGGAAATGACTTTAAACACACTTATTTTAGTTGAAAAAGTAATAATTCACATCCAACCGTCATTTAAAGTCAAAAGATTAAATGTTAAAATTTCATCAATATTGACCATTTTTTCAACGTTCGACTGGTCCGGGGTCATCGTTTTTTATCAGAAAATTGATTTTTTGGACCCTATCAAAAATGATTCAAAATGTCATTTGGATCGGGCCTCATGTTGAATAACCACTTTTTACACCCTCACAGTGACCAAAATTGCCATTTTTACAGAGTTTTGCTTACTCAAAATCTTCAATTTTGACCAATTTCAGGCACAGAAATGACTTTAAACACACTTATTTTAGTTGAAAAAGTAATAATTCACATCCAACCGTCATTTAAAGTCAAAAGATTAAATGTTAAAATTTCATCAATATTGACCATTTTTTCAACATTCGACTGGTCCGGGGTCATCGTTTTTCATCAGAAAATTGATTTTTTGGATTCTACCAAAAATGATTCAAAATGTCATTTGGATCGGGCCTCATGTTGAATAACCACTTTTTAAACCCTCACAGTGACCAAAATTGCCATTTTTACAGAGTTTTGCTTACTCAAAATCTTCAATTTTGACCAATTTCAGGCACAGAAATGACTTTAAACACACTTATTTTAGTTGAAAAAGTAATAACTCACATCCAACCTTCATTTAAAGTCAAAAGATTAAATGTTAAAATTTCATCAATATTGACCATTTTTTCAACGTTCGACTGGTCCGGGGTCATCGTTTTTCATCAGAAAATTGATTTTTTGGACTCTACCAAAAATGATTCAAAATGTTATTTGGATTGGGCCTCATGTTGAATATCCACTTTTTAAACCCTCACAGTGACCAAAATTGCCATTTTTACAGAGTTTTGCTTACTCAAAATCTTCAATTTTGACCAATTTCAGGCACAGAAATGACTTTAAACACACTTATTTTAGTTGAAAAAGTAATAATTCACATCCAACCGTAATTTAAAGTCAAAAGATTAAATGTTAAAATTTCATCAATATTGACAATTTTTTCAACGTTCGACTGGTCCGGGGTCATCGTTTTCGATCAGAAAATGATTTTTTGGACTCTACCAAAAATTATTCAAAATGTCATTTGGATCGGGCCTCATGTTGAATAACCACTTTTTAAACCCTCACAGTGACCAAAATTGGCATTTTTACAGCTTTGCTTTCTCAAAATCTTCAATTTTGACCAATTTCAGGCACAGAAATGACTTTAAACACACTTATTTTAGTTGAAAAAGTAATAATTCACATCCAACCGTCATTTAAAGTCAAAAGATTAAATGTTAAAATTTCATCAATATTGACCATTTTTTCAACATTCGACTGGTCCGGGTCATCGTTTTTCATCAGAAAATTGATTTTTTGGATTCTACCAAAAATGATTCAAAATGTCATTTGGATCGGGCCTCATGTTGAATAACCACTTTTTAAACCCTCACAGTGACCAAAATTGCCATTTTTACAGAGTTTTGCTTACTCAAAATCGTCAATTTTGACCAATTTCAGGCACAGAAATGACTTTAAACACACTTATTTAAGTTGAAAAAGTAATATTTCAAATCCAACCGTCATTTTAAGTCAAAAGATTAAATGTTAAAATTTCATCAATATTGACCATTTTTTTTCAACGTTCGACTGGTCCGGGGTCATCGTTTTTTATCAGAAAATTGATTTTTTGAACTCTACCAAAAATGATTCAAAATGTCATTTGGATCGGGCCTCATGTTGAATAACCACTTTTTACACCCTCACAGTGACCAAAATTGCCATTTTTACAGAGTTTTGCTTACTCAAAATCTTCAATTTTGACCAATTTCAGGCACAGAAATGACTTTAAACACACTTATTTTAGTTGAAAAAGTAATAATTCACATCCAACCGTCATTTAAAGTCAAAAGATTAAATGTTAAAATTTCATCAATATTGACCATTTTTTCAACGTTCGACTGGTCCGGGGTCATCGTTTTTTATCAGAAAATTGATTTTTTGGACTCTATCAAAAATGATTCAAAATGTCATTTGGATCGGGCCTCATGTTGAATAACCACTTTTTACACCCTCACAGTGACCAAAATTGCCATTTTTACAGAGTTTTGCTTACTCAAAATCTTCAATTTTGACCAATTTCAGGCACAGAAATTACTTTAAACACACTTATTTTAGTTGAAAAAGTAATAATTCACATCCAACCGTCATTTAAAGTCAAAAGATTAAATGTTAAAATTTCATCAATATTGACCATTTTTTCAACATTCGACTGGTCCGGGGTCATCGTTTTTCATCAGAAAATTGATTTTTTGGATTCTACCAAAAATGATTCAAAATGTCATTTGGATCGGGCCTCATGTTGAATATCCACTTTTTAAACCCTCACAGTGACCAAAATTGCCATTTTTACAGAGTTTTGCTTACTCAAAATCTTCAATTTTGACCAATTTCAGGCACAGAAATGACTTTAAACACACTTATTTTAGTTGAAAAAGTAATAACTCACATCCAACCTTCATTTAAAGTCAAAAGATTAAATGTTAAAATTTCATCAATATTGACCATTTTTTCAACGTTCGACTGGTCCGGGGTCATCGTTTTTCATCAGAAAATTGATTTTTTGGACTCTACCAAAAATGATTCAAAATGTTATTTGGATTGGGCCTCATGTTGAATATCCACTTTTTACACCCTCACAGTGACCAAAATTGCCATTTTTACAGAGTTTTGCTTACTCAAAATCTTCAATTTTGACCAATTTCAGGCACAGAAATGACTTTAAACACACTTATTTTAGTTGAAAAAGTAATAATTCACATCCAACCGTCATTTAAAGTCAAAAGATTAAATGTTAAAATTTCATCAATATTGACCATTTTTTCAACATTCGACTGGTCCGGGTCATCGTTTTTCATCAGAAAATTGATTTTTTGGATTCTACCAAAAATGATTCAAAATGTCATTTGGATCGGGCCTCATGTTGAATAACCACTTTTTAAACCCTCACAGTGACCAAAATTGCCATTTTTACAGAGTTTTGCTTACTCAAAATCTTCAATTTTGACCAATTTCAGGCACGGAAATGACTTTAAACACACTTATTTTAGTTGAAAAAGTAATAATTCACATCCAACCGTCATTTAAAGTCAAAAGATTAAATGTTAAAATTTCATCAATATTGACCATTTTTTCAACGTTCGACTGGTCCGGGGTCATCGTTTTTTATCAGAAAATTGATTTTTTGGACCCTATCAAAAATGATTCAAAATGTCATTTGGATCGGGCCTCATGTTGAATAACCACTTTTTACACCCTCACAGTGACCAAAATTGCCATTTTTACAGAGTTTTGCTTACTCAAAATCTTCAATTTTGACCAATTTCAGGCACAGAAATGACTTTAAACACACTTATTTTAGTTGAAAAAGTAATAATTCACATCCAACCGTCATTTAAAGTCAAAAGATTAAATGTTAAAATTTCATCAATATTGACCATTTTTTCAACATTCGACTGGTCCGGGGTCATCGTTTTTCATCAAAAAATTGATTTTTTGGATTCTACCAAAAATGATTCAAAATGTCATTTGGATCGGGCCTCATGTTGAATAACCACTTTTTAAACCCTCACAGTGACCAAAATTGCCATTTTTACAGAGTTTTGCTTACTCAAAATCTTCAATTTTGACCAATTTCAGGCACAGAAATGACTTTAAACACACTTATTTTAGTTGAAAAAGTAATAACTCACATCCAACCTTCATTTAAAGTCAAAAGATTAAATGTTAAAATTTCATCAATATTGACCATTTTTTCAACGTTCGACTGGTCCGGGGTCATCGTTTTTCATCAGAAAATTGATTTTTTGGACTCTACCAAAAATGATTCAAAATGTTATTTGGATTGGGCCTCATGTTGAATATCCACTTTTTAAACCCTCACAGTGACCAAAATTGCCATTTTTACAGAGTTTTGCTTACTCAAAATCTTCAATTTTGACCAATTTCAGGCACAGAAATGACTTTAAACACACTTATTTTAGTTGAAAAAGTAATAATTCACATCCAACCGTAATTTAAAGTCAAAAGATTAAATGTTAAAATTTCATCAATATTGACAATTTTTTCAACGTTCGACTGGTCCGGGGTCATCGTTTTCGATCAGAAAATGATTTTTTGGACTCTACCAAAAATTATTCAAAATGTCATTTGGATCGGGCCTCATGTTGAATAACCACTTTTTAAACCCTCACAGTGACCAAAATTGGCATTTTTACAGCTTTGCTTTCTCAAAATCTTCAATTTTGACCAATTTCAGGCACAGAAATGACTTTAAACACACTTATTTTAGTTGAAAAAGTAATAATTCACATCCAACCGTCATTTAAAATCAAAAGATTAAATGTTAAAATTTCATCAATATTGACCATTTTTTCAACATTCGACTGGTCCGGGGTCATCGTTTTTCATCAGAAAATTGATTTTTTGGACTCTACCAAAAATGATTCAAAATGTTATTTGGATTGGGCCTCATGTTGAATATCCACTTTTTACACCCTCACAGTGACCAAAATTGCCATTTTTACAGAGTTTTGCTTACTCAAAATCTTCAATTTTGACCAATTTCAGGCACAGAAATGACTTTAAACACACTTATTTTAGTTGAAAAAGTAATAATTCACATCCAACCGTCATTTAAAGTCAAAAGATTAAATGTTAAAATTTCATCAATATTGACCATTTTTTCAACATTCGACTGGTCCGGGTCATCGTTTTTCATCAGAAAATTGATTTTTTGGATTCTACCAAAAATGATTCAAAATGTCATTTGGATCGGGCCTCATGTTGAATAACCACTTTTTAAACCCTCACAGTGACCAAAATTGCCATTTTTACAGAGTTTTGCTTACTCAAAATCTTCAATTTTGACCAATTTCAGGCACGGAAATGACTTTAAACACACTTATTTTAGTTGAAAAAGTAATAATTCACATCCAACCGTCATTTAAAGTCAAAAGATTAAATGTTAAAATTTCATCAATATTGACCATTTTTTCAACGTTCGACTGGTCCGGGGTCATCGTTTTTTATCAGAAAATTGATTTTTTGGACCCTATCAAAAATGATTCAAAATGTCATTTGGATCGGGCCTCATGTTGAATAACCACTTTTTACACCCTCACAGTGACCAAAATTGCCATTTTTACAGAGTTTTGCTTACTCAAAATCTTCAATTTTGACCAATTTCAGGCACAGAAATGACTTTAAACACACTTATTTTAGTTGAAAAAGTAATAATTCACATCCAACCGTCATTTAAAGTCAAAAGATTAAATGTTAAAATTTCATCAATATTGACCATTTTTTCAACATTCGACTGGTCCGGGGTCATCGTTTTTCATCAAAAAATTGATTTTTTGGATTCTACCAAAAATGATTCAAAATGTCATTTGGATCGGGCCTCATGTTGAATAACCACTTTTTAAACCCTCACAGTGACCAAAATTGCCATTTTTACAGAGTTTTGCTTACTCAAAATCTTCAATTTTGACCAATTTCAGGCACAGAAATGACTTTAAACACACTTATTTTAGTTGAAAAAGTAATAACTCACATCCAACCTTCATTTAAAGTCAAAAGATTAAATGTTAAAATTTCATCAATATTGACCATTTTTTCAACGTTCGACTGGTCCGGGGTCATCGTTTTTCATCAGAAAATTGATTTTTTGGACTCTACCAAAAATGATTCAAAATGTTATTTGGATTGGGCCTCATGTTGAATATCCACTTTTTAAACCCTCACAGTGACCAAAATTGCCATTTTTACAGAGTTTTGCTTACTCAAAATCTTCAATTTTGACCAATTTCAGGCACAGAAATGACTTTAAACACACTTATTTTAGTTGAAAAAGTAATAATTCACATCCAACCGTAATTTAAAGTCAAAAGATTAAATGTTAAAATTTCATCAATATTGACAATTTTTTCAACGTTCGACTGGTCCGGGGTCATCGTTTTCGATCAGAAAATGATTTTTTGGACTCTACCAAAAATTATTCAAAATGTCATTTGGATCGGGCCTCATGTTGAATAACCACTTTTTAAACCCTCACAGTGACCAAAATTGGCATTTTTACAGCTTTGCTTTCTCAAAATCTTCAATTTTGACCAATTTCAGGCACAGAAATGACTTTAAACACACTTATTTTAGTTGAAAAAGTAATAATTCACATCCAACCGTCATTTAAAATCAAAAGATTAAATGTTAAAATTTCATCAATATTGACCATTTTTTCAACATTCGACTGGTCCGGGTCATCGTTTTTCATCAGAAAATTGATTTTTTGGATTCTACCAAAAATGATTCAAAATGTCATTTGGATCGGGCCTCATGTTGAATAACCACTTTTTAAACCCTCACAGTGACCAAAATTGCCATTTTTACAGAGTTTTGCTTACTCAAAATCGTCAATTTTGACCAATTTCAGGCACAGAAATGACTTTAAACACACTTATTTAAGTTGAAAAAGTAATATTTCAAATCCAACCGTCATTTTAAGTCAAAAGATTAAATGTTAAAATTTCATCAATATTGACCATTTTTTTTCAACGTTCGACTGGTCCGGGGTCATCGTTTTTTATCAGAAAATTGATTTTTTGAACTCTACCAAAAATGATTCAAAATGTCATTTGGATCGGGCCTCATGTTGAATAACCACTTTTTACACCCTCACAGTGACCAAAATTGCCATTTTTACAGAGTTTTGCTTACTCAAAATCTTCAATTTTGACCAATTTCAGGCACAGAAATGACTTTAAACACACTTATTTTAGTTGAAAAAGTAATAATTCACATCCAACCGTCATTTAAAGTCAAAAGATTAAATGTTAAAATTTCATCAATATTGACCATTTTTTCAACGTTCGACTGGTCCGGGGTCATCGTTTTTTATCAGAAAATTGATTTTTGGACTCTATCAAAAATGATTCAAAATGTCATTTGGATCGGGCCTCATGTTGAATAACCACTTTTTACACCCTCACAGTGACCAAAATTGCCATTTTTACAGAGTTTTGCTTACTCAAAATCTTCAATTTTGACCAATTTCAGGCACAGAAATTACTTTAAACACACTTATTTTAGTTGAAAAAGTAATAATTCACATCCAACCGTCATTTAAAGTCAAAAGATTAAATGTTAAAATTTCATCAATATTGACCATTTTTTCAACATTCGACTGGTCCGGGGTCATCGTTTTTCATCAAAAAATTGATTTTTTGGATTCTACCAAAAATGATTCAAAATGTCATTTGGATCGGGCCTCATGTTGAATAACCACTTTTTAAACCCTCACAGTGACCAAAATTGCCATTTTTACAGAGTTTTGCTTACTCAAAATCTTCAATTTTGACCAATTTCAGGCACAGAAATGACTTTAAACACACTTATTTTAGTTGAAAAAGTAATAACTCACATCCAACCTTCATTTAAAGTCAAAAGATTAAATGTTAAAATTTCATCAATATTGACCATTTTTTCAACGTTCGACTGGTCCGGGGTCATCGTTTTTCATCAGAAAATTGATTTTTTGGACTCTACCAAAAATGATTCAAAATGTTATTTGGATTGGGCCTCATGTTGAATATCCACTTTTTAAACCCTCACAGTGACCAAAATTGCCATTTTTACAGAGTTTTGCTTACTCAAAATCTTCAATTTTGACCAATTTCAGGCACAGAAATGACTTTAAACACACTTATTTTAGTTGAAAAAGTAATAATTCACATCCAACCGTAATTTAAAGTCAAAAGATTAAATGTTAAAATTTCATCAATATTGACAATTTTTTCAACGTTCGACTGGTCCGGGGTCATCGTTTTCGATCAGAAAATGATTTTTTGGACTCTACCAAAAATTATTCAAAATGTCATTTGGATCGGGCCTCATGTTGAATAACCACTTTTTAAACCCTCACAGTGACCAAAATTGGCATTTTTACAGCTTTGCTTTCTCAAAATCTTCAATTTTGACCAATTTCAGGCACAGAAATGACTTTAAACACACTTATTTTAGTTGAAAAAGTAATAATTCACATCCAACCGTCATTTAAAATCAAAAGATTAAATGTTAAAATTTCATCAATATTGACCATTTTTTCAACATTCGACTGGTCCGGGGTCATCGTTTTTCATCAGAAAATTGATTTTTTGGACTCTACCAAAAATGATTCAAAATGTTATTTGGATTGGGCCTCATGTTGAATATCCACTTTTTACACCCTCACAGTGACCAAAATTGCCATTTTTACAGAGTTTTGCTTACTCAAAATCTTCAATTTTGACCAATTTCAGGCACAGAAATGACTTTAAACACACTTATTTTAGTTGAAAAAGTAATAATTCACATCCAACCGTCATTTAAAGTCAAAAGATTAAATGTTAAAATTTCATCAATATTGACCATTTTTTCAACATTCGACTGGTCCGGGTCATCGTTTTTCATCAGAAAATTGATTTTTTGGATTCTACCAAAAATGATTCAAAATGTCATTTGGATCGGGCCTCATGTTGAATAACCACTTTTTAAACCCTCACAGTGACCAAAATTGCCATTTTTACAGAGTTTTGCTTACTCAAAATCTTCAATTTTGACCAATTTCAGGCACGGAAATGACTTTAAACACACTTATTTTAGTTGAAAAAGTAATAATTCACATCCAACCGTCATTTAAAGTCAAAAGATTAAATGTTAAAATTTCATCAATATTGACCATTTTTTCAACGTTCGACTGGTCCGGGGTCATCGTTTTTTATCAGAAAATTGATTTTTTGGACCCTATCAAAAATGATTCAAAATGTCATTTGGATCGGGCCTCATGTTGAATAACCACTTTTTACACCCTCACAGTGACCAAAATTGCCATTTTTACAGAGTTTTGCTTACTCAAAATCTTCAATTTTGACCAATTTCAGGCACAGAAATGACTTTAAACACACTTATTTTAGTTGAAAAAGTAATAATTCACATCCAACCGTCATTTAAAGTCAAAAGATTAAATGTTAAAATTTCATCAATATTGACCATTTTTTCAACATTCGACTGGTCCGGGGTCATCGTTTTTCATCAAAAAATTGATTTTTTGGATTCTACCAAAAATGATTCAAAATGTCATTTGGATCGGGCCTCATGTTGAATAACCACTTTTTAAACCCTCACAGTGACCAAAATTGCCATTTTTACAGAGTTTTGCTTACTCAAAATCTTCAATTTTGACCAATTTCAGGCACAGAAATGACTTTAAACACACTTATTTTAGTTGAAAAAGTAATAACTCACATCCAACCTTCATTTAAAGTCAAAAGATTAAATGTTAAAATTTCATCAATATTGACCATTTTTTCAACGTTCGACTGGTCCGGGGTCATCGTTTTTCATCAGAAAATTGATTTTTTGGACTCTACCAAAAATGATTCAAAATGTTATTTGGATTGGGCCTCATGTTGAATATCCACTTTTTAAACCCTCACAGTGACCAAAATTGCCATTTTTACAGAGTTTTGCTTACTCAAAATCTTCAATTTTGACCAATTTCAGGCACAGAAATGACTTTAAACACACTTATTTTAGTTGAAAAAGTAATAATTCACATCCAACCGTAATTTAAAGTCAAAAGATTAAATGTTAAAATTTCATCAATATTGACAATTTTTTCAACGTTCGACTGGTCCGGGGTCATCGTTTTCGATCAGAAAATGATTTTTTGGACTCTACCAAAAATTATTCAAAATGTCATTTGGATCGGGCCTCATGTTGAATAACCACTTTTTAAACCCTCACAGTGACCAAAATTGGCATTTTTACAGCTTTGCTTTCTCAAAATCTTCAATTTTGACCAATTTCAGGCACAGAAATGACTTTAAACACACTTATTTTAGTTGAAAAAAGTAATAATTCACATCCAACCGTCATTTAAAATCAAAAGATTAAATGTTAAAATTTCATCAATATTGACCATTTTTTTCAACATTCGACTGGTCCGGGTCATCGTTTTTCATCAGAAAATTGATTTTTTGGATTCTACCAAAAATGATTCAAAATGTCATTTGGATCGGGCCTCATGTTGAATAACCACTTTTTAAACCCTCACAGTGACCAAAATTGCCATTTTTACAGAGTTTTGCTTACTCAAAATCGTCAATTTTGACCAATTTCAGGCACAGAAATGACTTTAAACACACTTATTTAATTGAAAAAGTAATATTTCAAATCCAACCGTCATTTTAAGTCAAAAGATTAAATGTTAAAATTTCATCAATATTGACCATTTTTTTTCAACGTTCGACTGGTCCGGGGTCATCGTTTTTTATCAGAAAATTGATTTTTTGAACTCTACCAAAAATGATTCAAAATGTCATTTGGATCGGGCCTCATGTTGAATAACCACTTTTTACACCCTCACAGTGACCAAAATTGCCATTTTTACAGAGTTTTGCTTACTCAAAATCTTCAATTTTGACCAATTTCAGGCACAGAAATGACTTTAAACACACTTATTTTAGTTGAAAAAGTAATAATTCACATCCAACCGTCATTTAAAGTCAAAAGATTAAATGTTAAAATTTCATCAATATTGACCATTTTTTCAACGTTCGACTGGTCCGGGGTCATCGTTTTTTATCAGAAAATTGATTTTTGGACTCTATCAAAAATGATTCAAAATGTCATTTGGATCGGGCCTCATGTTGAATAACCACTTTTTACACCCTCACAGTGACCAAAATTGCCATTTTTACAGAGTTTTGCTTACTCAAAATCTTCAATTTTGACCAATTTCAGGCACAGAAATTACTTTAAACACACTTATTTTAGTTGAAAAAGTAATAATTCACATCCAACCGTCATTTTAAGTCAAAAGATTAAATGTTAAAATTTCATCAATATTGACCATTTTTTCAACGTTCGACTGGTCCGGGGTCATCGTTTTTCATCAGAAAATTGATTTTTTGGACTCTACCAAAAATGATTCAAAATGTTATTTGGATTGGGCCTCATGTTGAATATCCACTTTTTAAACCCTCACAGTGACCAAAATTGCCATTTTTACAGAGTTTTGCTTACTCAAAATCTTCAATTTTGACCAATTTCAGGCACAGAAATGACTTTAAACACACTTATTTTAGTTGAAAAAGTAATAATTCACATCCAACCGTAATTTAAAGTCAAAAGATTAAATGTTAAAATTTCATCAATATTGACAATGTTTTCAACGTTCGACTGGTCCGGGGTCATCGTTTTTTATCAGAAAATTGATTTTTTGAACTCTACCAAAAATGATTCAAAATGTCATTTGGATCGGGCCTCATGTTGAATAACCACTTTTTACACCCTCACAGTGACCAAAATTGCCATTTTTACAGAGTTTTGCTTACTCAAAATCTTCAATTTTGACCAATTTCAGGCACGGAAATGACTTTAAACACACTTATTTTAGTTGAAAAAGTAATAATTCACATCCAACCGTCATTTAAAGTCAAAAGATTAAATGTTAAAATTTCATCAATATTGACCATTTTTTCAACGTTCGACTGGTCCGGGGTCATCGTTTTTTATCAGAAAATTGATTTTTTGGACCCTATCAAAAATGATTCAAAATGTCATTTGGATCGGGCCTCATGTTGAATAACCACTTTTTACACCCTCACAGTGACCAAAATTGCCATTTTTACAGAGTTTTGCTTACTCAAAATCTTCAATTTTGACCAATTTCAGGCACAGAAATGACTTTAAACACACTTATTTTAGTTGAAAAAGTAATAATTCACATCCAACCGTCATTTAAAGTCAAAAGATTAAATGTTAAAATTTCATCAATATTGACCATTTTTTCAACATTCGACTGGTCCGGGGTCATCGTTTTTCATCAGAAAATTGATTTTTTGGATTCTACCAAAAATGATTCAAAATGTCATTTGGATCGGGCCTCATGTTGAATAACCACTTTTTAAACCCTCACAGTGACCAAAATTGCCATTTTTACAGAGTTTTGCTTACTCAAAATCTTCAATTTTGACCAATTTCAGGCACAGAAATGACTTTAAACACACTTATTTTAGTTGAAAAAGTAATAACTCACATCCAACCTTCATTTAAAGTCAAAAGATTAAATGTTAAAATTTCATCAATATTGACCATTTTTTCAACGTTCGACTGGTCCGGGGTCATCGTTTTTCATCAGAAAATTGATTTTTTGGACTCTACCAAAAATGATTCAAAATGTTATTTGGATTGGGCCTCATGTTGAATATCCACTTTTTAAACCCTCACAGTGACCAAAATTGCCATTTTTACAGAGTTTTGCTTACTCAAAATCTTCAATTTTGACCAATTTCAGGCACAGAAATGACTTTAAACACACTTATTTTAGTTGAAAAAGTAATAATTCACATCCAACCGTAATTTAAAGTCAAAAGATTAAATGTTAAAATTTCATCAATATTGACAATTTTTTCAACGTTCGACTGGTCCGGGGTCATCGTTTTCGATCAGAAAATGATTTTTTGGACTCTACCAAAAATTATTCAAAATGTCATTTGGATCGGGCCTCATGTTGAATAACCACTTTTTAAACCCTCACAGTGACCAAAATTGGCATTTTTACAGCTTTGATTTCTCAAAATCTTCAATTTTGACCAATTTCAGGCACAGAAATGACTTTAAACACACTTATTTTAGTTGAAAAAGTAATAATTCACATCCAACCGTCATTTAAAGTCAAAAGATTAAATGTTAAAATTTCATCAATATTGACCATTTTTTCAACATTCGACTGGTCCGGGTCATCGTTTTTCATCAGAAAATTGATTTTTTGGATTCTACCAAAAATGATTCAAAATGTCATTTGGATCGGGCCTCATGTTGAATAACCACTTTTTAAACCCTCACAGTGACCAAAATTGCAATTTTTACAGAGTTTTGCTTACTCAAAATCTTCAATTTTGACCAATTTCAGGCACAGAAATGACTTTAAACACACTTATTTTAGTTGAAAAAGTAATAACTCACATCCAACCTTCATTTAAACTCAAAAGATTAAATGTTAAAATTTCATCAATATTGACCATTTTTTCAACGTTCGACTGGTCCGGGGTCATCGTTTTTCATCAGATAATGGATTTTTTGGACTCTACCAAAAATGATTCAAAATGTCATTTGGATCGGGCATCATGTTGAATAACCACTTTTTAAACCCTCACAGTGACCAAAATTGCCATTTTTACAGAGTTTTGCTTACTCAAAATCTTCAATTTTGACCAATTTCAGGCACAGAAATGACTTTAAACACACTTATTTTAGTTGAAAAAAAAATAATTCACATCCAACCGTCATTTTAAGTCAAAAGATTAAATGTTAAAATTTCATCAATATTGACCATTTTTTCAACGTTCGACTGGTCCGGGGTCATCGTTTTTCATCAGAAAATTGATTTTTTGGACTCTACCAAAAATGATTCAAAATGTTATTTGGATTGGGCCTCATGTTGAATATCCACTTTTTAAACCCTCACAGTGACCAAAATTGCCATTTTTACAGAGTTTTGCTTACTCAAAATCTTCAATTTTGACCAATTTCAGGCACAGAAATGACTTTAAACACACTTATTTTAGTTGAAAAAGTAATAATTCACATCCAACCGTAATTTAAAGTCAAAAGATTAAATGTTAAAATTTCATCAATATTGACAATTTTTTCAACGTTCGACTGGTCCGGGGTCATCGTTTTCGATCAGAAAATGATTTTTTGGACTCTACCAAAAATTATTCAAAATGTCATTTGGATCGGGCCTCATGTTGAATAACCACTTTTTAAACCCTCACAGTGACCAAAATTGGCATTTTTACAGCTTTGCTTTCTCAAAATCTTCAATTTTGACCAATTTCAGGCACAGAAATGACTTTAAACACACTTATTTTAGTTGAAAAAGTAATAATTCACATCCAACCGTCATTTAAAGTCAAAAGATTAAATGTTAAAATTTCATCAATATTGACCATTTTTTCAACATTCGACTGGTCCGGGTCATCGTTTTTCATCAGAAAATTGATTTTTTGGATTCTACCAAAAATGATTCAAAATGTCATTTGGATCGGGCCTCATGTTGAATAACCACTTTTTAAACCCTCACAGTGACCAAAATTGCCATTTTTACAGAGTTTTGCTTACTCAAAATCGTCAATTTTGACCAATTTCAGGCACAGAAATGACTTTAAACACACTTATTTAAGTTGAAAAAGTAATATTTCAAATCCAACCGTCATTTTAAGTCAAAAGATTAAATGTTAAAATTTCATCAATATTGACCATTTTTTTTCAACGTTCGACTGGTCCGGGGTCATCGTTTTTTATCAGAAAATTGATTTTTTGAACTCTACCAAAAATGATTCAAAATGTCATTTGGATCGGGCCTCATGTTGAATAACCACTTTTTACACCCTCACAGTGACCAAAATTGCCATTTTTACAGAGTTTTGCTTACTCAAAATCTTCAATTTTGACCAATTTCAGGCACAGAAATGACTTTAAACACACTTATTTTAGTTGAAAAAGTAATAATTCACATCCAACCGTAATTTAAAGTCAAAAGATTAAATGTTAAAATTTCATCAATATTGACAATTTTTTCCAACGTTCGACTGGTCCGGGGTCATCGTTTTCGATCAGAAAATGATTTTTTGGACTCTACCAAAAATTATTCAAAATGTCATTTGGATCGGGCCTCATGTTGAATAACCACTTTTTAAACCCTCACAGTGACCAAAATTGGCATTTTTACAGCTTTGCTTTCTCAAAATCTTCAATTTTGACCAATTTCAGGCACAGCAATGACTTTAAACACACTTATTTTAGTTGAAAAAGTAATAATTCACATCCAACCGTCATTTAAAGTCAAAAGATTAAATGTTAAAATTTCATCAATATTGACCATTTTTTCAACATTCGACTGGTCCGGGTCATCGTTTTTCATCAGAAAATTGATTTTTTGGATTCTACCAAAAATGATTCAAAATGTCATTTGGATCGGGCCTCATGTTGAATAACCACTTTTTAAACCCTCACAGTGACCAAAATTGCCATTTTTACAGAGTTTTGCTTACTCAAAATCGTCAATTTTGACCAATTTCAGGCACAGAAATGACTTTAAACACACTTATTTAAGTTGAAAAAGTAATATTTCAAATCCAACCGTCATTTTAAGTCAAAAGATTAAATGTTAAAATTTCATCAATATTGACCATTTTTTTTCAACGTTCGACTGGTCCGGGGTCATCGTTTTTTATCAGAAAATTGATTTTTTGAACTCTACCAAAAATGATTCAAAATGTCATTTGGATCGGGCCTCATGTTGAATAACCACTTTTTACACCCTCACAGTGACCAAAATTGCCATTTTTACAGAGTTTTGCTTACTCAAAATCTTCAATTTTGACCAATTTCAGGCACAGAAATGACTTTAAACACACTTATTTTAGTTGAAAAAGTAATAATTCACATCCAACCGTCATTTAAAGTCAAAAGATTAAATGTTAAAATTTCATCAATATTGACCATTTTTTCAACGTTCGACTGGTCCGGGGTCATCGTTTTTTATCAGAAAATTGATTTTTTGGACTCTATCAAAAATGATTCAAAATGTCATTTGGATCGGGCCTCATGTTGAATAACCACTTTTTAAACCCTCACATTAACCAAATTTGCCATTTTTACAGACTTTTGCTTACTCAAAATCGTCAATTTTGACCAATTTCAGGCACAGAAATGACTTTAAACACACTTATTTTCGTTGAAAAAGTAATAATTCACATCCAACCGTCATTTAAAGTCAAAAGATTAAATGTTAAAATTTCATCAATATTGACCATTTTTTCAACGTTCGACTGGTCCGGGGTCATCGTTTTCCATCAGAAAATGATTTTTTGGACTCTACCAAAAATGATTCAAAATGTCATTTGGATCGGGCCTCATCTTGAATAACCACTTTTTACACCCTCACAGTGACCAAAATTGCCATTTTTACAGAGTTTTGCTTACTCAAAATCTTCAATTTTGACCAATTTCAGGCACGGAAATGACTTTAAACACACTTATTTTAGTTGAAAAAGTAATAATTCACATCCAACCGTCATTTAAAGTCAAAAGATTAAATGTTAAAATTTCATCAATATTGACCATTTTTTCAACGTTCGACTGGTCCGGGGTCATCGTTTTTTATCAGAAAATTTATTTTTTGGACCCTATCAAAAATGATTCAAAATGTCATTTGGATCGGGCCTCATGTTGAATAACCACTTTTTACACCCTCACAGTGACCAAAATTGCCATTTTTACAGAGTTTTGCTTACTCAAAATCTTCAATTTTGACCAATTTCAGGCACAGAAATGACTTTAAACACACTTATTTTAGTTGAAAAAGTAATAATTCACATCCAACCGTCATTTAAAGTCAAAAGATTAAATGTTAAAATTTCATCAATATTGACCATTTTTTCAACATTCGACTGGTCCGGGGTCATCGTTTTTCATCAGAAAATTGATTTTTTGGATTCTACCAAAAATGATTCAAAATGTCATTTGGATCGGGCCTCATGTTGAATAACCACTTTTTAAACCCTCACAGTGACCAAAATTGCCATTTTTACAGAGTTTTGCTTACTCAAAATCTTCAATTTTGACCAATTTCAGGCACAGAAATGACTTTAAACACACTTATTTTAGTTGAAAAAGTAATAACTCACATCCAACCTTCATTTAAAGTCAAAAGATTAAATGTTAAAATTTCATCAATATTGACCATTTTTTCAACGTTCGACTGGTCCGGGGTCATCGTTTTTCATCAGAAAATTGATTTTTTGGACTCTACCAAAAATGATTCAAAATATCATTTGGATTGGGCCTCATGTTGAATATCCACTTTTTAAACCCTCACAGTGACCAAAATTGCCATTTTTGCAGAGTTTTGCTTACTCAAAATCTTCAATTTTGACCAATTTCAGGCACAGAAATGACTTTAAACACACTTATTTTAGTTGAAAAAGTAATAATTCACATCCAACCGTCATTTTAAGTCAAAAGATTAAATGTTAAAATTTCATCAATATTGACCATTTTTTCAACGTTCGACTGGTCCGGGGTCATCGTTTTTCATCAGAAAATTGATTTTTTGGACTCCACCAAAAATGATTCAAAATGTCATTTGGATCGGGCCTCATGTTGAATAACCACTTTTTAAACCCTCACAGTGACCAAAATTGCCATTTTTACAGAGTTTTGCTTACTCAAAATCTTCAATTTTGACCAATTTCAGGCACAGAAATGACTTTAAACACACTTATTTTAGTTGAAAAAAAAATAATTCACATCCAACCGTCATTTTAAGTCAAAAGATTAAATGTTAAAATTTCATCAATATTGACCATTTTTTCAACGTTCGACTGGTCCGGGGTCATCGTTTTTCATCAGAAAATTGATTTTTTGGATTCTACCAAAAATGATTCAAAATGTCATTTGGATCGGGCCTCATGTTGAATAACCACTTTTTACACCCTCACAGTGACCAAAATTGCCATTTTTACAGAGTTTTGCTTACTCAAAATCTTCAATTTTGACCAATTTCAGGCACAGAAATGACTTTAAACACACTTATTTTAGTTGAAAAAGTAATAATTCACATCCAACCGTCATTTAAAGTCAAAAGATTAAATGTTAAAATTTCATCAATATTGACCATTTTTTCAACATTCGACTGGTCCGGGGTCATCGTTTTTCATCAGAAAATTGATTTTTTGGATTCTACCAAAAATGATTCAAAATGTCATTTGGATCGGGCCTCATGTTGAATAACCACTTTTTAAACCCTCACAGTGACCAAAATTGCCATTTTTACAGAGTTTTGCTTACTCAAAATCTTCAATTTTGACCAATTTCAGGCACAGAAATGACTTTAAACACACTTATTTTAGTTGAAAAAGTAATAACTCACATCCAACCTTCATTTAAAGTCAAAAGATTAAATGTTAAAATTTCATCAATATTGACCATTTTTTCAACGTTCGACTGGTCCGGGGTCATCGTTTTTCATCAGAAAATTGATTTTTTGGACTCTACCAAAAATGATTCAAAATGTTATTTGGATTGGGCCTCATGTTGAATATCCACTTTTTAAACCCTCACAGTGACCAAAATTGCCATTTTTACAGAGTTTTGCTTACTCAAAATCTTCAATTTTGACCAATTTCAGGCACAGAAATGACTTTAAACACACTTATTTTAGTTGAAAAAGTAATAATTCACATCCAACCGTAATTTAAAGTCAAAAGATTAAATGTTAAAATTTCATCAATATTGACAATTTTTTCAACGTTCGACTGGTCCGGGGTCATCGTTTTCGATCAGAAAATGATTTTTTGGACTCTACCAAAAATTATTCAAAATGTCATTTGGATCGGGCCTCATGTTGAATAACCACTTTTTAAACCCTCACAGTGACCAAAATTGGCATTTTTACAGCTTTGCTTTCTCAAAATCTTCAATTTTGACCAATTTCAGGCACAGAAATGACTTTAAACACACTTATTTTAGTTGAAAAAGTAATAATTCACATCCAACCGTCATTTAAAGTCAAAAGATTAAATGTTAAAATTTCATCAATATTGACCATTTTTTCAACATTCGACTGGTCCGGGTCATCGTTTTTCATCAGAAAATTGATTTTTTGGATTCTACCAAAAATGATTCAAAATGTCATTTGGATCGGGCCTCATGTTGAATAACCACTTTTTAAACCCTCACAGTGACCAAAATTGCCATTTTTACAGAGTTTTGCTTACTCAAAATCGTCAATTTTGACCAATTTCAGGCACAGAAATGACTTTAAACACACTTATTTAAGTTGAAAAAGTAATATTTCAAATCCAACCGTCATTTTAAGTCAAAAGATTAAATGTTAAAATTTCATCAATATTGACCATTTTTTTTCAACGTTCGACTGGTCCGGGGTCATCGTTTTTTATCAGAAAATTGATTTTTTGAACTCTACCAAAAATGATTCAAAATGTCATTTGGATCGGGCCTCATGTTGAATAACCACTTTTTACACCCTCACAGTGACCAAAATTGCCATTTTTACAGAGTTTTGCTTACTCAAAATCTTCAATTTTGACCAATTTCAGGCACAGAAATGACTTTAAACACACTTATTTTAGTTGAAAAGGTAATAATTCACATCCAACCGTCATTTAAAGTCAAAAGATTAAATGTTAAAATTTCATCAATATTGACCATTTTTTCAACGTTCGACTGGTCCGGGGTCATCGTTTTTTATCAGAAAATTGATTTTTTGGACTCTATCAAAAATGATTCAAAATGTCATTTGGATCGGGCCTCATGTTGAATAACCACTTTTTACACCCTCACAGTGACCAAAATTGCCATTTTTACAGAGTTTTGCTTACTCAAAATCTTCAATTTTGACCAATTTCAGGCACAGAAATTACTTTAAACACACTTATTTTAGTTGAAAAAGTAATAATTCACATCCAACCGTCATTTTAAGTCAAAAGATTAAATGTTAAAATTTCATCAATATTGACCATTTTTTCAACGTTCGACTGGTCCGGGGTCATCGTTTTTCATCAGAAAATTGATTTTTTGGACTCTACCAAAAATGATTCAAAATGTTATTTGGATTGGGCCTCATGTTGAATATCCACTTTTTAAACCCTCACAGTGACCAAAATTGCCATTTTTACAGAGTTTTGCTTACTCAAAATCTTCAATTTTGACCAATTTCAGGCACAGAAATGACTTTAAACACACTTATTTTAGTTGAAAAAGTAATAATTCACATCCAACCGTAATTTAAAGTCAAAAGATTAAATGTTAAAATTTCATCAATATTGACAATGTTTTCAACGTTCGACTGGTCCGGGGTCATCGTTTTTTATCAGAAAATTGATTTTTTGAACTCTACCAAAAATGATTCAAAATGTCATTTGGATCGGGCCTCATGTTGAATAACCACTTTTTACACCCTCACAGTGACCAAAATTGCCATTTTTACAGAGTTTTGCTTACTCAAAATCTTCAATTTTGACCAATTTCAGGCACGGAAATGACTTTAAACACACTTATTTTAGTTGAAAAAGTAATAATTCACATCCAACCGTCATTTAAAGTCAAAAGATTAAATGTTAAAATTTCATCAATATTGACCATTTTTTCAACGTTCGACTGGTCCGGGGTCATCGTTTTTTATCAGAAAATTGATTTTTTGGACCCTATCAAAAATGATTCAAAATGTCATTTGGATCGGGCCTCATGTTGAATAACCACTTTTTACACCCTCACAGTGACCAAAATTGCCATTTTTACAGAGTTTTGCTTACTCAAAATCTTCAATTTTGACCAATTTCAGGCACAGAAATGACTTTAAACACACTTATTTTAGTTGAAAAAGTAATAATTCACATCCAACCGTCATTTAAAGTCAAAAGATTAAATGTTAAAATTTCATCAATATTGACCATTTTTTCAACATTCGACTGGTCCGGGGTCATCGTTTTTCATCAGAAAATTGATTTTTTGGATTCTACCAAAAATGATTCAAAATGTCATTTGGATCGGGCCTCATGTTGAATAACCACTTTTTAAACCCTCACAGTGACCAAAATTGCCATTTTTACAGAGTTTTGCTTACTCAAAATCTTCAATTTTGACCAATTTCAGGCACAGAAATGACTTTAAACACACTTATTTTAGTTGAAAAAGTAATAACTCACATCCAACCGTAATTTAAAGTCAAAAGATTAAATGTTAAAATTTCATCAATATTGACAATTTTTTCCAACGTTCGACTGGTCCGGGGTCATCGTTTTCGATCAGAAAATGATTTTTTGGACTCTACCAAAAATTATTCAAAATGTCATTTGGATCGGGCCTCATGTTGAATAACCACTTTTTAAACCCTCACAGTGACCAAAATTGGCATTTTTACAGCTTTGCTTTCTCAAAATCTTCAATTTTGACCAATTTCAGGCACAGCAATGACTTTAAACACACTTATTTTAGTTGAAAAAGTAATAATTCACATCCAACCGTCATTTAAAGTCAAAAGATTAAATGTTAAAATTTCATCAATATTGACCATTTTTTCAACATTCGACTGGTCCGGGTCATCGTTTTTCATCAGAAAATTGATTTTTTGGATTCTACCAAAAATGATTCAAAATGTCATTTGGATCGGGCCTCATGTTGAATAACCACTTTTTAAACCCTCACAGTGACCAAAATTGCCATTTTTACAGAGTTTTGCTTACTCAAAATCGTCAATTTTGACCAATTTCAGGCACAGAAATGACTTTAAACACACTTATTTAAGTTGAAAAAGTAATATTTCAAATCCAACCGTCATTTTAAGTCAAAAGATTAAATGTTAAAATTTCATCAATATTGACCATTTTTTTTCAACGTTCGACTGGTCCGGGGTCATCGTTTTTTATCAGAAAATTGATTTTTTGAACTCTACCAAAAATGATTCAAAATGTCATTTGGATCGGGCCTCATGTTGAATAACCACTTTTTACACCCTCACAGTGACCAAAATTGCCATTTTTACAGAGTTTTGCTTACTCAAAATCTTCAATTTTGACCAATTTCAGGCACAGAAATGACTTTAAACACACTTATTTTAGTTGAAAAAGTAATAATTCACATCCAACCGTCATTTAAAGTCAAAAGATTAAATGTTAAAATTTCATCAATATTGACCATTTTTTCAACGTTCGACTGGTCCGGGGTCATCGTTTTTTATCAGAAAATTGATTTTTTGGACTCTATCAAAAATGATTCAAAATGTCATTTGGATCGGGCCTCATGTTGAATAACCACTTTTTAAACCCTCACATTAACCAAATTTGCCATTTTTACAGACTTTTGCTTACTCAAAATCTTCAATTTTGACCAATTTCAGGCACAGAAATGACTTTAAACACACTTATTTTAGTTGAAAAAGTAATAATTCACATCCAACCGTCATTTTAAGTCAAAAGATTAAATGTTAAAATTTCATCAATATTGACCATTTTTTCAACGTTCGACTGGTCCGGGGTCATCGTTTTTCATCAGAAAATTGATTTTTTGGACTCCACCAAAAATGATTCAAAATGTCATTTGGATCGGGCCTCATGTTGAATAACCACTTTTTAAACCCTCACAGTGACCAAAATTGCCATTTTTACAGAGTTTTGCTTACTCAAAATCTTCAATTTTGACCAATTTCAGGCACAGAAATGACTTTAAACACACTTATTTTAGTTGAAAAAGTAATAATTCACATCCAACCGTCATTTAAAGTCAAAAGATTAAATGTTAAAATTTCATCAATATTGACATTTTTTTCAACGTTCGACTGGTCCGGGGTCATCGTTTTCCATCAGAATATGATTTTTTGGACTCTACCAAAAATGATTCAAAATGTCATTTGGATCGGGCCTCATGTTGAATAACCACTTTTTAAACCCTCACAGTGACCAAAATTGCCATTTTTACAGAGTTTTGCTTACTCAAAATCTTCAATTTTGACAAATTTCAGGCACAGAAATGACTTTAAACACACTTATTTTAGTTGAAAAAGTAATAACTCACATCCAACCTTCATTTAAAGTCAAAAGATTAAATGTTAAAATTTCATCAATATTGACGATTTTTTCAATGTTCGACTGGTCCGGGGTCATCGTTTTTCATCAGAAAATTGATTTTTTGGACTCTGTCAAAAATGATTCAAAATGTCTTTTGGATCGGGTCTCATATTGAATAACCACTTTTTAAACCCTCACATTGACCAAATTTGCCATTTTTACAGACTTTTGCTTACTCAAAATCTTCAATTTTGACCAATTTCAGGCACAGAAATGACTTTAAACACACTTATTTTAGTTGAAAAAGTAATAATTCACATCCAACCGTCATTTTAAGTCAAAAGATTAAATGTTAAAATTTCATCAATATTGACCATTTTTTCAACGTTCGACTGGTCCGGGGTCATCGTTTTTCATCAGAAAATTGATTTTTTGGACTCCACAAAAAATTATTCAAAATGTCATTTGGATCGGGCCTCATATTGAATAACCACTTTTTAAACCCTCACAGTGACCAAAATTGCCATTTTTACAGAGTTTTGCTTACTCAAAATCTTCAATTTTGACCAATTTCAGGCACAGAAATGACTTTAAACACACTTATTTTAGTTGAAAAAGTAATAATTCACATCCAACCGTCATTTTAAGTCAAAAGATTAAATGTTAAAATTTCATCAATATTGACCATTTTTTCAACGTTCGACTGGTCCGGGGTCATCGTTTTCGATCAGAAAATGATTTTTTGGACTCTACCAAAAATTATTCAAAATGTCATTTGGATTGGGCCTCATGTTGAATATCCACTTTTTAAACCCTCACAGTGACCAAAATTGCCATTTTTACAGAGTTTTGCTTACTCAAAATCTTCAATTTTGACCAATTTCAGGCACAGAAATGACTTTAAACACACTTATTTTCGTTGAAAAAGTAATAATTCACATCCAACCGTCATTTAAAGTCAAAAGATTAAATGTTAAAATTTCATCAATATTGACCATTTTTTCAACGTTCGACTGGTCCGGGTCATCGTTTTCCATCAGAAAATGATTTTTTGGACTCTACCAAAAATGATTCAAAATGTCATTTGGATTGGGCCTCATGTTGAATAACCACTTTTTAAACCCTCACAGTGACCAAAATTGCCATTTTTACAGAGTTTTGCTTACTCAAAATCGTCAATTTTGACCAATTTCAGGCACAGAAATGACTTTAAACACACTTATTTTCGTTGAAAAAGTAATAATTCACATCCAACCGTCATTTAAAGTCAAAAGATTAAATGTTAAAATTTCATCAATATTGACCATTTTTTCAACGTTCGACTGGTCCGGGGTCATCGTTTTCCATCAGAAAATGATTTTTTGGACTCTACCAAAAATGATTCAAAATGTCATTTGGATCGGGCCTCATCTTGAATAACCACTTTTTACACCCTCACAGTGACCAAAATTGCCATTTTTACAGAGTTTTGCTTACTCAAAATCTTCAATTTTGACCAATTTCAGGCACGGAAATGACTTTAAACACACTTATTTTAGTTGAAAAAGTAATAATTCACATCCAACCGTCATTTAAAGTCAAAAGATTAAATGTTAAAATTTCATCAATATTGACCATTTTTTCAACGTTCGACTGGTCCGGGGTCATCGTTTTTTATCAGAAAATTTATTTTTTGGACCCTATCAAAAATGATTCAAAATGTCATTTGGATCGGGCCTCATGTTGAATAACCACTTTTTACACCCTCACAGTGACCAAAATTGCCATTTTTACAGAGTTTTGCTTACTCAAAATCTTCAATTTTGACCAATTTCAGGCACAGAAATGACTTTAAACACACTTATTTTAGTTGAAAAAGTAATAATTCACATCCAACCGTCATTTAAAGTCAAAAGATTAAATGTTAAAATTTCATCAATATTGACCATTTTTTCAACATTCGACTGGTCCGGGGTCATCGTTTTTCATCAGAAAATTGATTTTTTGGATTCTACCAAAAATGATTCAAAATGTCATTTGGATCGGGCCTCATGTTGAATAACCACTTTTTAAACCCTCACAGTGACCAAAATTGCCATTTTTACAGAGTTTTGCTTACTCAAAATCTTCAATTTTGACCAATTTCAGGCACAGAAATGACTTTAAACACACTTATTTTAGTTGAAAAAGTAATAACTCACATCCAACCTTCATTTAAAGTCAAAAGATTAAATGTTAAAATTTCATCAATATTGACCATTTTTTCAACGTTCGACTGGTCCGGGGTCATCGTTTTTCATCAGAAAATTGATTTTTTGGACTCTACCAAAAATGATTAAAAATATCATTTGGATTGGGCCTCATGTTGAATATCCACTTTTTAAACCCTCACAGTGACCAAAATTGCCATTTTTGCAGAGTTTTGCTTACTCAAAATCTTCAATTTTGACCAATTTCAGGCACAGAAATGACTTTAAACACACTTATTTTAGTTGAAAAAGTAATAATTCACATCCAACCGTCATTTTAAGTCAAAAGATTAAATGTTAAAATTTCATCAATATTGACCATTTTTTCAACGTTCGACTGGTCCGGGGTCATCGTTTTTCATCAGAAAATTGATTTTTTGGACTCCACCAAAAATGATTCAAAATGTCATTTGGATCGGGCCTCATGTTGAATAACCACTTTTTAAACCCTCACAGTGACCAAAATTGCCATTTTTACAGAGTTTTGCTTACTCAAAATCTTCAATTTTGACCAATTTCAGGCACAGAAATGACTTTAAACACACTTATTTTAGTTGAAAAAAAAATAATTCACATCCAACCGTCATTTTAAGTCAAAAGATTAAATGTTAAAATTTCATCAATATTGACCATTTTTTCAACGTTCGACTGGTCCGGGGTCATCGTTTTTCATCAGAAAATTGATTTTTTGGATTCTACCAAAAATGATTCAAAATGTCATTTGGATCGGGCCTCATGTTGAATAACCACTTTTTACACCCTCACAGTGACCAAAATTGCCATTTTTACAGAGTTTTGCTTACTCAAAATCTTCAATTTTGACCAATTTCAGGCACAGAAATGACTTTAAACACACTTATTTTAGTTGAAAAAGTAATAATTCACATCCAACCGTCATTTAAAGTCAAAAGATTAAATGTTAAAATTTCATCAATATTGACCATTTTTTCAACATTCGACTGGTCCGGGGTCATCGTTTTTCATCAGAAAATTGATTTTTTGGATTCTACCAAAAATGATTCAAAATGTCATTTGGATCGGGCCTCATGTTGAATAACCACTTTTTAAACCCTCACAGTGACCAAAATTGCCATTTTTACAGAGTTTTGCTTACTCAAAATCTTCAATTTTGACCAATTTCAGGCACAGAAATGACTTTAAACACACTTATTTTAGTTGAAAAAGTAATAACTCACATCCAACCTTCATTTAAAGTCAAAAGATTAAATGTTAAAATTTCATCAATATTGACCATTTTTTCAACGTTCGACTGGTCCGGGGTCATCGTTTTTCATCAGAAAATTGATTTTTTGGACTCTACCAAAAATGATTCAAAATGTTATTTGGATTGGGCCTCATGTTGAATATCCACTTTTTAAACCCTCACAGTGACCAAAATTGCCATTTTTACAGAGTTTTGCTTACTCAAAATCTTCAATTTTGACCAATTTCAGGCACAGAAATGACTTTAAACACACTTATTTTAGTTGAAAAAGTAATAATTCACATCCAACCGTAATTTAAAGTCAAAAGATTAAATGTTAAAATTTCATCAATATTGACAATTTTTTCAACGTTCGACTGGTCCGGGGTCATCGTTTTCGATCAGAAAATGATTTTTTGGACTCTACCAAAAATTATTCAAAATGTCATTTGGATCGGGCCTCATGTTGAATAACCACTTTTTAAACCCTCACAGTGACCAAAATTGGCATTTTTACAGCTTTGCTTTCTCAAAATCTTCAATTTTGACCAATTTCAGGCACAGAAATGACTTTAAACACACTTATTTTAGTTGAAAAAGTAATAATTCACATCCAACCGTCATTTAAAGTCAAAAGATTAAATGTTAAAATTTCATCAATATTGACCATTTTTTCAACATTCGACTGGTCCGGGTCATCGTTTTTCATCAGAAAATTGATTTTTTGGATTCTACCAAAAATGATTCAAAATGTCATTTGGATCGGGCCTCATGTTGAATAACCACTTTTTAAACCCTCACAGTGACCAAAATTGCCATTTTTACAGAGTTTTGCTTACTCAAAATCGTCAATTTTGACCAATTTCAGGCACAGAAATGACTTTAAACACACTTATTTAAGTTGAAAAAGTAATATTTCAAATCCAACCGTCATTTTAAGTCAAAAGATTAAATGTTAAAATTTCATCAATATTGACCATTTTTTTTCAACGTTCGACTGGTCCGGGGTCATCGTTTTTTATCAGAAAATTGATTTTTTGAACTCTACCAAAAATGATTCAAAATGTCATTTGGATCGGGCCTCATGTTGAATAACCACTTTTTACACCCTCACAGTGACCAAAATTGCCATTTTTACAGAGTTTTGCTTACTCAAAATCTTCAATTTTGACCAATTTCAGGCACAGAAATGACTTTAAACACACTTATTTTAGTTGAAAAGGTAATAATTCACATCCAACCGTCATTTAAAGTCAAAAGATTAAATGTTAAAATTTCATCAATATTGACCATTTTTTCAACGTTCGACTGGTCCGGGGTCATCGTTTTTTATCAGAAAATTGATTTTTTGGACTCTATCAAAAATGATTCAAAATGTCATTTGGATCGGGCCTCATGTTGAATAACCACTTTTTACACCCTCACAGTGACCAAAATTGCCATTTTTACAGAGTTTTGCTTACTCAAAATCTTCAATTTTGACCAATTTCAGGCACAGAAATTACTTTAAACACACTTATTTTAGTTGAAAAAGTAATAATTCACATCCAACCGTCATTTTAAGTCAAAAGATTAAATGTTAAAATTTCATCAATATTGACCATTTTTTCAACGTTCGACTGGTCCGGGGTCATCGTTTTTCATCAGAAAATTGATTTTTTGGACTCTACCAAAAATGATTCAAAATGTTATTTGGATTGGGCCTCATGTTGAATATCCACTTTTTAAACCCTCACAGTGACCAAAATTGCCATTTTTACAGAGTTTTGCTTACTCAAAATCTTCAATTTTGACCAATTTCAGGCACAGAAATGACTTTAAACACACTTATTTTAGTTGAAAAAGTAATAATTCACATCCAACCGTAATTTAAAGTCAAAAGATTAAATGTTAAAATTTCATCAATATTGACAATGTTTTCAACGTTCGACTGGTCCGGGGTCATCGTTTTTTATCAGAAAATTGATTTTTTGAACTCTACCAAAAATGATTCAAAATGTCATTTGGATCGGGCCTCATGTTGAATAACCACTTTTTACACCCTCACAGTGACCAAAATTGCCATTTTTACAGAGTTTTGCTTACTCAAAATCTTCAATTTTGACCAATTTCAGGCACGGAAATGACTTTAAACACACTTATTTTAGTTGAAAAAGTAATAATTCACATCCAACCGTCATTTAAAGTCAAAAGATTAAATGTTAAAATTTCATCAATATTGACCATTTTTTCAACGTTCGACTGGTCCGGGGTCATCGTTTTTTATCAGAAAATTGATTTTTTGGACCCTATCAAAAATGATTCAAAATGTCATTTGGATCGGGCCTCATGTTGAATAACCACTTTTTACACCCTCACAGTGACCAAAATTGCCATTTTTACAGAGTTTTGCTTACTCAAAATCTTCAATTTTGACCAATTTCAGGCACAGAAATGACTTTAAACACACTTATTTTAGTTGAAAAAGTAATAATTCACATCCAACCGTCATTTAAAGTCAAAAGATTAAATGTTAAAATTTCATCAATATTGACCATTTTTTCAACATTCGACTGGTCCGGGGTCATCGTTTTTCATCAGAAAATTGATTTTTTGGATTCTACCAAAAATGATTCAAAATGTCATTTGGATCGGGCCTCATGTTGAATAACCACTTTTTAAACCCTCACAGTGACCAAAATTGCCATTTTTACAGAGTTTTGCTTACTCAAAATCTTCAATTTTGACCAATTTCAGGCACAGAAATGACTTTAAACACACTTATTTTAGTTGAAAAAGTAATAACTCACATCCAACCTTCATTTAAAGTCAAAAGATTAAATGTTAAAATTTCATCAATATTGACAATTTTTTCAACGTTCGACTGGTCCGGGGTCATCGTTTTCGATCAGAAAATGATTTTTTGGACTCTACCAAAAATTATTCAAAATGTCATTTGGATCGGGCCTCATGTTGAATAACCACTTTTTAAACCCTCACAGTGACCAAAATTGGCATTTTTACAGCTTTGCTTTCTCAAAATCTTCAATTTTGACCAATTTCAGGCACAGAAATGACTTTAAACACACTTATTTTAGTTGAAAAAGTAATAATTCACATCCAACCGTCATTTAAAGTCAAAAGATTAAATGTTAAAATTTCATCAATATTGACCATTTTTTCAACATTCGACTGGTCCGGGTCATCGTTTTTCATCAGAAAATTGATTTTTTGGATTCTACCAAAAATGATTCAAAATGTCATTTGGATCGGGCCTCATGTTGAATAACCACTTTTTAAACCCTCACAGTGACCAAAATTGCCATTTTTACAGAGTTTTGCTTACTCAAAATCTTCAATTTTGACCAATTTCAGGCACGGAAATGACTTTAAACACACTTATTTTAGTTGAAAAAGTAATAATTCACATCCAACCGTCATTTAAAGTCAAAAGATTAAATGTTAAAATTTCATCAATATTGACCATTTTTTCAACGTTCGACTGGTCCGGGGTCATCGTTTTTTATCAGAAAATTGATTTTTTGGACCCTATCAAAAATGATTCAAAATGTCATTTGGATCGGGCCTCATGTTGAATAACCACTTTTTACACCCTCACAGTGACCAAAATTGCCATTTTTACAGAGTTTTGCTTACTCAAAATCTTCAATTTTGACCAATTTCAGGCACAGAAATGACTTTAAACACACTTATTTTAGTTGAAAAAGTAATAATTCACATCCAACCGTCATTTAAAGTCAAAAGATTAAATGTTAAAATTTCATCAATATTGACCATTTTTTCAACATTCGACTGGTCCGGGGTCATCGTTTTTCATCAGAAAATTGATTTTTTGGATTCTACCAAAAATGATTCAAAATGTCATTTGGATCGGGCCTCATGTTGAATAACCACTTTTTAAACCCTCACAGTGACCAAAATTGCCATTTTTACAGAGTTTTGCTTACTCAAAATCTTCAATTTTGACCAATTTCAGGCACAGAAATGACTTTAAACACACTTATTTTAGTTGAAAAAGTAATAACTCACATCCAACCTTCATTTAAAGTCAAAAGATTAAATGTTAAAATTTCATCAATATTGACCATTTTTTCAACGTTCGACTGGTCCGGGGTCATCGTTTTTCATCAGAAAATTGATTTTTTGGACTCTACCAAAAATGATTCAAAATGTTATTTGGATTGGGCCTCATGTTGAATATCCACTTTTTAAACCCTCACAGTGACCAAAATTGCCATTTTTACAGAGTTTTGCTTACTCAAAATCTTCAATTTTGACCAATTTCAGGCACAGAAATGACTTTAAACACACTTATTTTAGTTGAAAAAGTAATAATTCACATCCAACCGTAATTTAAAGTCAAAAGATTAAATGTTAAAATTTCATCAATATTGACAATTTTTTCAACGTTCGACTGGTCCGGGGTCATCGTTTTCGATCAGAAAATGATTTTTTGGACTCTACCAAAAATTATTCAAAATGTCATTTGGATCGGGCCTCATGTTGAATAACCACTTTTTAAACCCTCACAGTGACCAAAATTGGCATTTTTACAGCTTTGCTTTCTCAAAATCTTCAATTTTGACCAATTTCAGGCACAGAAATGACTTTAAACACACTTATTTTAGTTGAAAAAGTAATAATTCACATCCAACCGTCATTTAAAATCAAAAGATTAAATGTTAAAATTTCATCAATATTGACCATTTTTTCAACATTCGACTGGTCCGGGTCATCGTTTTTCATCAGAAAATTGATTTTTTGGATTCTACCAAAAATGATTCAAAATGTCATTTGGATCGGGCCTCATGTTGAATAACCACTTTTTAAACCCTCACAGTGACCAAAATTGCCATTTTTACAGAGTTTTGCTTACTCAAAATCGTCAATTTTGACCAATTTCAGGCACAGAAATGACTTTAAACACACTTATTTAAGTTGAAAAAGTAATATTTCAAATCCAACCGTCATTTTAAGTCAAAAGATTAAATGTTAAAATTTCATCAATATTGACCATTTTTTTTCAACGTTCGACTGGTCCGGGGTCATCGTTTTTTATCAGAAAATTGATTTTTTGAACTCTACCAAAAATGATTCAAAATGTCATTTGGATCGGGCCTCATGTTGAATAACCACTTTTTACACCCTCACAGTGACCAAAATTGCCATTTTTACAGAGTTTTGCTTACTCAAAATCTTCAATTTTGACCAATTTCAGGCACAGAAATGACTTTAAACACACTTATTTTAGTTGAAAAAGTAATAATTCACATCCAACCGTCATTTAAAGTCAAAAGATTAAATGTTAAAATTTCATCAATATTGACCATTTTTTCAACGTTCGACTGGTCCGGGGTCATCGTTTTTTATCAGAAAATTGATTTTTTGGACTCTATCAAAAATGATTCAAAATGTCATTTGGATCGGGCCTCATGTTGAATAACCACTTTTTACACCCTCACAGTGACCAAAATTGCCATTTTTACAGAGTTTTGCTTACTCAAAATCTTCAATTTTGACCAATTTCAGGCACAGAAATTACTTTAAACACACTTATTTTAGTTGAAAAAGTAATAATTCACATCCAACCGTCATTTTAAGTCAAAAGATTAAATGTTAAAATTTCATCAATATTGACCATTTTTTCAACGTTCGACTGGTCCGGGGTCATCGTTTTTCATCAGAAAATTGATTTTTTGGACTCTACCAAAAATGATTCAAAATGTTATTTGGATTGGGCCTCATGTTGAATATCCACTTTTTAAACCCTCACAGTGACCAAAATTGCCATTTTTACAGAGTTTTGCTTACTCAAAATCTTCAATTTTGACCAATTTCAGGCACAGAAATGACTTTAAACACACTTATTTTAGTTGAAAAAGTAATAATTCACATCCAACCGTAATTTAAAGTCAAAAGATTAAATGTTAAAATTTCATCAATATTGACAATGTTTTCAACGTTCGACTGGTCCGGGGTCATCGTTTTTTATCAGAAAATTGATTTTTTGAACTCTACCAAAAATGATTCAAAATGTCATTTGGATCGGGCCTCATGTTGAATAACCACTTTTTACACCCTCACAGTGACCAAAATTGCCATTTTTACAGAGTTTTGCTTACTCAAAATCTTCAATTTTGACCAATTTCAGGCACGGAAATGACTTTAAACACACTTATTTTAGTTGAAAAAGTAATAATTCACATCCAACCGTCATTTAAAGTCAAAAGATTAAATGTTAAAATTTCATCAATATTGACCATTTTTTCAACGTTCGACTGGTCCGGGGTCATCGTTTTTTATCAGAAAATTGATTTTTTGGACCCTATCAAAAATGATTCAAAATGTCATTTGGATCGGGCCTCATGTTGAATAACCACTTTTTACACCCTCACAGTGACCAAAATTGCCATTTTTACAGAGTTTTGCTTACTCAAAATCTTCAATTTTGACCAATTTCAGGCACAGAAATGACTTTAAACACACTTATTTTAGTTGAAAAAGTAATAATTCACATCCAACCGTCATTTAAAGTCAAAAGATTAAATGTTAAAATTTCATCAATATTGACCATTTTTTCAACATTCGACTGGTCCGGGGTCATCGTTTTTCATCAGAAAATTGATTTTTTGGATTCTACCAAAAATGATTCAAAATGTCATTTGGATCGGGCCTCATGTTGAATAACCACTTTTTAAACCCTCACAGTGACCAAAATTGCCATTTTTACAGAGTTTTGCTTACTCAAAATCTTCAATTTTGACCAATTTCAGGCACAGAAATGACTTTAAACACACTTATTTTAGTTGAAAAAGTAATAACTCACATCCAACCTTCATTTAAAGTCAAAAGATTAAATGTTAAAATTTCATCAATATTGACCATTTTTTCAACGTTCGACTGGTCCGGGGTCATCGTTTTTCATCAGAAAATTGATTTTTTGGACTCTACCAAAAATGATTCAAAATGTTATTTGGATTGGGCCTCATGTTGAATATCCACTTTTTAAACCCTCACAGTGACCAAAATTGCCATTTTTACAGAGTTTTGCTTACTCAAAATCTTCAATTTTGACCAATTTCAGGCACAGAAATGACTTTAAACACACTTATTTTAGTTGAAAAAGTAATAATTCACATCCAACCGTAATTTAAAGTCAAAAGATTAAATGTTAAAATTTCATCAATATTGACAATTTTTTCAACGTTCGACTGGTCCGGGGTCATCGTTTTCGATCAGAAAATGATTTTTTGGACTCTACCAAAAATTATTCAAAATGTCATTTGGATCGGGCCTCATGTTGAATAACCACTTTTTAAACCCTCACAGTGACCAAAATTGGCATTTTTACAGCTTTGCTTTCTCAAAATCTTCAATTTTGACCAATTTCAGGCACAGAAATGACTTTAAACACACTTATTTTAGTTGAAAAAGTAATAATTCACATCCAACCGTCATTTAAAGTCAAAAGATTAAATGTTAAAATTTCATCAATATTGACCATTTTTTCAACATTCGACTGGTCCGGGTCATCGTTTTTCATCAGAAAATTGATTTTTTGGATTCTACCAAAAATGATTCAAAATGTCATTTGGATCGGGCCTCATGTTGAATAACCACTTTTTAAACCCTCACAGTGACCAAAATTGCCATTTTTACAGAGTTTTGCTTACTCAAAATCTTCAATTTTGACCAATTTCAGGCACAGAAATGACTTTAAACACACTTATTTTAGTTGAAAAAGTAATAACTCACATCCAACCTTCATTTAAACTCAAAAGATTAAATGTTAAAATTTCATCAATATTGACCATTTTTTCAACGTTCGACTGGTCCGGGGTCATCGTTTTTCATCAGATAATGGATTTTTTGGACTCTACCAAAAATGATTCAAAATGTCATTTGGATCGGGCCTCATGTTGAATAACCACTTTTTAAACCCTCACAGTGACCAAAATTGCCATTTTTACAGAGTTTTGCTTACTCAAAATCTTCAATTTTGACCAATTTCAGGCACAGAAATGACTTTAAACACACTTATTTTAGTTGAAAAAAAAATAATTCACATCCAACCGTCATTTTAAGTCAAAAGATTAAATGTTAAAATTTCATCAATATTGACCATTTTTTCAACGTTCGACTGGTCCGGGGTCATCGTTTTTCATCAGATAATGGATTTTTTGGACTCTACCAAAAATGATTCAAAATGTTATTTGGATTGGGCCTCATCTTGAATATCCACTTTTTAAACCCTCACAGTGACCAAAATTGCCATTTTTACAGAGTTTTGCTTACTCAAAATCTTCAATTTTGACCAATTTCAGGCACAGAAATGACTTTAAACACACTTATTTTAGTTGAAAAAGTAATAATTCACATCCAACCGTAATTTAAAGTCAAAAGATTAAATGTTAAAATTTCATCAATATTGACAATTTTTTCAACGTTCGACTGGTCCGGGGTCATCGTTTTCGATCAGAAAATGATTTTTTGGACTCTACCAAAAATTATTCAAAATGTCATTTGGATCGGGCCTCATGTTGAATAACCACTTTTTAAACCCTCACAGTGACCAAAATTGGCATTTTTACAGCTTTGCTTTCTCAAAATCTTCAATTTTGACCAATTTCAGGCACAGAAATGACTTTAAACACACTTATTTTAGTTGAAAAAGTAATAATTCACATCCAACCGTCATTTAAAGTCAAAAGATTAAATGTTAAAATTTCATCAATATTGACCATTTTTTCAACATTCGACTGGTCCGGGTCATCGTTTTTCATCAGAAAATTGATTTTTTGGATTCTACCAAAAATGATTCAAAATGTCATTTGGATCGGGCCTCATGTTGAATAACCACTTTTTAAACCCTCACAGTGACCAAAATTGCCATTTTTACAGAGTTTTGCTTACTCAAAATCGTCAATTTTGACCAATTTCAGGCACAGAAATGACTTTAAACACACTTATTTAAGTTGAAAAAGTAATATTTCAAATCCAACCGTCATTTTAAGTCAAAAGATTAAATGTTAAAATTTCATCAATATTGACCATTTTTTTTCAACGTTCGACTGGTCCGGGGTCATCGTTTTTTATCAGAAAATTGATTTTTTGAACTCTACCAAAAATGATTCAAAATGTCATTTGGATCGGGCCTCATGTTGAATAACCACTTTTTACACCCTCACAGTGACCAAAATTGCCATTTTTACAGAGTTTTGCTTACTCAAAATCTTCAATTTTGACCAATTTCAGGCACAGAAATGACTTTAAACACACTTATTTTAGTTGAAAAAGTAATAATTCACATCCAACCGTAATTTAAAGTCAAAAGATTAAATGTTAAAATTTCATCAATATTGACAATTTTTTCCAACGTTCGACTGGTCCGGGGTCATCGTTTTCGATCAGAAAATGATTTTTTGGACTCTACCAAAAATTATTCAAAATGTCATTTGGATCGGGCCTCATGTTGAATAACCACTTTTTAAACCCTCACAGTGACCAAAATTGGCATTTTTACAGCTTTGCTTTCTCAAAATCTTCAATTTTGACCAATTTCAGGCACAGCAATGACTTTAAACACACTTATTTTAGTTGAAAAAGTAATAATTCACATCCAACCGTCATTTAAAGTCAAAAGATTAAATGTTAAAATTTCATCAATATTGACCATTTTTTCAACATTCGACTGGTCCGGGTCATCGTTTTTCATCAGAAAATTGATTTTTTGGATTCTACCAAAAATGATTCAAAATGTCATTTGGATCGGGCCTCATGTTGAATAACCACTTTTTAAACCCTCACAGTGACCAAAATTGCCATTTTTACAGAGTTTTGCTTACTCAAAATCGTCAATTTTGACCAATTTCAGGCACAGAAATGACTTTAAACACACTTATTTAAGTTGAAAAAGTAATATTTCAAATCCAACCGTCATTTTAAGTCAAAAGATTAAATGTTAAAATTTCATCAATATTGACCATTTTTTTTCAACGTTCGACTGGTCCGGGGTCATCGTTTTTTATCAGAAAATTGATTTTTTGAACTCTACCAAAAATGATTCAAAATGTCATTTGGATCGGGCCTCATGTTGAATAACCACTTTTTACACCCTCACAGTGACCAAAATTGCCATTTTTACAGAGTTTTGCTTACTCAAAATCTTCAATTTTGACCAATTTCAGGCACAGAAATGACTTTAAACACACTTATTTTAGTTGAAAAAGTAATAATTCACATCCAACCGTCATTTAAAGTCAAAAGATTAAATGTTAAAATTTCATCAATATTGACCATTTTTTCAACGTTCGACTGGTCCGGGGTCATCGTTTTTTATCAGAAAATTGATTTTTTGGACTCTATCAAAAATGATTCAAAATGTCATTTGGATCGGGCCTCATGTTGAATAACCACTTTTTAAACCCTCACATTAACCAAATTTGCCATTTTTACAGACTTTTGCTTACTCAAAATCTTCAATTTTGACCAATTTCAGGCACAGAAATGACTTTAAACACACTTATTTTAGTTGAAAAAGTAATAATTCACATCCAACCGTCATTTTAAGTCAAAAGATTAAATGTTAAAATTTCATCAATATTGACCATTTTTTCAACGTTCGACTGGTCCGGGGTCATCGTTTTTCATCAGAAAATTGATTTTTTGGACTCCACCAAAAATGATTCAAAATGTCATTTGGATCGGGCCTCATGTTGAATAACCACTTTTTAAACCCTCACAGTGACCAAAATTGCCATTTTTACAGAGTTTTGCTTACTCAAAATCTTCAATTTTGACCAATTTCAGGCACAGAAATGACTTTAAACACACTTATTTTAGTTGAAAAAGTAATAATTCACATCCAACCGTCATTTAAAGTCAAAAGATTAAATGTTAAAATTTCATCAATATTGACATTTTTTTCAACGTTCGACTGGTCCGGGGTCATCGTTTTCCATCAGAATATGATTTTTTGGACTCTACCAAAAATGATTCAAAATGTCATTTGGATCGGGCCTCATGTTGAATAACCACTTTTTAAACCCTCACAGTGACCAAAATTGCCATTTTTACAGAGTTTTGCTTACTCAAAATCTTCAATTTTGACAAATTTCAGGCACAGAAATGACTTTAAACACACTTATTTTAGTTGAAAAAGTAATAACTCACATCCAACCTTCATTTAAAGTCAAAAGATTAAATGTTAAAATTTCATCAATATTGACCATTTTTTCAATGTTCGACTGGTCCGGGGTCATCGTTTTTCATCAGAAAATTGATTTTTTGGACTCTGTCAAAAATGATTCAAAATGTCTTTTGGATCGGGTCTCATATTGAATAACCACTTTTTAAACCCTCACATTGACCAAATTTGCCATTTTTACAGACTTTTGCTTACTCAAAATCTTCAATTTTGACCAATTTCAGGCACAGAAATGACTTTAAACACACTTATTTTAGTTGAAAAAGTAATAATTCACATCCAACCGTCATTTTAAGTCAAAAGATTAAATGTTAAAATTTCATCAATATTGACCATTTTTTCAACGTTCGACTGGTCCGGGGTCATCGTTTTTCATCAGAAAATTGATTTTTTGGACTCCACAAAAAATTATTCAAAATGTCATTTGGATCGGGCCTCATATTGAATAACCACTTTTTAAACCCTCACAGTGACCAAAATTGCCATTTTTACAGAGTTTTGCTTACTCAAAATCTTCAATTTTGACCAATTTCAGGCACAGAAATGACTTTAAACACACTTATTTTAGTTGAAAAAGTAATAATTCACATCCAACCGTCATTTTAAGTCAAAAGATTAAATGTTAAAATTTCATCAATATTGACCATTTTTTCAACGTTCGACTGGTCCGGGGTCATCGTTTTCGATCAGAAAATGATTTTTTGGACTCTACCAAAAATTATTCAAAATGTCATTTGGATTGGGCCTCATGTTGAATATCCACTTTTTAAACCCTCACAGTGACCAAAATTGCCATTTTTACAGAGTTTTGCTTACTCAAAATCTTCAATTTTGACCAATTTCAGGCACAGAAATGACTTTAAACACACTTATTTTCGTTGAAAAAGTAATAATTCACATCCAACCGTCATTTAAAGTCAAAAGATTAAATGTTAAAATTTCATCAATATTGACCATTTTTTCAACGTTCGACTGGTCCGGGTCATCGTTTTCCATCAGAAAATGATTTTTTGGACTCTACCAAAAATGATTCAAAATGTCATTTGGATTGGGCCTCATGTTGAATAACCACTTTTTAAACCCTCACAGTGACCAAAATTGCCATTTTTACAGAGTTTTGCTTACTCAAAATCGTCAATTTTGACCAATTTCAGGCACAGAAATGACTTTAAACACACTTATTTTCGTTGAAAAAGTAATAATTCACATCCAACCGTCATTTAAAGTCAAAAGATTAAATGTTAAAATTTCATCAATATTGACCATTTTTTCAACGTTCGACTGGTCCGGGGTCATCGTTTTCCATCAGAAAATGATTTTTTGGACTCTACCAAAAATGATTCAAAATGTCATTTGGATCGGGCCTCATGTTGAATAACCACTTTTTAAACCCTCACAGTGACCAAAATTGCCATTTTTACAGAGTTTTGCTTACTCAAAATCTTCAATTTTGACCAATTTCAGGCACAGAAATGACTTTAAACACACTTATTTTAGTTGAAAAAGTAATATTTCACATCCAACCGTCATTTTAAGTCAAAAGATTAAATGTTAAAATTTCATCAATATTGACCATTTTTTTTCAACGTTCGACTGGTCCGGGGTCATCGTTTTTTATCAGAAAATTGATTTTTTGAACTCTACCAAAAATGATTCAAAATGTCATTTGGATCGGGCCTCATCTTGAATAACCACTTTTTACACCCTCACAGTGACCAAAATTGCCATTTTTACAGAGTTTTGCTTACTCAAAATCTTCAATTTTGACCAATTTCAGGCACGGAAATGACTTTAAACACACTTATTTTAGTTGAAAAAGTAATAATTCACATCCAACCTTCATTTAAAGTCAAAAGATTAAATGTTAAAATTTCATCAATATTGACCATTTTTTCAACGTTCGACTGGTCCGGGGTCATCGTTTTTTATCAGAAAATTGATTTTTTGGACCCTATCAAAAATGATTCAAAATGTCATTTGGATCGGGCCTCATGTTGAATAACCACTTTTTACACCCTCACAGTGACCAAAATTGCCATTTTTACAGAGTTTTGCTTACTCAAAATCTTCAATTTTGACCAATTTCAGGCACAGAAATGACTTTAAACACACTTATTTTAGTTGAAAAAGTAATAATTCACATCCAACCGTCATTTAAAGTCAAAAGATTAAATGTTAAAATTTCATCAATATTGACCATTTTTTCAACATTCGACTGGTCCGGGGTCATCGTTTTTCATCAGAAAATTGATTTTTTGGATTCTACCAAAAATGATTCAAAATGTCATTTGGATCGGGCCTCATGTTGAATAACCACTTTTTAAACCCTCACAGTGACCAAAATTGCCATTTTTACAGAGTTTTGCTTACTCAAAATCTTCAATTTTGACCAATTTCAGGCACAGAAATGACTTTAAACACACTTATTTTAGTTGAAAAAGTAATAACTCACATCCAACCTTCATTTAAAGTCAAAAGATTAAATGTTAAAATTTCATCAATATTGACCATTTTTTCAACGTTCGACTGGTCCGGGGTCATCGTTTTTCATCAGAAAATTGATTTTTTGGACTCTACCAAAAATGATTCAAAATATCATTTGGATTGGGCCTCATGTTGAATATCCACTTTTTAAACCCTCACAGTGACCAAAATTGCCATTTTTGCAGAGTTTTGCTTACTCAAAATCTTCAATTTTGACCAATTTCAGGCACAGAAATGACTTTAAACACACTTATTTTAGTTGAAAAAGTAATAATTCACATCCAACCGTCATTTTAAGTCAAAAGATTAAATGTTAAAATTTCATCAATATTGACCATTTTTTCAACGTTCGACTGGTCCGGGGTCATCGTTTTTCATCAGAAAATTGATTTTTTGGACTCCACCAAAAATGATTCAAAATGTCATTTGGATCGGGCCTCATGTTGAATAACCACTTTTTAAACCCTCACAGTGACCAAAATTGCCATTTTTACAGAGTTTTGCTTACTCAAAATCTTCAATTTTGACCAATTTCAGGCACAGAAATGACTTTAAACACACTTATTTTAGTTGAAAAAAAAATAATTCACATCCAACCGTCATTTTAAGTCAAAAGATTAAATGTTAAAATTTCATCAATATTGACCATTTTTTCAACGTTCGACTGGTCCGGGGTCATCGTTTTTCATCAGAAAATTGATTTTTTGGATTCTACCAAAAATGATTCAAAATGTCATTTGGATCGGGCCTCATGTTGAATAACCACTTTTTAAACCCTCACAGTGACCAAAATTGCCATTTTTACAGAGTTTTGCTTACTCAAAATCTTCAATTTTGACCAATTTCAGGCACAGAAATGACTTTAAACACACTTATTTTAGTTGAAAAAGTAATAACTCACATCCAACCTTCATTTAAACTCAAAAGATTAAATGTTAAAATTTCATCAATATTGACCATTTTTTCAACGTTCGACTGGTCCGGGGTCATCGTTTTTCATCAGATAATGGATTTTTTGGACTCTACCAAAAATGATTCAAAATGTCATTTGGATCGGGCCTCATGTTGAATAACCACTTTTTAAACCCTCACAGTGACCAAAATTGCCATTTTTACAGAGTTTTGCTCACTCAAAATCTTCAATTTTGACCAATTTCAGGCACAAAATGACTTTAAACACACTTATTTTAGTTGAAAAAAAAATAATTTACATCCAACCGTCATTTTAAGTCAAAAGATTAAATGTTAAAATTTCATCAATATTGACCATTTTTTCAACGTTCGACTGGTCCGGGGTCATCGTTTTTCATCAGAAAATTGATTTTTTGGACTCTACCAAAAATGATTCAAAATGTTATTTGGATTGGGCCTCATGTTGAATATCCACTTTTTAAACCCTCACAGTGACCAAAATTGCCATTTTTACAGAGTTTTGCTTACTCAAAATCTTCAATTTTGACCAATTTCAGGCACAGAAATGACTTTAAACACACTTATTTTAGTTGAAAAAAAAATAATTCACATCCAACCGTCATTTTAAGTCAAAAGATTAAATGTTAAAATTTCATCAATATTGACCATTTTTTCAACGTTCGACTGGTCCGGGGTCATCGTTTTTCATCAGAAAATTGATTTTTTGGATTCTACCAAAAATGATTCAAAATGTCATTTGGATCGGGCCTCATGTTGAATAACCACTTTTTAAACCCTCACAGTGACCAAAATTGCCATTTTTACAGAGTTTTGCTTACTCAAAATCTTCAATTTTGACCAATTTCAGGCACAGAAATGACTTTAAACACACTTATTTTAGTTGAAAAAGTAATAACTCACATCCAACCTTCATTTAAACTCAAAAGATTAAATGTTAAAATTTCATCAATATTGACCATTTTTTCAACGTTCGACTGGTCCGGGGTCATCGTTTTTCATCAGATAATGGATTTTTTGGACTCTACCAAAAATGATTCAAAATGTCATTTGGATTGGGCCTCATGTTGAATAACCACTTTTTAAACCCTCACAGTGACCAAAATTGCCATTTTTACAGAGTTTTGCTTACTCAAAATCTTCAATTTTGACCAATTTCAGGCACAAAATGACTTTAAACACACTTATTTTAGTTGAAAAAAAAATAATTTACATCCAACCGTCATTTTAAGTCAAAAGATTAAATGTTAAAATTTCATCAATATTGACCATTTTTTCAACGTTCGACTGGTCCGGGGTCATCGTTTTTCATCAGAAAATTGATTTTTTGGACTCTACCAAAAATGATTCAAAATGTTATTTGGATTGGGCCTCATGTTGAATATCCACTTTTTAAACCCTCACAGTGACCAAAATTGCCATTTTTACAGAGTTTTGCTTACTCAAAATCTTCAATTTTGACCAATTTCAGGCACAGAAATGACTTTAAACACACTTATTTTAGTTGAAAAAGTAATAATTCACATCCAACCGTAATTTAAAGTCAAAAGATTAAATGTTAAAATTTCATCAATATTGACAATTTTTTCAACGTTCGACTGGTCCGGGGTCATCGTTTTCGATCAGAAAATGATTTTTTGGACTCTACCAAAAATTATTCAAAATGTCATTTGGATCGGGCCTCATGTTGAATAACCACTTTTTAAACCCTCACAGTGACCAAAATTGGCATTTTTACAGCTTTGCTTTCTCAAAATCTTCAATTTTGACCAATTTCAGGCACAGAAATGACTTTAAACACACTTATTTTAGTTGAAAAAGTAATAATTCACATCCAACCGTCATTTAAAGTCAAAAGATTAAATGTTAAAATTTCATCAATATTGACCATTTTTTCAACATTCGACTGGTCCGGGTCATCGTTTTTCATCAGAAAATTGATTTTTTGGATTCTACCAAAAATGATTCAAAATGTCATTTGGATCGGGCCTCATGTTGAATAACCACTTTTTAAACCCTCACAGTGACCAAAATTGCCATTTTTACAGAGTTTTGCTTACTCAAAATCGTCAATTTTGACCAATTTCAGGCACAGAAATGACTTTAAACACACTTATTTAAGTTGAAAAAGTAATATTTCAAATCCAACCGTCATTTTAAGTCAAAAGATTAAAAGTTAAAATTTCATCAATATTGACCATTTTTTTTCAACGTTCGACTGGTCCGGGGTCATCGTTTTTTATCAGAAAATTGATTTTTTGAACTCTACCAAAAATGATTCAAAATGTCATTTGGATCGGGCCTCATGTTGAATAACCACTTTTTACACCCTCACAGTGACCAAAATTGCCATTTTTACAGAGTTTTGCTTACTCAAAATCTTCAATTTTGACCAATTTCAGGCACAGAAATGACTTTAAACACACTTATTTTAGTTGAAAAAGTAATAATTCACATCCAACCGTCATTTAAAGTCAAAAGATTAAATGTTAAAATTTCATCAATATTGACCATTTTTTCAACGTTCGACTGGTCCGGGGTCATCGTTTTTTATCAGAAAATTGATTTTTTGGACTCTATCAAAAATGATTCAAAATGTCATTTGGATCGGGCCTCATGTTGAATAACCACTTTTTACACCCTCACAGTGACCAAAATTGCCATTTTTACAGAGTTTTGCTTACTCAAAATCTTCAATTTTGACCAATTTCAGGCACAGAAATGACTTTAAACACACTTATTTTAGTTGAAAAAGTAATAATTCACATCCAACCGTCATTTTAAGTCAAAAGATTAAATGTTAAAATTTCATCAATATTGACCATTTTTTCAACGTTCGACTGGTCCGGGGTCATCGTTTTTCATCAGAAAATTGATTTTTTGGACTCTACCAAAAATGATTCAAAATGTTATTTGGATTGGGCCTCATGTTGAATATCCACTTTTTAAACCCTCACAGTGACCAAAATTGCCATTTTTACAGAGTTTTGCTTACTCAAAATCTTCAATTTTGACCAATTTCAGGCACAGAAATGACTTTAAACACACTTATTTTAGTTGAAAAAGTAATAATTCACATCCAACCGTAATTTAAAGTCAAAAGATTAAATGTTAAAATTTCATCAATATTGACAATGTTTTCAACGTTCGACTGGTCCGGGGTCATCGTTTTTCATCAGAAAATTGATTTTTTGGACTCTGTCAAAAATGATTCAAAATGTCTTTTGGATCGGGTCTCATATTGAATAACCACTTTTTAAACCCTCACATTAACCAAATTTGCCTTTTTTACAGACTTTTGCTTACTCAAAATCTTCAATTTTGACCAATTTCAGGCACAGAAATGACTTTAAACACACTTATTTTAGTTGAAAAAGTAATAATTCACATCCAACCGTCATTTTAAGTCAAAAGATTAAATGTTAAAATTTCATCAATATTGACCATTTTTTCAACGTTCGACTGGTCCGGGGTCATCGTTTTTCATCAGAAAATTGATTTTTTGGACTCCACCAAAAATGATTCAAAATGTCATTTGGATCGGGCCTCATGTTGAATAACCACTTTTTAAACCCTCACAGTGACCAAAATTGCCATTTTTACAGAGTTTTGCTTACTCAAAATCTTCAATTTTGACCAATTTCAGGCACAGAAATGACTTTAAACACACTTATTTTAGTTGAAAAAGTAATAATTCACATCCAACCGTCATTTAAAGTCAAAAGATTAAATGTTAAAATTTCATCAATATTGACATTTTTTTCAACGTTCGACTGGTCCGGGGTCATCGTTTTCCATCAGAATATGATTTTTTGGACTCTACCAAAAATGATTCAAAATGTCATTTGGATCGGGCCTCATGTTGAATAACCACTTTTTAAACCCTCACAGTGACCAAAATTGCCATTTTTACAGAGTTTTGCTTACTCAAAATCTTCAATTTTGACAAATTTCAGGCACAGAAATGACTTTAAACACACTTATTTTAGTTGAAAAAGTAATAACTCACATCCAACCTTCATTTAAAGTCAAAAGATTAAATGTTAAAATTTCATCAATATTGACCATTTTTTCAACGTTCGACTGGTCCGGGGTCATCGTTTTTCATCAGAAAATTGATTTTTTGGACTCTACCAAAAATGATTCAAAATATCATTTGGATTGGGCCTCATGTTGAATATCCACTTTTTAAACCCTCACAGTGACCAAAATTGCCATTTTTGCAGAGTTTTGCTTACTCAAAATCTTAAATTTTGACCAATTTCAGGCACAGAAATGACTTTAAACACACTTATTTTAGTTGAAAAAGTAATAATTCACATCCAACCGTCATTTTAAGTCAAAAGATTAAATGTTAAAATTTCATCAATATTGACCATTTTTTCAACATTCGACTGGTCCGGGGTCATCGTTTTTCATCAGAAAATTGATTTTTTGGATTCTACCAAAAATGATTCAAAATGTCATTTGGATCGGGCCTCATGTTGAATAACCACTTTTTAAACCCTCACAGTGACCAAAATTGCCATTTTTACAGAGTTTTGCTTACTCAAAATCTTAAATTTTGACCAATTTCAGGCACAGAAATTACTTTAAACACACTTATTTTAGTTGAAAAAGTAATAACTCACATCCAACCTTCATTTAAACTCGAAAGATTAAATGTTAAAATTTCATCAATATTGACAATTTTTTCAACGTTCGACTGGTCCGGGGTCATCGTTTTTCATCAGAAAATTGATTTTTTGGACTCTACCAAAAATGATTCAAAATGTTATTTGGATTGGGCCTCATGTTGAATATCCACTTTTTAAACCCTCACAGTGACCAAAATTGCCATTTTTACAGAGTTTTGCTTACTCAAAATCTTCAATTTTGACCAATTTCAGGCACAGAAATGACTTTAAACACACTTATTTTAGTTGAAAAAGTAATAATTCACATCCAACCGTAATTTAAAGTCAAAAGATTAAATGTTAAAATTTCATCAATATTGACAATTTTTTCAACGTTCGACTGGTCCGGGGTCATCGTTTTCGATCAGAAAATGATTTTTTGGACTCTACCAAAAATTATTCAAAATGTCATTTGGATCGGGCCTCATGTTGAATAACCACTTTTTAAACCCTCACAGTGACCAAAATTGGCATTTTTACAGCTTTGCTTTCTCAAAATCTTCAATTTTGACCAATTTCAGGCACAGAAATGACTTTAAACACACTTATTTTAGTTGAAAAAGTAATAATTCACATCCAACCGTCATTTAAAGTCAAAAGATTAAATGTTAAAATTTCATCAATATTGACCATTTTTTCAACATTCGACTGGTCCGGGTCATCGTTTTTCATCAGAAAATTGATTTTTTGGATTCTACCAAAAATGATTCAAAATGTCATTTGGATCGGGCCTCATGTTGAATAACCACTTTTTAAACCCTCACAGTGACCAAAATTGCCATTTTTACAGAGTTTTGCTTACTCAAAATCGTCAATTTTGACCAATTTCAGGCACAGAAATGACTTTAAACACACTTATTTAAGTTGAAAAAGTAATATTTCAAATCCAACCGTCATTTTAAGTCAAAAGATTAAAAGTTAAAATTTCATCAATATTGACCATTTTTTTTCAACGTTCGACTGGTCCGGGGTCATCGTTTTTTATCAGAAAATTGATTTTTTGAACTCTACCAAAAATGATTCAAAATGTCATTTGGATCGGGCCTCATGTTGAATAACCACTTTTTACACCCTCACAGTGACCAAAATTGCCATTTTTACAGAGTTTTGCTTACTCAAAATCTTCAATTTTGACCAATTTCAGGCACAGAAATGACTTTAAACACACTTATTTTAGTTGAAAAAGTAATAATTCACATCCAACCGTCATTTAAAGTCAAAAGATTAAATGTTAAAATTTCATCAATATTGACCATTTTTTCAACGTTCGACTGGTCCGGGGTCATCGTTTTTTATCAGAAAATTGATTTTTTGGACTCTATCAAAAATGATTCAAAATGTCATTTGGATCGGGCCTCATGTTGAATAACCACTTTTTACACCCTCACAGTGACCAAAATTGCCATTTTTACAGAGTTTTGCTTACTCAAAATCTTCAATTTTGACCAATTTCAGGCACAGAAATGACTTTAAACACACTTATTTTAGTTGAAAAAGTAATAATTCACATCCAACCGTCATTTTAAGTCAAAAGATTAAATGTTAAAATTTCATCAATATTGACCATTTTTTCAACGTTCGACTGGTCCGGGGTCATCGTTTTTCATCAGAAATTGATTTTTTGGACTCTACCAAAAATGATTCAAAATGTTATTTGGATTGGGCCTCATGTTGAATATCCACTTTTTAAACCCTCACAGTGACCAAAATTGCCATTTTTACAGAGTTTTGCTTACTCAAAATCTTCAATTTTGACCAATTTCAGGCACAGAAATGACTTTAAACACACTTATTTTAGTTGAAAAAGTAATAATTCACATCCAACTGTAATTTAAAGTCAAAAGATTAAATGTTAAAATTTCATCAATATTGACAATGTTTTCAACGTTCGACTGGTCCGGGGTCATCGTTTTTCATCAGAAATTGATTTTTTGGACTCTGTCAAAAATGATTCAAAAAATGTCTTTTGGATCGGGTCTCATATTGAATAACCACTTTTTAAACCCTCACATTAACCAAATTTGCCTTTTTTACAGACTTTTGCTTACTCAAAATCTTCAATTTTGACCAATTTCAGGCACAGAAATGACTTTAAACACACTTATTTTAGTTGAAAAAGTAATAATTCACATCCAACCGTCATTTTAAGTCAAAAGATTAAATGTTAAAATTTCATCAATATTGACCATTTTTTCAACGTTCGACTGGTCCGGGGTCATCGTTTTTCATCAGAAAATTGATTTTTTGGACTCCACCAAAAATGATTCAAAATGTCATTTGGATCGGGCCTCATGTTGAATAACCACTTTTTAAACCCTCACAGTGACCAAAATTGCCATTTTTACAGAGTTTTGCTTACTCAAAATCTTCAATTTTGACCAATTTCAGGCACAGAAATGACTTTAAACACACTTATTTTAGTTGAAAAAGTAATAATTCACATCCAACCGTCATTTAAAGTCAAAAGATTAAATGTTAAAATTTCATCAATATTGACATTTTTTTCAACGTTCGACTGGTCCGGGGTCATCGTTTTCCATCAGAATATGATTTTTTGGACTCTACCAAAAATGATTCAAAATGTCATTTGGATCGGGCCTCATGTTGAATAACCACTTTTTAAACCCTCACAGTGACCAAAATTGCCATTTTTACAGAGTTTTGCTTACTCAAAATCTTCAATTTTGACAAATTTCAGGCACAGAAATGACTTTAAACACACTTATTTTAGTTGAAAAAGTAATAACTCACATCCAACCTTCATTTAAAGTCAAAAGATTAAATGTTAAAATTTCATCAATATTGACCATTTTTTCAACGTTCGACTGGTCCGGGGTCATCGTTTTTCATCAGAAAATTGATTTTTTGGACTCTACCAAAAATGATTCAAAATATCATTTGGATTGGGCCTCATGTTGAATATCCACTTTTTAAACCCTCACAGTGACCAAAATTGCCATTTTTGCAGAGTTTTGCTTACTCAAAATCTTAAATTTTGACCAATTTCAGGCACAGAAATGACTTTAAACACACTTATTTTAGTTGAAAAAGTAATAATTCACATCCAACCGTCATTTTAAGTCAAAAGATTAAATGTTAAAATTTCATCAATATTGACCATTTTTTCAGCATTCGACTGGTCCGGGGTCATCGTTTTTCATCAGAAAATTGATTTTTTGGATTCTACCAAAAATGATTCAAAATGTCATTTGGATCGGGCCTCATGTTGAATAACCACTTTTTAAACCCTCACAGTGACCAAAATTGCCATTTTTACAGAGTTTTGCTTACTCAAAATCTTAAATTTTGACCAATTTCAGGCACAGAAATTACTTTAAACACACTTATTTTAGTTGAAAAAGTAATAACTCACATCCAACCTTCATTTAAACTCGAAAGATTAAATGTTAAAATTTCATCAATATTGACAATTTTTTCAACGTTCGACTGGTCCGGGGTCATCGTTTTTCATCAGAAAATGGATTTTTTGGACTCTACCAAAAATGATTCAAAATGTCATTTGGATCGGGCCTCATGTTGAATAACCACTTTTTAAACCCTCACAGTGACCAAAATTGCCATTTTTTCAGAGTTTTGCTTACTCAAAATTTTCAATTTTGACCAATTTCAAGCACAGAAATGACTTAAAACACACTTATTTTCGTTGAAAAAGTAATAATTCACATCCAACCATCATTTAAAGTCAAAAGATTAAATGTTAAAATTTCATCAATATTGACCATTTTTTCAACGTTCGACTGGTCCGGGGTCATCGTTTTCCATCAGAATATGATTTTTTGGACTCTACCAAAAATGATTCAAAATGTCATTTGGATCGGGCCTCATGTTGAATAACCACTTTTTAAACCCTCACAGTGACCAAAATTGCCATTTTTACAGAGTTTTGCTTACTCAAAATCTTCAATTTTGACAAATTTCAGGCACAGAAATGACTTTAAACACACTTATTTTAGTTGAAAAAGTAATAACTCACATCCAACCTTCATTTAAAGTCAAAAGATTAAATGTTAAAATTTCATCAATACTGACCATTTTTTCAACGTTCGACTGGTCCGGGGTCATCGTTTTTCATCAGAAAATTGATTTTTTGGACTCTACCAAAAATGATTCAAAATGTCATTTGGATTGGGCCTCATGTTGAATATCCACTTTTTAAACCCTCACAGTGACCAAAATTGCCATTTTTGCAGAGTTTTGCTTACTCAAAATCTTCAATTTTGACCAATTTCAGGCACAGAAATGACTTTAAACACACTTATTTTAGTTGAAAAAGTAATAATTCACATCCAACCGTCATTTTAAGTCAAAAGATTAAATGTTAAAATTTCATCAATATTGACCATTTTTTCAACGTTCGACTGGTCCGGGGTCATCGTTTTTCATCAGAAAATTGATTTTTTGGACTCCACCAAAAATGATTCAAAATGTCATTTGGATCGGGCCTCATGTTGAATAACCACTTTTTAAACCCTCACAGTGACCAAAATTGCCATTTTTACAGAGTTTTGCTTACTCAAAATCTTCAATTTTGACCAATTTCAGGCACAGAAATGACTTTAAACACACTTATTTTAGTTGAAAAAAAAATAATTCACATCCAACCGTCATTTTAAGTCAAAAGATTAAATGTTAAAATTTCATCAATATTGACCATTTTTTCAACGTTCGACTGGTCCGGGGTCATCGTTTTTCATCAGAAAATTGATTTTTTGGATTCTACCAAAAATGATTCAAAATGTCATTTGGATCGGGCCTCATGTTGAATAACCACTTTTTAAACCCTCACAGTGACCAAAATTGCCATTTTTACAGAGTTTTGCTTACTCAAAATCTTCAATTTTGACCAATTTCAGGCACAGAAATGACTTTAAACACACTTATTTTAGTTGAAAAAGTAATAACTCACATCCAACCTTCATTTAAACTCAAAAGATTAAATGTTAAAATTTCATCAATATTGACCATTTTTTCAACGTTCGACTGGTCCGGGGTCATCGTTTTTCATCAGATAATGGATTTTTTGGACTCTACCAAAAATGATTCAAAATGTCATTTGGATCGGGCCTCATGTTGAATAACCACTTTTTAAACCCTCACAGTGACCAAAATTGCCATTTTTACAGAGTTTTGCTTACTCAAAATCTTCAATTTTGACCAATTTCAGGCACAGAAATGACTTTAAACACACTTATTTTAGTTGAAAAAAAAATAATTCACATCCAACCGTCATTTTAAGTCAAAAGATTAAATGTTAAATTTCATCAATATTGACCATTTTTTCAACATTCGACTGGTCCGGGGTCATCGTTTTTCATCAGAAAATTGATTTTTTGGATTCTACCAAAATGATTCAAAATGTCATTTGGATCGGGCCTCATGTTGAATAACCACTTTTTAAACCCTCACAGTGACCAAAATTGCCATTTTTACAGAGTTTTGCTTACTCAAAATCTTAAATTTTGACCAATTTCAGGCACAGAAATTACTTTAAACACACTTATTTTAGTTGAAAAAGTAATAACTCACATCCAACCTTCATTTAAACTCGAAAGATTAAATGTTAAAATTTCATCAATATTGACAATTTTTTCAACGTTCGACTGGTCCGGGGTCATCGTTTTTCATCAGAAAATGGATTTTTGGACTCTACCAAAAATGATTCAAAATGTCATTTGGATCGGGCCTCATGTTGAATAACCACTTTTTAAACCCTCACAGTGACCAAAATTGCCATTTTTTCAGAGTTTTGCTTACTCAAAATTTTCAATTTTGACCAATTTCAAGCACAGAAATGACTTAAAACACACTTATTTTCGTTGAAAAAGTAATAATTCACATCCAACCGTCATTTAAAGTCAAAAGATTAAATGTTAAAATTTCATCAATATTGACCATTTTTTCAACGTTCGACTGGTCCGGGGTCATCGTTTTCCATCAGAATATGATTTTTTGGACTCTACCAAAAATGATTCAAAATGTCATTTGGATCGGGCCTCATGTTGAATAACCACTTTTTAAACCCTCACAGTGACCAAAATTGCCATTTTTACAGAGTTTTGCTTACTCAAAATCTTCAATTTTGACAAATTTCAGGCACAGAAATGACTTTAAACACACTTATTTTAGTTGAAAAAGTAATAATTCACATCCAACCGTCATTTTAAGTCAAAAGATTAAATGTTAAAATTTCATCAATATTGACCATTTTTTCAACGTTCGACTGGTCCGGGGTCATCGTTTTTCATCAGAAAATTGATTTTTTGGACTCCACCAAAAATGATTCAAAATGTCATTTGGATCGGGCCTCATGTTGAATAACCACTTTTTAAACCCTCACAGTGACCAAAATTGCCATTTTTACAGAGTTTTGCTTACTCAAAATCTTCAATTTTGACCAATTTCAGGCACAGAAATGACTTTAAACACACTTATTTTAGTTGAAAAAAAAATAATTCACATCCAACCGTCATTTTAAGTCAAAAGATTAAATGTTAAAATTTCATCAATATTGACCATTTTTTCAACGTTCGACTGGTCCGGGGTCATCGTTTTTCATCAGAAAATTGATTTTTTGGATTCTACCAAAAATGATTCAAAATGTCATTTGGATCGGGCCTCATGTTGAATAACCACTTTTTAAACCCTCACAGTGACCAAAATTGCCATTTTTACAGAGTTTTGCTTACTCAAAATCTTCAATTTTGACCAATTTCAGGCACAGAAATGACTTTAAACACACTTATTTTAGTTGAAAAAGTAATAACTCACATCCAACCTTCATTTAAACTCAAAAGATTAAATGTTAAAATTTCATCAATATTGACCATTTTTTCAACGTTCGACTGGTCCGGGGTCATCGTTTTTCATCAGATAATGGATTTTTTGGACTCTACCAAAAATGATTCAAAATGTCATTTGGATCGGGCCTCATGTTGAATAACCACTTTTTAAACCCTCACAGTGACCAAAATTGCCATTTTTACAGAGTTTTGCTTACTCAAAATCTTCAATTTTGACCAATTTCAGGCACAGAAATGACTTTAAACACACTTATTTTAGTTGAAAAAAAAATAATTCACATCCAACCGTCATTTTAAGTCAAAAGATTAAATGTTAAAATTTCATCAATATTGACCATTTTTTCAACGTTCGACTGGTCCGGGGTCATCGTTTTTCATCAGAAAATTGATTTTTTGGACTCTACCAAAAATGATTCAAAATGTTATTTGGATTGGGCCTCATGTTGAATATCCACTTTTTAAACCCTCACAGTGACCAAAATTGCCATTTTTACAGACTTTTGCTTACTCAAAATCTTCAATTTTGACCAATTTCAGGCACAGAAATGACTTTAAACACACTTATTTTAGTTGAAAAAGTAATAATTCACATCCAACCGTCATTTTAAGTCAAAAGATTAAATGTTAAAATTTCATCAATATTGACCATTTTTTCAACGTTCGACTGGTCCGGGGTCATCGTTTTTCATCAGAAAATTGATTTTTTGGACTCCACCAAAAATGATTCAAAATGTCATTTGGATCGGGCCTCATGTTGAATAACCACTTTTTAAACCCTCACAGTGACCAAAATTGCCATTTTTACAGAGTTTTGCTTACTCAAAATCTTCAATTTTGACCAATTTCAGGCACAGAAATGACTTTAAACACACTTATTTTAGTTGAAAAAGTAATAATTCACATCCAACCGTCATTTAAAGTCAAAAGATTAAATGTTAAAATTTCATCAATATTGACCATTTTTTCAACGTTCGACTGGTCCGGGGTCATCGTTTTTCATCAGAAAATTTATTTTTTAAACTCTACCAAAAATGATTCAAAATGTCATTTGGATCGGGCCTCATGTTGAATAACCACTTTTTACACCCTCACAGTGACCAAAATTGCCATTTTTACAGAGTTTTGCGTACTCAAAATCTTCAATTTTGACCAATTTCAGGCACAGAAATGACTTTAAACACACTTATTTTAGTTGAAAAAGTAATAATTCACATCCAACCGTCATTTAAAGTCAAAAGATTAAATGTTAAAATGTCATCAATATTGACCATTTTTTCAACATTCGACTGGTCCGGGGTCATCGTTTTTCATCAGAAAATTGATTTTTTGGATTCTACCAAAAATGATTCAAAATGTCATTTGGATCAGGCCTCATGTTGAATAACCACTTTTTAAACCCTCACAGTGACCAAAATTGCCATTTTTACAGAGTTTTGCTTACTCAAAATCTTCAATTTTGACCAATTTCAGGCACAGAAATTACTTTAAACACACTTATTTTAGTTGAAAAAGTAATAACTCACATCCAACCTTCATTTAAAGTCAAAAGATTAAATGTTAAAATTTCATCAATATTGACCATTTTTTCAACGTTCGACTGGTCCGGGGTCATCGTTTTCCATCAGAATATGATTTTTTGGACTCTACCAAAAATGATTCAAAATGTCATTTGGATCGGGCCTCATGTTGAATAACCACTTTTTAAACCCTCACAGTGACCAAAATTGCCATTTTTACAGAGTTTTGCTTACTCAAAATCTTCAATTTTGACAAATTTCAGGCACAGAAATGACTTTGAACACACTTATTTTAGTTGAAAAAGTATTAACTCACATCCAACCTTCAGTTAAAGTCAAAAGATTAAATGTTAAAATTTCATCAATATTGACCATTTTTTCAACGTTCGACTGGTCCGGGGTCATCGTTTTTCATCAGAAAATTGATTTTTTGGACTCTACCAAAAATGATTCAAAATGTCATTTGGATTGGGCCTCATGTTGAATATCCACTTTTTAAACCCTCACAGTGACCAAAATTGCCATTTTTGCAGAGTTTTGCTTACTCAAAATCTTCAATTTTGACCAATTTCAGGCACAGAAATGACTTTAAACACACTTATTTTAGTTGAAAAAGTAATAATTCACATCCAACCATCATTTTAAGTCAAAAGAATAAATGTTAAAATTTCATCAATATTGACAATTTTTTCAACGTTCGACTGGTCCGGGGTCATCGTTTTCGATCAGAAAATGATTTTTTGGACTCTACCAAAAATTATTCAAAATGTCATTTGGATCGGGCCTCATGTTGAATAACCACTTTTTAAACCCTCACAGTGACCAAAATTGGCATTTTTACAGCTTTGCTTTCTCAAAATCTTCAATTTTGACCAATTTCAGGCACAGAAATGACTTTAAACACACTTATTTTAGTTGAAAAAGTAATAATTCACATCCAACCGTCATTTAAAGTCAAAAGATTAAATGTTAAAATTTCATCAATATTGACCATTTTTTCAACGTTCGACTGGTCCGGGGTCATCGTTTTTCATCAGAAAATTGATTTTTTAAACTCTACCAAAAATGATTCAAAATGTCATTTGGATCGGGCCTCATGTTGAATAACCACTTTTTACACCCTCACAGTGACCAAAATTGCCATTTTTACAGAGTTTTGCGTACTCAAAATCTTCAATTTTGACCAATTTCAGGCACAGAAATGACTTTAAACACACTTATTTTAGATGAAAAAGTAATAATTCACATCCAACCGTCATTTAAAGTCAAAAGATTAAATGTTAAAATGTCATCAATATTGACCATTTTTTCAACATTCGACTGGTCCGGAGTCATCGTTTTTCATCAGAAAATTGATTTTTTGGATTCTACCAAAAATGATTCAAAATGTCATTTGGATTGGGCCTCATGTTGAATAACCACTTTTTAAACCCTCACAGTGACCAAAATTGCCATTTTTACAGAGTTTTGCTTACTCAAAATCTTCAATTTTGACCAATTTCAGGCACAGAAATTACTTTAAACACACTTATTTTAGTTGAAAAAGTAATAACTCACATCCAACCTTCATTTAAAGTCAAAAGATTAAATGTTAAAATTTCATCAATGTTGACAATTTTTTCAACGTTCGACTGGTCCGGGGTCATCGTTTTTTATCAGAAAATTGATTTTTTGGACTCTATCAAAAATGATTCAAAATGTCATTTGGATCGGGCCTCATGTTGAATAACCACTTTTTTCACCCTCACAGTGACCAAAATTGCCATTTTTACAGAGTTTTGCTTACTCAAAATCTTCAATTTTGACCAATTTCAGGCACAGAAATGACTTTAAACACACTTATTTTAGTTGAAAAAGTAATAATTCACATCCAACCGTCATTTAAAGTCAAAAGATTAAATGTTAAAATTTCATCAATGTTGACAATTTTTTCAACGTTCGACTGGTCCGGGGTCATCGTTTTTCATCAGAAAATGGATTTTTTGGACTCTACCAAAAATGATTCAAAATGTCATTTGGATCGGGCCTCATGTTGAATAACCACTTTTTAAACCCTCACAGTGACCAAAATTGCCATTTTTTCAGAGTTTTGCTTACTCAAAATTTTCAATTTTGACCAATTTCAAGCACAGAAATGACTTAAAACACACTTATTTTCGTTGAAAAAGTAATAATTCACATCCAACCATCATTTAAAGTCAAAAGATTAAATGTTAAAATTTCATCAATATTGACCATTTTTTCAACGTTCGACTGGTCCGGGGTCATCGTTTTCCATCAGAATATGATTTTTTGGACTCTACCAAAAATGATTCAAAATGTCATTTGGATCGGGCCTCATGTTGAATAACCACTTTTTAAACCCTCACAGTGACCAAAATTGCCATTTTTACAGAGTTTTGCTTACTCAAAATCTTCAATTTTGACAAATTTCAGGCACAGAAATGACTTTAAACACACTTATTTTAGTTGAAAAAGTAATAACTCACATCCAACCTTCATTTAAAGTCAAAAGATTAAATGTTAAAATTTCATCAATACTGACCATTTTTTCAACGTTCGACTGGTCCGGGGTCATCGTTTTTCATCAGAAAATTGATTTTTTGGACTCTACCAAAAATGATTCAAAATGTCATTTGGATTGGGCCTCATGTTGAATATCCACTTTTTAAACCCTCACAGTGACCAAAATTGCCATTTTTGCAGAGTTTTGCTTACTCAAAATCTTCAATTTTGACCAATTTCAGGCACAGAAATGACTTTAAACACACTTATTTTAGTTGAAAAAGTAATAATTCACATCCAACCGTCATTTTAAGTCAAAAGATTAAATGTTAAAATTTCATCAATATTGACCATTTTTTCAACGTTCGACTGGTCCGGGGTCATCGTTTTTCATCAGAAAATTGATTTTTTGGACTCCACCAAAAATGATTCAAAATGTCATTTGGATCGGGCCTCATGTTGAATAACCACTTTTTAAACCCTCACAGTGACCAAAATTGCCATTTTTACAGAGTTTTGCTTACTCAAAATCTTCAATTTTGACCAATTTCAGGCACAGAAATGACTTTAAACACACTTATTTTAGTTGAAAAAAAAATAATTCACATCCAACCGTCATTTTAAGTCAAAAGATTAAATGTTAAAATTTCATCAATATTGACCATTTTTTCAACGTTCGACTGGTCCGGGGTCATCGTTTTTCATCAGAAAATTGATTTTTTGGATTCTACCAAAAATGATTCAAAATGTCATTTGGATCGGGCCTCATGTTGAATAACCACTTTTTAAACCCTCACAGTGACCAAAATTGCCATTTTTACAGAGTTTTGCTTACTCAAAATCTTCAATTTTGACCAATTTCAGGCACAGAAATGACTTTAAACACACTTATTTTAGTTGAAAAAGTAATAACTCACATCCAACCTTCATTTAAACTCAAAAGATTAAATGTTAAAATTTCATCAATATTGACCATTTTTTCAACGTTCGACTGGTCCGGGGTCATCGTTTTTCATCAGATAATGGATTTTTTGGACTCTACCAAAAATGATTCAAAATGTCATTTGGATCGGGCCTCATGTTGAATAACCACTTTTTAAACCCTCACAGTGACCAAAATTGCCATTTTTACAGAGTTTTGCTTACTCAAAATCTTCAATTTTGACCAATTTCAAGCACAGAAATTACTTTAAACACACTTATTTTAGTTGAAAAAGTAATAACTCACATCCAACCTTCATTTAAACTCGAAAGATTAAATGTTAAAATTTCATCAATATTGACAATTTTTTCAACGTTCGACTGGTCCGGGGTCATCGTTTTCCATCAGAATATGATTTTTTGGACTCTACCAAAAATGATTCAAAATGTCATTTGGATCGGGCCTCATGTTGAATAACCACTTTTTAAACCCTCACAGTGACCAAAATTGCCATTTTTACAGAGTTTTGCTTACTCAAAATCTTCAATTTTGACCAATTTCAGGCACAGAAATGACTTTAAACACACTTATTTTAGTTGAAAAAAAAATAATTCACATCCAACCGTCATTTTAAGTCAAAAGATTAAATGTTAAAATTTCATCAATATTGACCATTTTTTCAACGTTCGACTGGTCCGGGGTCATCGTTTTTCATCAGAAAATTGATTTTTTGGATTCTACCAAAAATGATTCAAAATGTCATTTGGATCGGGCCTCATGTTGAATAACCACTTTTTAAACCCTCACAGTGACCAAAATTGCCATTTTTACAGAGTTTTGCTTACTCAAAATCTTCAATTTTGACCAATTTCAGGCACAGAAATGACTTTAAACACACTTATTTTAGTTGAAAAAGTAATAACTCACATCCAACCTTCATTTAAACTCAAAAGATTAAATGTTAAAATTTCATCAATATTGACCATTTTTTCAACGTTCGACTGGTCCGGGGTCATCGTTTTTCATCAGATAATGGATTTTTTGGACTCTACCAAAAATGATTCAAAATGTCATTTGGATCGGGCCTCATGTTGAATAACCACTTTTTAAACCCTCACAGTGACCAAAATTGCCATTTTTACAGAGTTTTGCTTACTCAAAATCTTCAATTTTGACCAATTTCAGGCACAGAAATGACTTTAAACACACTTATTTTAGTTGAAAAAAAAATAATTCACATCCAACCGTCATTTTAAGTCAAAAGATTAAATGTTAAAATTTCATCAATATTGACCATTTTTTCAACGTTCGACTGGTCCGGGGTCATCGTTTTTCATCAGAAAATTGATTTTTTGGACTCTACCAAAAATGATTCAAAATGTTATTTGGATTGGGCCTCATGTTGAATATCCACTTTTTAAACCCTCACAGTGACCAAAATTGCCATTTTTACAGACTTTTGCTTACTCAAAATCTTCAATTTTGACCAATTTCAGGCACAGAAATGACTTTAAACACACTTATTTTAGTTGAAAAAGTAATAATTCACATCCAACCGTCATTTTAAGTCAAAAGATTAAATGTTAAAATTTCATCAATATTGACCATTTTTTCAACGTTCGACTGGTCCGGGGTCATCGTTTTTCATCAGAAAATTGATTTTTTGGACTCCACCAAAAATGATTCAAAATGTCATTTGGATCGGGCCTCATGTTGAATAACCACTTTTTAAACCCTCACAGTGACCAAAATTGCCATTTTTACAGAGTTTTGCTTACTCAAAATCTTCAATTTTGACCAATTTCAGGCACAGAAATGACTTTAAACACACTTATTTTAGTTGAAAAAGTAATAATTCACATCCAACCGTCATTTAAAGTCAAAAGATTAAATGTTAAAATTTCATCAATATTGACCATTTTTTCAACGTTCGACTGGTCCGGGGTCATCGTTTTTCATCAGAAAATTTATTTTTTAAACTCTACCAAAAATGATTCAAAATGTCATTTGGATCGGGCCTCATGTTGAATAACCACTTTTTACACCCTCACAGTGACCAAAATTGCCATTTTTACAGAGTTTTGCGTACTCAAAATCTTCAATTTTGACCAATTTCAGGCACAGAAATGACTTTAAACACACTTATTTTAGTTGAAAAAGTAATAATTCACATCCAACCGTCATTTAAAGTCAAAAGATTAAATGTTAAAATGTCATCAATATTGACCATTTTTTCAACATTCGACTGGTCCGGGGTCATCGTTTTTCATCAGAAAATTGATTTTTTGGATTCTACCAAAAATGATTCAAAATGTCATTTGGATCAGGCCTCATGTTGAATAACCACTTTTTAAACCCTCACAGTGACCAAAATTGCCATTTTTACAGAGTTTTGCTTACTCAAAATCTTCAATTTTGACCAATTTCAGGCACAGAAATTACTTTAAACACACTTATTTTAGTTGAAAAAGTAATAACTCACATCCAACCTTCATTTAAAGTCAAAAGATTAAATGTTAAAATTTCATCAATATTGACCATTTTTTCAACGTTCGACTGGTCCGGGGTCATCGTTTTCCATCAGAATATGATTTTTTGGACTCTACCAAAAATGATTCAAAATGTCATTTGGATCGGGCCTCATGTTGAATAACCACTTTTTAAACCCTCACAGTGACCAAAATTGCCATTTTTACAGAGTTTTGCTTACTCAAAATCTTCAATTTTGACAAATTTCAGGCACAGAAATGACTTTGAACACACTTATTTTAGTTGAAAAAGTATTAACTCACATCCAACCTTCAGTTAAAGTCAAAAGATTAAATGTTAAAATTTCATCAATATTGACCATTTTTTCAACGTTCGACTGGTCCGGGGTCATCGTTTTTCATCAGAAAATTGATTTTTTGGACTCTACCAAAAATGATTCAAAATGTCATTTGGATTGGGCCTCATGTTGAATATCCACTTTTTAAACCCTCACAGTGACCAAAATTGCCATTTTTGCAGAGTTTTGCTTACTCAAAATCTTCAATTTTGACCAATTTCAGGCACAGAAATGACTTTAAACACACTTATTTTAGTTGAAAAAGTAATAATTCACATCCAACCATCATTTTAAGTCAAAAGATTAAATGTTAAAATTTCATCAATATTGACAATTTTTTCAACGTTCGACTGGTCCGGGGTCATCGTTTTCGATCAGAAAATGATTTTTTGGACTCTACCAAAAATTATTCAAAATGTCATTTGGATCGGGCCTCATGTTGAATAACCACTTTTTAAACCCTCACAGTGACCAAAATTGGCATTTTTACAGCTTTGCTTTCTCAAAATCTTCAATTTTGACCAATTTCAGGCACAGAAATGACTTTAAACACACTTATTTTAGTTGAAAAAGTAATAATTCACATCCAACCGTCATTTAAAGTCAAAAGATTAAATGTTAAAATTTCATCAATATTGACCATTTTTTCAACGTTCGACTGGTCCGGGGTCATCGTTTTTCATCAGAAAATTGATTTTTTAAACTCTACCAAAAATGATTCAAAATGTCATTTGGATCGGGCCTCATGTTGAATAACCACTTTTTACACCCTCACAGTGACCAAAATTGCCATTTTTACAGAGTTTTGCGTACTCAAAATCTTCAATTTTGACCAATTTCAGGCACAGAAATGACTTTAAACACACTTATTTTAGTTGAAAAAGTAATAATTCACATCCAACCGTCATTTAAAGTCAAAAGATTAAATGTTAAAATGTCATCAATATTGACCATTTTTTCAACATTCGACTGGTCCGGAGTCATCGTTTTTCATCAGAAAATTGATTTTTTGGATTCTACCAAAAATGATTCAAAATGTCATTTGGATTGGGCCTCATGTTGAATAACCACTTTTTAAACCCTCACAGTGACCAAAATTGCCATTTTTACAGAGTTTTGCTTACTCAAAATCTTCAATTTTGACCAATTTCAGGCACAGAAATTACTTTAAACACACTTATTTTAGTTGAAAAAGTAATAACTCACATCCAACCTTCATTTAAAGTCAAAAGATTAAATGTTAAAATTTCATCAATGTTGACAATTTTTTCAACGTTCGACTGGTCCGGGGTCATCGTTTTTTATCAGAAAATTGATTTTTTGGACTCTATCAAAAATGATTCAAAATGTCATTTGGATCGGGCCTCATGTTGAATAACCACTTTTTACACCCTCACAGTGACCAAAATTGCCATTTTTACAGAGTTTTGCTTACTCAAAATCTTCAATTTTGACCAATTTCAGGCACAGAAATGACTTTAAACACACTTATTTTAGTTGAAAAAGTAATAATTCACATCCAACCGTCATTTAAAGTCAAAAGATTAAATGTTAAAATTTCATCAATATTGACCATTTTTTCAACGTTCGACTGGTCCGGGGTCATCGTTTTTCATCAGAAAATTGATTTTTTGGACTCTGTCAAAAATGATTCAAAATGTCTTTTGGATCGGGTCTCATATTGAATAACCACTTTTTAAACCCTCACATTGACCAAATTTGCCATTTTTACAGAGTTTTGCTTACTCAAAATCTTCAATTTTGACCAATTTCAGGCACAGAAATGACTTTAAACACACTTATTTTAGTTGAAAAAAAAATAATTCACATCCAACCGTCATTTTAAGTCAAAAGATTAAATGTTAAAATTTCATCAATATTGACCATTTTTTCAACGTTCGACTGGTCCGGGGTCATCGTTTTTCATCAGAAAATTGATTTTTTGGATTCTACCAAAAATGATTCAAAATGTCATTTGGATCGGGCCTCATGTTGAATAACCACTTTTTAAACCCTCACAGTGACCAAAATTGCCATTTTTACAGAGTTTTGCTTACTCAAAATCTTCAATTTTGACCAATTTCAGGCACAGAAATGACTTTAAACACACTTATTTTAGTTGAAAAAGTAATAACTCACATCCAACCTTCATTTAAACTCAAAAGATTAAATGTTAAAATTTCATCAATATTGACCATTTTTTCAACGTTCGACTGGTCCGGGGTCATCGTTTTTCATCAGATAATGGATTTTTTGGACTCTACCAAAAATGATTCAAAATGTCATTTGGATCGGGCCTCATGTTGAATAACCACTTTTTAAACCCTCACAGTGACCAAAATTGCCATTTTTACAGAGTTTTGCTTACTCAAAATCTTCAATTTTGACCAATTTCAGGCACAGAAATGACTTTAAACACACTTATTTTAGTTGAAAAAAAAATAATTCACATCCAACCGTCATTTTAAGTCAAAAGATTAAATGTTAAAATTTCTTCAATATTGACCATTTTTTCAACGTTCGACTGGTCCGGGGTCATCGTTTTTCATCAGAAAATTGATTTTTTGGACTCTACCAAAAATGATTCAAAATGTTATTTGGATTGGGCCTCATGTTGAATATCCACTTTTTAAACCCTCACAGTGACCAAAATTGCCATTTTTACAGACTTTTGCTTACTCAAAATCTTCAATTTTGACCAATTTCAGGCACAGAAATGACTTTAAACACACTTATTTTAGTTGAAAAAGTAATAATTCACATCCAACCGTCATTTTAAGTCAAAAGATTAAATGTTAAAATTTCATCAATATTGACCATTTTTTCAACGTTCGACTGGTCCGGGGTCATCGTTTTTCATCAGAAAATTGATTTTTTGGACTCCACCAAAAATGATTCAAAATGTCATTTGGATCGGGCCTCATGTTGAATAACCACTTTTTAAACCCTCACAGTGACCAAAATTGCCATTTTTACAGAGTTTTGCTTACTCAAAATCTTCAATTTTGACCAATTTCAGGCACAGAAATGACTTTAAACACACTTATTTTAGTTGAAAAAGTAATAATTCACATCCAACCGTCATTTAAAGTCAAAAGATTAAATGTTAAAATTTCATCAATATTGACCATTTTTTCAACGTTCGACTGGTCCGGGGTCATCGTTTTTCATCAGAAAATTTATTTTTTAAACTCTACCAAAAATGATTCAAAATGTCATTTGGATCGGGCCTCATGTTGAATAACCACTTTTTACACCCTCACAGTGACCAAAATTGCCATTTTTACAGAGTTTTGCGTACTCAAAATCTTCAATTTTGACCAATTTCAGGCACAGAAATGACTTTAAACACACTTATTTTAGTTGAAAAAGTAATAATTCACATCCAACCGTCATTTAAAGTCAAAAGATTAAATGTTAAAATGTCATCAATATTGACCATTTTTTCAACATTCGACTGGTCCGGGGTCATCGTTTTTCATCAGAAAATTGATTTTTTGGATTCTACCAAAAATGATTCAAAATGTCATTTGGATCAGGCCTCATGTTGAATAACCACTTTTTAAACCCTCACAGTGACCAAAATTGCCATTTTTACAGAGTTTTGCTTACTCAAAATCTTCAATTTTGACCAATTTCAGGCACAGAAATTACTTTAAACACACTTATTTTAGTTGAAAAAGTAATAACTCACATCCAACCTTCATTTAAAGTCAAAAGATTAAATGTTAAAATTTCATCAATATTGACCATTTTTTCAACGTTCGACTGGTCCGGGGTCATCGTTTTCCATCAGAATATGATTTTTTGGACTCTACCAAAAATGATTCAAAATGTCATTTGGATCGGGCCTCATGTTGAATAACCACTTTTTAAACCCTCACAGTGACCAAAATTGCCATTTTTACAGAGTTTTGCTTACTCAAAATCTTCAATTTTGACAAATTTCAGGCACAGAAATGACTTTGAACACACTTATTTTAGTTGAAAAAGTATTAACTCACATCCAACCTTCAGTTAAAGTCAAAAGATTAAATGTTAAAATTTCATCAATATTGACCATTTTTTCAACGTTCGACTGGTCCGGGGTCATCGTTTTTCATCAGAAAATTGATTTTTTGGACTCTACCAAAAATGATTCAAAATGTCATTTGGATTGGGCCTCATGTTGAATATCCACTTTTTAAACCCTCACAGTGACCAAAATTGCCATTTTTGCAGAGTTTTGCTTACTCAAAATCTTCAATTTTGACCAATTTCAGGCACAGAAATGACTTTAAACACACTTATTTTAGTTGAAAAAGTAATAATTCACATCCAACCATCATTTTAAGTCAAAAGATTAAATGTTAAAATTTCATCAATATTGACAATTTTTTCAACGTTCGACTGGTCCGGGGTCATCGTTTTCGATCAGAAAATGATTTTTTGGACTCTACCAAAAATTATTCAAAATGTCATTTGGATCGGGCCTCATGTTGAATAACCACTTTTTAAACCCTCACAGTGACCAAAATTGGCATTTTTACAGCTTTGCTTTCTCAAAATCTTCAATTTTGACCAATTTCAGGCACAGAAATGACTTTAAACACACTTATTTTAGTTGAAAAAGTAATAATTCACATCCAACCGTCATTTAAAGTCAAAAGATTAAATGTTAAAATTTCATCAATATTGACCATTTTTTCAACGTTCGACTGGTCCGGGGTCATCGTTTTTCATCAGAAAATTGATTTTTTAAACTCTACCAAAAATGATTCAAAATGTCATTTGGATCGGGCCTCATGTTGAATAACCACTTTTTACACCCTCACAGTGACCAAAATTGCCATTTTTACAGAGTTTTGCGTACTCAAAATCTTCAATTTTGACCAATTTCAGGCACAGAAATGACTTTAAACACACTTATTTTAGTTGAAAAAGTAATAATTCACATCCAACCGTCATTTAAAGTCAAAAGATTAAATGTTAAAATGTCATCAATATTGACCATTTTTTCAACATTCGACTGGTCCGGAGTCATCGTTTTTCATCAGAAAATTGATTTTTTGGATTCTACCAAAAATGATTCAAAATGTCATTTGGATTGGGCCTCATGTTGAATAACCACTTTTTAAACCCTCACAGTGACCAAAATTGCCATTTTTACAGAGTTTTGCTTACTCAAAATCTTCAATTTTGACCAATTTCAGGCACAGAAATTACTTTAAACACACTTATTTTAGTTGAAAAAGTAATAACTCACATCCAACCTTCATTTAAAGTCAAAAGATTAAATGTTAAAATTTCATCAATGTTGACAATTTTTTCAACGTTCGACTGGTCCGGGGTCATCGTTTTTTATCAGAAAATTGATTTTTTGGACTCTATCAAAAATGATTCAAAATGTCATTTGGATCGGGCCTCATGTTGAATAACCACTTTTTACACCCTCACAGTGACCAAAATTGCCATTTTTACAGAGTTTTGCTTACTCAAAATCTTCAATTTTGACCAATTTCAGGCACAGAAATGACTTTAAACACACTTATTTTAGTTGAAAAAGTAATAATTCACATCCAACCGTCATTTAAAGTCAAAAGATTAAATGTTAAAATTTCATCAATATTGACCATTTTTTCAACGTTCGACTGGTCCGGGGTCATCGTTTTTTATCAGAAAATTGATTTTTTGGACTCTATCAAAAATGATTCAAAATGTCATTTGGATCGGGCCTCATGTTGAATAACCACTTTTTACACCCTCACAGTGACCAAAATTGCCATTTTTACAGACTTTTGCTTACTCAAAATCTTCAATTTTGACCAATTTCAGGCACAGAAATGACTTTAAACACACTTATTTTAGTTGAAAAAGTAATAATTCACATCCAACCGTCATTTAAAGTCAAAAGATTAAATGTTAAAATTTCATCAATATTGACCATTTTTTCAACATTCGACTGGTCCGGGGTCATCGTTTTGCATCAGAAAATTGATTTTTTGGATTCTACCAAAAATGATTCAAAATGTCATTTGGATCGGGCCTCATGTTGAATAACCACTTTTTAAACCCTCACAGTGACCAAAATTGCCATTTTTACAGAGTTTTGCTTACTCAAAATCTTTAATTTTTACCAATTTCAGGCACAGAAATGACTTTAAACACACTTATTTTAGTTGAAAAAGTAATAACTCACATCCAACCTTCATTTAAACTCAAAAGATTAAATGTTAAAATTTCATCAATATTGACCATTTTTTCAACGTTCGACTGGTCCGGGGTCATCGTTTTTCATCAGAAAATTGATTTTTTGGACTCCACCAAAAATGATTCAAAATGTCATTTGGATCGGGCCTCATGTTGAATAACCACTTTTTAAACCCTCACAGTGACCAAAATTGCCATTTTTACAGAGTTTTGCTTACTCAAAATCTTCAATTTTGACCAATTTCAGGCACAGAAATGACTTTAAACACACTTATTTTAGTTGAAAAAGTAATAATTCACATCCAACCGTCATTTTAAGTCAAAAGATTAAATGTTAAAATTTCATCAATATTGACCATTTTTTCAACGTTCGACTGGTCCGGGGTCATCGTTTTTCATCAGAAAATTGATTTTTTGGACTCTACCAAAAATGATTCAAAATGTTATTTGGATTGGGCCTCATGTTGAACATCCACTTTTTAAACCCTCACAGTGACCAAAATTGCCATTTTTACAGAGTTTTGCTTACTCAAAATCTTCAATTTTGACCAATTTCAGGCACAGAAATGACTTTAAACACACTTATTTTAGTTGAAAAAGTAATAATTCACATCCAACCGTAATTTAAAGTCAAAAGATTAAATGTTAAAATTTCATCAATATTGACCATTTTTTCAACGTTCGACTGGTCCGGGGTCATCGTTTTTCATCAGAAAATTGATTTTTTGGACTCTGTCAAAAATGATTCAAAATGTCTTTTGGATCGGGTCTCATATTGAATAACCACTTTCTAAACCCTCACATTGACCAAATTTGCCATTTTTACAGACTTTTGCTTACTCAAAATCTTCAATTTTGACCAATTTCAGGCACAGAAATGACTTTAAACACACTTATTTTAGTTGAAAAAGTAATAATTCACATCCAACCGTCATTTAAAGTCAAAAGATTAAATGTTAAAATTTCATCAATATTGACCATTTTTTCAACATTCGACTGGTCCGGGGTCATCGTTTTTCATCAGAAAATTGATTTTTTGGATTCTACCAAAAATGATTCAAAATGTCATTTGGATCGGGCCTCATGTTGAATAACCACTTTTTAAACCCTCACAGTGACCAAAATTGCCATTTTTACAGAGTTTTGCTTACTCAAAATCGTCAATTTTGACCAATTTCAGGCACAGAAATGACTTTAAACACACTTATTTTCGTTGAAAAAGTAATAATTCACATCCAACCGTCATTTAAAGTCAAAAGATTAAATGTTAAAATTTCATCAATATTGACCATTTTTTCAACGTTCGACTGGTCCGGGGTCATCGTTTTCCATCAGAAAATGATTTTTTGGACTCTACCAAAAATGATTCAAAATGTCATTTGGATCGGGCCTCATGTTGAATAACCACTTTTTAAACCCTCACAGTGACCAAAATTGCCATTTTTACAGAGTTTTGCTTACTCAAAATCTTCAATTTTGACCAATTTCAGGCACAGAAATGACTTTAAACACACTTATTTTAGTTGAAAAAGTAATATTTCACATCCAACCGTCATTTTAAGTCAAAAGATTAAATGTTAAAATTTCATCAATATTGACCATTTTTTTTCAACGTTCGACTGGTCCGGGGTCATCGTTTTTTATCAGAAAATTGATTTTTTGAACTCTACCAAAAATGATTCAAAATGTCATTTGGATCGGGCCTCATCTTGAATAACCACTTTTTACACCCTCACAGTGACCAAAATTGCCATTTTTACAGAGTTTTGCTTACTCAAAATCTTCAATTTTGACCAATTTCAGGCACGGAAATGACTTTAAACACACTTATTTTAGTTGAAAAAGTAATAATTCACATCCAACCGTCATTTAAAGTCAAAAGATTAAATGTTAAAATTTCATCAATATTGACCATTTTTTCAACGTTCGACTGGTCCGGGGTCATCGTTTTTTATCAGAAAATTGATTTTTTGGACCCTATCAAAAATGATTCAAAATGTCATTTGGATCGGGCCTCATGTTGAATAACCACTTTTTACACCCTCACAGTGACCAAAATTGCCATTTTTACAGAGTTTTGCTTACTCAAAATCTTCAATTTTGACCAATTTCAGGCACAGAAATGACTTTAAACACACTTATTTTAGTTGAAAAAGTAATAATTCACATCCAACCGTCATTTAAAGTCAAAAGATTAAATGTTAAAATTTCATCAATATTGACCATTTTTTCAACATTCGACTGGTCCGGGGTCATCGTTTTTCATCAGAAAATTGATTTTTTGGATTCTACCAAAAATGATTCAAAATGTCATTTGGATCGGGCCTCATGTTGAATAACCACTTTTTAAACCCTCACAGTGACCAAAATTGCCATTTTTACAGAGTTTTGCTTACTCAAAATCTTCAATTTTGACCAATTTCAGGCACAGAAATGACTTTAAACACACTTATTTTAGTTGAAAAAGTAATAACTCACATCCAACCTTCATTTAAAGTCAAAAGATTAAATGTTAAAATTTCATCAATATTGACCATTTTTTCAACGTTCGACTGGTCCGGGGTCATCGTTTTTCATCAGAAAATTGATTTTTTGGACTCTACCAAAAATGATTCAAAATATCATTTGGATTGGGCCTCATGTTGAATATCCACTTTTTAAACCCTCACAGTGACCAAAATTGCCATTTTTGCAGAGTTTTGCTTACTCAAAATCTTCAATTTTGACCAATTTCAGGCACAGAAATGACTTTAAACACACTTATTTTAGTTGAAAAAGTAATAATTCACATCCAACCGTCATTTTAAGTCAAAAGATTAAATGTTAAAATTTCATCAATATTGACCATTTTTTCAACGTTCGACTGGTCCGGGGTCATCGTTTTTCATCAGAAAATTGATTTTTTGGACTCCACCAAAAATGATTCAAAATGTCATTTGGATCGGGCCTCATGTTGAATAACCACTTTTTAAACCCTCACAGTGACCAAAATTGCCATTTTTACAGAGTTTTGCTTACTCAAAATCTTCAATTTTGACCAATTTCAGGCACAGAAATGACTTTAAACACACTTATTTTAGTTGAAAAAAAAATAATTCACATCCAACCGTCATTTTAAGTCAAAAGATTAAATGTTAAAATTTCATCAATATTGACCATTTTTTCAACGTTCGACTGGTCCGGGGTCATCGTTTTTTCATCAGAAAATTGATTTTTTGGATTCTACCAAAAATGATTCAAAATGTCATTTGGATCGGGCCTCATGTTGAATAACCACTTTTTTAAACCCTCACAGTGACCAAAATTGCCATTTTTACAGAGTTTTGCTTACTCAAAATCTTCAATTTTGACCAATTTCAGGCACAGAAATGACTTTAAACACACTTATTTTAGTTGAAAAAGTAATAACTCACATCCAACCTTCATTTAAACTCAAAAGATTAAATGTTAAAATTTCATCAATATTGACCATTTTTTCAACGTTCGACTGGTCCGGGGTCATCGTTTTTCATCAGATAATGGATTTTTTGGACTCTACCAAAAATGATTCAAAATGTCATTTGGATCGGGCCTCATGTTGAATAACCACTTTTTAAACCCTCACAGTGACCAAAATTGCCATTTTTACAGAGTTTTGCTTACTCAAAATCTTCAATTTTGACCAATTTCAGGCACAAAATGACTTTAAACACACTTATTTTAGTTGAAAAAAAAATAATTTACATCCAACCGTCATTTTAAGTCAAAAGATTAAATGTTAAAATTTCATCAATATTGACCATTTTTTCAACGTTCGACTGGTCCGGGGTCATCGTTTTTCATCAGAAAATTGATTTTTTGGACTCTACCAAAAATGATTCAAAATGTTATTTGGATTGGGCCTCATGTTGAATATCCACTTTTTAAACCCTCACAGTGACCAAAATTGCCATTTTTACAGAGTTTTGCTTACTCAAAATCTTCAATTTTGACCAATTTCAGGCACAGAAATGACTTTAAACACACTTATTTTAGTTGAAAAAGTAATAATTCACATCCAACCGTAATTTAAAGTCAAAAGATTAAATGTTAAAATTTCATCAATATTGACAATTTTTTCAACGTTCGACTGGTCCGGGGTCATCGTTTTCGATCAGAAAATGATTTTTTGGACTCTACCAAAAATTATTCAAAATGTCATTTGGATCGGGCCTCATGTTGAATAACCACTTTTTAAACCCTCACAGTGACCAAAATTGGCATTTTTACAGCTTTGCTTTCTCAAAATCTTCAATTTTGACCAATTTCAGGCACAGAAATGACTTTAAACACACTTATTTTAGTTGAAAAAGTAATAATTCACATCCAACCGTCATTTAAAGTCAAAAGATTAAATGTTAAAATTTCATCAATATTGACCATTTTTTCAACATTCGACTGGTCCGGGTCATCGTTTTTCATCAGAAAATTGATTTTTTGGATTCTACCAAAAATGATTCAAAATGTCATTTGGATCGGGCCTCATGTTGAATAACCACTTTTTAAACCCTCACAGTGACCAAAATTGCCATTTTTACAGAGTTTTGCTTACTCAAAATCGTCAATTTTGACCAATTTCAGGCACAGAAATGACTTTAAACACACTTATTTAAGTTGAAAAAGTAATATTTCAAATCCAACCGTCATTTTAAGTCAAAAGATTAAATGTTAAAATTTCATCAATATTGACCATTTTTTTTCAACGTTCGACTGGTCCGGGGTCATCGTTTTTTATCAGAAAATTGATTTTTTGAACTCTACCAAAAATGATTCAAAATGTCATTTGGATCGGGCCTCATGTTGAATAACCACTTTTTACACCCTCACAGTGACCAAAATTGCCATTTTTACAGAGTTTTGCTTACTCAAAATCTTCAATTTTGACCAATTTCAGGCACAGAAATGACTTTAAACACACTTATTTTAGTTGAAAAAGTAATAATTCACATCCAACCGTCATTTAAAGTCAAAAGATTAAATGTTAAAATTTCATCAATATTGACCATTTTTTCAACGTTCGACTGGTCCGGGGTCATCGTTTTTTATCAGAAAATTGATTTTTTGGACTCTATCAAAAATGATTCAAAATGTCATTTGGATCGGGCCTCATGTTGAATAACCACTTTTTATACCCTCACAGTGACCAAAATTGCCATTTTTACAGAGTTTTGCTTACTCAAAATCTTCAATTTTGACCAATTTCAGGCACAGAAATGACTTTAAACACACTTATTTTAGTTGAAAAAGTAATAATTCACATCCAACCGTCATTTTAAGTCAAAAGATTAAATGTTAAAATTTCATCAATATTGACCATTTTTTCAACGTTCGACTGGTCCGGGGTCATCGTTTTTCATCAGAAAATTGATTTTTTGGACTCTACCAAAAATGATTCAAAATGTTATTTGGATTGGGCCTCATGTTGAATATCCACTTTTTAAACCCTCACAGTGACCAAAATTGCCATTTTTACAGAGTTTTGCTTACTCAAAATCTTCAATTTTGACCAATTTCAGGCACAGAAATGACTTTAAACACACTTATTTTAGTTGAAAAAGTAATAATTCACATCCAACCGTAATTTAAAGTCAAAAGATTAAATGTTAAAATTTCATCAATATTGACAATGTTTTCAACGTTCGACTGGTCCGGGGTCATCGTTTTTCATCAGAAAATTGATTTTTTGGACTCTGTCAAAAATGATTCAAAATGTCTTTTGGATCGGGTCTCATATTGAATAACCACTTTTTAAACCCTCACATTAACCAAATTTGCCTTTTTTACAGACTTTTGCTTACTCAAAATCTTCAATTTTGACCAATTTCAGGCACAGAAATGACTTTAAACACACTTATTTTAGTTGAAAAAGTAATAATTCACATCCAACCGTCATTTTAAGTCAAAAGATTAAATGTTAAAATTTCATCAATATTGACCATTTTTTCAACGTTCGACTGGTCCGGGGTCATCGTTTTTCATCAGAAAATTGATTTTTTGGACTCCACCAAAAATGATTCAAAATGTCATTTGGATCGGGCCTCATGTTGAATAACCACTTTTTAAACCCTCACAGTGACCAAAATTGCCATTTTTACAGAGTTTTGCTTACTCAAAATCTTCAATTTTGACCGATTTCAGGCACAGAAATGACTTTAAACACACTTATTTTAGTTGAAAAAGTAATAATTCACATCCAACCGTCATTTAAAGTCAAAAGATTAAATGTTAAAATTTCATCAATATTGACATTTTTTTCAACGTTCGACTGGTCCGGGGTCATCGTTTTCCATCAGAATATGATTTTTTGGACTCTACCAAAAATGATTCAAAATGTCATTTGGATCGGGCCTCATGTTGAATAACCACTTTTTAAACCCTCACAGTGACCAAAATTGCCATTTTTACAGAGTTTTGCTTACTCAAAATCTTCAATTTTGACAAATTTCAGGCACAGAAATGACTTTAAACACACTTATTTTAGTTGAAAAAGTAATAACTCACATCCAACCTTCATTTAAAGTCAAAAGATTAAATGTTAAAATTTCATCAATATTGACCATTTTTTCAACGTTCGACTGGTCCGGGGTCATCGTTTTTCATCAGAAAATTGATTTTTTGGACTCTACCAAAAATGATTCAAAATATCATTTGGATTGGGCCTCATGTTGAATATCCACTTTTTAAACCCTCACAGTGACCAAAATTGCCATTTTTGCAGAGTTTTGCTTACTCAAAATCTTAAATTTTGACCAATTTCAGGCACAGAAATGACTTTAAACACACTTATTTTAGTTGAAAAAGTAATAATTCACATCCAACCGTCATTTTAAGTCAAAAGATTAAATGTTAAAATTTCATCAATATTGACCATTTTTTCAACATTCGACTGGTCCGGGGTCATCGTTTTTCATCAGAAAATTGATTTTTTGGATTCTACCAAAAATGATTCAAAATGTCATTTGGATCGGGCCTCATGTTGAATAACCACTTTTTAAACCCTCACAGTGACCAAAATTGCCATTTTTACAGAGTTTTGCTTACTCAAAATCTTAAATTTTGACCAATTTCAGGCACAGAAATTACTTTAAACACACTTATTTTAGTTGAAAAAGTAATAACTCACATCCAACCTTCATTTAAACTCGAAAGATTAAATGTTAAAATTTCATCAATATTGACAATTTTTTCAACGTTCGACTGGTCCGGGGTCATCGTTTTTCATCAGAAAATGGATTTTTTGGACTCTACCAAAAATGATTCAAAATGTCATTTGGATCGGGCCTCATGTTGAATAACCACTTTTTAAACCCTCACAGTGACCAAAATTGCCATTTTTTCAGAGTTTTGCTTACTCAAAATTTTCAATTTTGACCAATTTCAAGCACAGAAATGACTTAAAACACACTTATTTTCGTTGAAAAAGTAATAATTCACATCCAACCATCATTTAAAGTCAAAAGATTAAATGTTAAAATTTCATCAATATTGACCATTTTTTCAACGTTCGACTGGTCCGGGGTCATCGTTTTCCATCAGAATATGATTTTTTGGACTCTACCAAAAATGATTCAAAATGTCATTTGGATCGGGCCTCATGTTGAATAACCACTTTTTAAACCCTCACAGTGACCAAAATTGCCATTTTTACAGAGTTTTGCTTACTCAAAATCTTCAATTTTGACAAATTTCAGGCACAGAAATGACTTTAAACACACTTATTTTAGTTGAAAAAGTAATAACTCACATCCAACCTTCATTTAAAGTCAAAAGATTAAATGTTAAAATTTCATCAATACTGACCATTTTTTCAACGTTCGACTGGTCCGGGGTCATCGTTTTTCATCAGAAAATTGATTTTTTGGACTCTACCAAAAATGATTCAAAATGTCATTTGGATTGGGCCTCATGTTGAATATCCACTTTTTAAACCCTCACAGTGACCAAAATTGCCATTTTTGCAGAGTTTTGCTTACTCAAAATCTTCAATTTTGACCAATTTCAGGCACAGAAATGACTTTAAACACACTTATTTTAGTTGAAAAAGTAATAATTCACATCCAACCGTCATTTTAAGTCAAAAGATTAAATGTTAAAATTTCATCAATATTGACCATTTTTTCAACGTTCGACTGGTCCGGGGTCATCGTTTTTCATCAGAAAATTGATTTTTTGGACTCCACCAAAAATGATTCAAAATGTCATTTGGATCGGGCCTCATGTTGAATAACCACTTTTTAAACCCTCACAGTGACCAAAATTGCCATTTTTACAGAGTTTTGCTTACTCAAAATCTTCAATTTTGACCAATTTCAGGCACAGAAATGACTTTAAACACACTTATTTTAGTTGAAAAAAAAATAATTCACATCCAACCGTCATTTTAAGTCAAAAGATTAAATGTTAAAATTTCATCAATATTGACCATTTTTTCAACGTTCGACTGGTCCGGGGTCATCGTTTTTCATCAGAAAATTGATTTTTTGGATTCTACCAAAAATGATTCAAAATGTCATTTGGATCGGGCCTCATGTTGAATAACCACTTTTTAAACCCTCACAGTGACCAAAATTGCCATTTTTACAGAGTTTTGCTTACTCAAAATCTTCAATTTTGACCAATTTCAGGCACAGAAATGACTTTAAACACACTTATTTTAGTTGAAAAAGTAATAACTCACATCCAACCTTCATTTAAACTCAAAAGATTAAATGTTAAAATTTCATCAATATTGACCATTTTTTCAACGTTCGACTGGTCCGGGGTCATCGTTTTTCATCAGATAATGGATTTTTTGGACTCTACCAAAAATGATTCAAAATGTCATTTGGATCGGGCCTCATGTTGAATAACCACTTTTTAAACCCTCACAGTGACCAAAATTGCCATTTTTACAGAGTTTTGCTTACTCAAAATCTTCAATTTTGACCAATTTCAGGCACAGAAATGACTTTAAACACACTTATTTTAGTTGAAAAAAAAATAATTCACATCCAACCGTCATTTTAAGTCAAAAGATTAAATGTTAAAATTTCATCAATATTGACCATTTTTTCAACATTCGACTGGTCCGGGGTCATCGTTTTTCATCAGAAAATTGATTTTTTGGATTCTACCAAAAATGATTCAAAATGTCATTTGGATCGGGCCTCATGTTGAATAACCACTTTTTAAACCCTCACAGTGACCAAAATTGCCATTTTTACAGAGTTTTGCTTACTCAAAATCTTAAATTTTGACCAATTTCAGGCACAGAAATTACTTTAAACACACTTATTTTAGTTGAAAAAGTAATAACTCACATCCAACCTTCATTTAAACTCGAAAGATTAAATGTTAAAATTTCATCAATATTGACAATTTTTTCAACGTTCGACTGGTCCGGGGTCATCGTTTTTCATCAGAAAATGGATTTTTTGGACTCTACCAAAAATGATTCAAAATGTCATTTGGATCGGGCCTCATGTTGAATAACCACTTTTTAAACCCTCACAGTGACCAAAATTGCCATTTTTTCAGAGTTTTGCTTACTCAAAATTTTCAATTTTGACCAATTTCAAGCACAGAAGTGACTTAAAACACACTTATTTTCGTTGAAAAAGTAATAATTCACATCCAACCGTCATTTAAAGTCAAAAGATTAAATGTTAAAATTTCATCAATATTGACCATTTTTTCAACGTTCGACTGGTCCGGGGTCATCGTTTTCCATCAGAATATGATTTTTTGGACTCTACCAAAAATGATTCAAAATGTCATTTGGATCGGGCCTCATGTTGAATAACCACTTTTTAAACCCTCACAGTGACCAAAATTGCCATTTTTACAGAGTTTTGCTTACTCAAAATCTTCAATTTTGACAAATTTCAGGCACAGAAATGACTTTAAACACACTTATTTTAGTTGAAAAAGTAATAATTCACATCCAACCGTCATTTTAAGTCAAAAGATTAAATGTTAAAATTTCATCAATATTGACCATTTTTTCAACGTTCGACTGGTCCGGGGTCATCGTTTTTCATCAGAAAATTGATTTTTTGGACTCCACCAAAAATGATTCAAAATGTCATTTGGATCGGGCCTCATGTTGAATAACCACTTTTTAAACCCTCACAGTGACCAAAATTGCCATTTTTACAGAGTTTTGCTTACTCAAAATCTTCAATTTTGACCAATTTCAGGCACAGAAATGACTTTAAACACACTTATTTTAGTTGAAAAAAAAATAATTCACATCCAACCGTCATTTTAAGTCAAAAGATTAAATGTTAAAATTTCATCAATATTGACCATTTTTTCAACGTTCGACTGGTCCGGGGTCATCGTTTTTCATCAGAAAATTGATTTTTTGGATTCTACCAAAAATGATTCAAAATGTCATTTGGATCGGGCCTCATGTTGAATAACCACTTTTTAAACCCTCACAGTGACCAAAATTGCCATTTTTACAGAGTTTTGCTTACTCAAAATCTTCAATTTTGACCAATTTCAGGCACAGAAATGACTTTAAACACACTTATTTTAGTTGAAAAAGTAATAACTCACATCCAACCTTCATTTAAACTCAAAAGATTAAATGTTAAAATTTCATCAATATTGACCATTTTTTCAACGTTCGACTGGTCCGGGGTCATCGTTTTTCATCAGATAATGGATTTTTTGGACTCTACCAAAAATGATTCAAAATGTCATTTGGATCGGGCCTCATGTTGAATAACCACTTTTTAAACCCTCACAGTGACCAAAATTGCCATTTTTACAGAGTTTTGCTTACTCAAAATCTTCAATTTTGACCAATTTCAGGCACAGAAATGACTTTAAACACACTTATTTTAGTTGAAAAAAAAATAATTCACATCCAACCGTCATTTTAAGTCAAAAGATTAAATGTTAAAATTTCATCAATATTGACCATTTTTTCAACGTTCGACTGGTCCGGGGTCATCGTTTTTCATCAGAAAATTGATTTTTTGGACTCTACCAAAAATGATTCAAAATGTTATTTGGATTGGGCCTCATGTTGAATATCCACTTTTTAAACCCTCACAGTGACCAAAATTGCCATTTTTACAGACTTTTGCTTACTCAAAATCTTCAATTTTGACCAATTTCAGGCACAGAAATGACTTTAAACACACTTATTTTAGTTGAAAAAGTAATAATTCACATCCAACCGTCATTTTAAGTCAAAAGATTAAATGTTAAAATTTCATCAATATTGACCATTTTTTCAACGTTCGACTGGTCCGGGGTCATCGTTTTTCATCAGAAAATTGATTTTTTGGACTCCACCAAAAATGATTCAAAATGTCATTTGGATCGGGCCTCATGTTGAATAACCACTTTTTAAACCCTCACAGTGACCAAAATTGCCATTTTTACAGAGTTTTGCTTACTCAAAATCTTCAATTTTGACCAATTTCAGGCACAGAAATGACTTTAAACACACTTATTTTAGTTGAAAAAGTAATAATTCACATCCAACCGTCATTTAAAGTCAAAAGATTAAATGTTAAAATTTCATCAATATTGACCATTTTTTCAACGTTCGACTGGTCCGGGGTCATCGTTTTTCATCAGAAAATTTATTTTTTAAACTCTACCAAAAATGATTCAAAATGTCATTTGGATCGGGCCTCATGTTGAATAACCACTTTTTACACCCTCACAGTGACCAAAATTGCCATTTTTACAGAGTTTTGCGTACTCAAAATCTTCAATTTTGACCAATTTCAGGCACAGAAATGACTTTAAACACACTTATTTTAGTTGAAAAAGTAATAATTCACATCCAACCGTCATTTAAAGTCAAAAGATTAAATGTTAAAATGTCATCAATATTGACCATTTTTTCAACATTCGACTGGTCCGGGGTCATCGTTTTTCATCAGAAAATTGATTTTTTGGATTCTACCAAAAATGATTCAAAATGTCATTTGGATCAGGCCTCATGTTGAATAACCACTTTTTAAACCCTCACAGTGACCAAAATTGCCATTTTTACAGAGTTTTGCTTACTCAAAATCTTCAATTTTGACCAATTTCAGGCACAGAAATTACTTTAAACACACTTATTTTAGTTGAAAAAGTAATAACTCACATCCAACCTTCATTTAAAGTCAAAAGATTAAATGTTAAAATTTCATCAATATTGACCATTTTTTCAACGTTCGACTGGTCCGGGGTCATCGTTTTCCATCAGAATATGATTTTTTGGACTCTACCAAAAATGATTCAAAATGTCATTTGGATCGGGCCTCATGTTGAATAACCACTTTTTAAACCCTCACAGTGACCAAAATTGCCATTTTTACAGAGTTTTGCTTACTCAAAATCTTCAATTTTGACCAATTTCAGGCACAAAATGACTTTAAACACACTTATTTTAGTTGAAAAAAAAATAATTTACATCCAACCGTCATTTTAAGTCAAAAGATTAAATGTTAAAATTTCATCAATATTGACCATTTTTTCAACGTTCGACTGGTCCGGGGTCATCGTTTTTCATCAGAAAATTGATTTTTTGGATTCTACCAAAAATGATTCAAAATGTCATTTGGATCGGGCCTCATGTTGAATAACCACTTTTTAAACCCTCACAGTGACCAAAATTGCCATTTTTACAGAGTTTTGCTTACTCAAAATCTTCAATTTTGACCAATTTCAGGCACAGAAATGACTTTAAACACACTTATTTTAGTTGAAAAAGTAATAACTCACATCCAACCTTCATTTAAACTCAAAAGATTAAATGTTAAAATTTCATCAATATTGACCATTTTTTCAACGTTCGACTGGTCCGGGGTCATCGTTTTTCATCAGATAATGGATTTTTTGGACTCTACCAAAAATGATTCAAAATGTCATTTGGATCGGGCCTCATGTTGAATAACCACTTTTTAAACCCTCACAGTGACCAAAATTGCCATTTTTACAGAGTTTTGCTTACTCAAAATCTTCAATTTTGACCAATTTCAGGCACAGAAATGACTTTAAACACACTTATTTTAGTTGAAAAAAAAATAATTCACATCCAACCGTCATTTTAAGTCAAAAGATTAAATGTTAAAATTTCATCAATATTGACCATTTTTTCAACGTTCGACTGGTCCGGGGTCATCGTTTTTCATCAGAAAATTGATTTTTTGGACTCTACCAAAAATGATTCAAAATGTTATTTGGATTGGGCCTCATGTTGAATATCCACTTTTTAAACCCTCACAGTGACCAAAATTGCCATTTTTACAGACTTTTGCTTACTCAAAATCTTCAATTTTGACCAATTTCAGGCACAGAAATGACTTTAAACACACTTATTTTAGTTGAAAAAGTAATAATTCACATCCAACCGTCATTTTAAGTCAAAAGATTAAATGTTAAAATTTCATCAATATTGACCATTTTTTCAACGTTCGACTGGTCCGGGGTCATCGTTTTTCATCAGAAAATTGATTTTTTGGACTCCACCAAAAATGATTCAAAATGTCATTTGGATCGGGCCTCATGTTGAATAACCACTTTTTAAACCCTCACAGTGACCAAAATTGCCATTTTTACAGAGTTTTGCTTACTCAAAATCTTCAATTTTGACCAATTTCAGGCACAGAAATGACTTTAAACACACTTATTTTAGTTGAAAAAGTAATAATTCACATCCAACCGTCATTTAAAGTCAAAAGATTAAATGTTAAAATTTCATCAATATTGACCATTTTTTCAACGTTCGACTGGTCCGGGGTCATCGTTTTTCATCAGAAAATTTATTTTTTAAACTCTACCAAAAATGATTCAAAATGTCATTTGGATCGGGCCTCATGTTGAATAACCACTTTTTACACCCTCACAGTGACCAAAATTGCCATTTTTACAGAGTTTTGCGTACTCAAAATCTTCAATTTTGACCAATTTCAGGCACAGAAATGACTTTAAACACACTTATTTTAGTTGAAAAAGTAATAATTCACATCCAACCGTCATTTAAAGTCAAAAGATTAAATGTTAAAATGTCATCAATATTGACCATTTTTTCAACATTCGACTGGTCCGGGGTCATCGTTTTTCATCAGAAAATTGATTTTTTGGATTCTACCAAAAATGATTCAAAATGTCATTTGGATCAGGCCTCATGTTGAATAACCACTTTTTAAACCCTCACAGTGACCAAAATTGCCATTTTTACAGAGTTTTGCTTACTCAAAATCTTCAATTTTGACCAATTTCAGGCACAGAAATTACTTTAAACACACTTATTTTAGTTGAAAAAGTAATAACTCACATCCAACCTTCATTTAAAGTCAAAAGATTAAATGTTAAAATTTCATCAATATTGACCATTTTTTCAACGTTCGACTGGTCCGGGGTCATCGTTTTCCATCAGAATATGATTTTTTGGACTCTACCAAAAATGATTCAAAATGTCATTTGGATCGGGCCTCATGTTGAATAACCACTTTTTAAACCCTCACAGTGACCAAAATTGCCATTTTTACAGAGTTTTGCTTACTCAAAATCTTCAATTTTGACCAATTTCAGGCACAAAATGACTTTAAACACACTTATTTTAGTTGAAAAAAAAATAATTTACATCCAACCGTCATTTTAAGTCAAAAGATTAAATGTTAAAATTTCATCAATATTGACCATTTTTTTAACGTTCGACTGGTCCGGGGTCATCGTTTTTCATCAGAAAATTGATTTTTTGGACTCTACCAAAAATGATTCAAAATGTTATTTGGATTGGGCCTCATGTTGAATATCCACTTTTTAAACCCTCACAGTGACCAAAATTGCCATTTTTACAGAGTTTTGCTTACTCAAAATCTTCAATTTTGACCAATTTCAGGCACAGAAATGACTTTAAACACACTTATTTAAGTTGAAAAAGTAATATTTCAAATCCAACCGTCATTTTAAGTCAAAAGATTAAATGTTAAAATTTCATCAATATTGACCATTTTTTTTCAACGTTCGACTGGTCCGGGGTCATCGTTTTTCATCAGAAAATTGATTTTTTGGATTCTACCAAAAATGATTCAAAATGTCATTTGGATCGGGCCTCATGTTGAATAACCACTTTTTAAACCCTCACAGTGACCAAAATTGCCATTTTTACAGAGTTTTGCTTTCTCAAAATCTTCAATTTTGACCAATTTCAGGCACAGAAATGACTTTAAACACACTTATTTTAGTTGAAAAAGTAATAATTCACATCCAACCGTCATTTAAAGTCAAAAGATTAAATGTTAAAATTTCATCAATATTGACCATTTTTTCAACATTCGACTGGTCCGGGTCATCGTTTTTCATCAGAAAATTGATTTTTTGGATTCTACCAAAAATGATTCAAAATGTCATTTGGATCGGGCCTCATGTTGAATAACCACTTTTTAAACCCTCACAGTGACCAAAATTGCCATTTTTACAGAGTTTTGCTTACTCAAAATCGTCAATTTTGACCAATTTCAGGCACAGAAATGACTTTAAACACACTTATTTAAGTTGAAAAAGTAATATTTCAAATCCAACCGTCATTTTAAGTCAAAAGATTAAATGTTAAAATTTCATCAATATTGACCATTTTTTTTCAACGTTCGACTGGTCCGGGGTCATCGTTTTTTATCAGAAAATTGATTTTTTGAACTCTACCAAAAATGATTCAAAATGTCATTTGGATCAGGCCTCATGTTGAATAACCACTTTTTACACCCTCACAGTGACCAAAATTGCCATTTTTACAGAGTTTTGCTTACTCAAAATCTTCAATTTTGACCAATTTCAGGCACAGAAATGACTTTAAACACACTTATTTTAGTTGAAAAAGTAATAATTCACATCCAACCGTCATTTAAAGTCAAAAGATTAAATGTTAAAATTTCATCAATATTGACCATTTTTTCAACGTTCGACTGGTCCGGGGTCATCGTTTTTTATCAGAAAATTGATTTTTTGGACTCTATCAAAAATGATTCAAAATGTCATTTGGATCGGGCCTCATGTTGAATAACCACTTTTTACACCCTCACAGTGACCAAAATTGCCATTTTTACAGAGTTTTGCTTACTCAAAATCTTCAATTTTGACCAATTTCAGGCACAGAAATGACTTTAAACACACTTATTTTAGTTGAAAAAGTAATAATTCACATCCAACCGTCATTTTAAGTCAAAAGATTAAATGTTAAAATTTCATCAATATTGACCATTTTTTCAACGTTCGACTGGTCCGGGGTCATCGTTTTTCATCAGAAAATTGATTTTTTGGACTCTACCAAAAATGATTCAAAATGTTATTTGGATTGGGCCTCATGTTGAATATCCACTTTTTAAACCCTCACAGTGACCAAAATTGCCATTTTTACAGAGTTTTGCTTACTCAAAATCTTCAATTTTGACCAATTTCAGGCACAGAAATGACTTTAAACACACTTATTTTAGTTGAAAAAGTAATAATTCACATCCAACCGTAATTTAAAGTCAAAAGATTAAATGTTAAAATTTCATCAATATTGACAATGTTTTCAACGTTCGACTGGTCCGGGGTCATCGTTTTTCATCAGAAAATTGATTTTTTGGACTCTGTCAAAAATGATTCAAAATGTCTTTTGGATCGGGTCTCATATTGAATAACCACTTTTTAAACCCTCACATTAACCAAATTTGCCTTTTTTACAGACTTTTGCTTACTCAAAATCTTCAATTTTGACCAATTTCAGGCACAGAAATGACTTTAAACACACTTATTTTAGTTGAAAAAGTAATAATTCACATCCAACCGTCATTTTAAGTCAAAAGATTAAATGTTAAAATTTCATCAATATTGACCATTTTTTCAACGTTCGACTGGTCCGGGGTCATCGTTTTTCATCAGAAAATTGATTTTTTGGACTCCACCAAAAATGATTCAAAATGTCATTTGGATCGGGCCTCATGTTGAATAACCACTTTTTAAACCCTCACAGTGACCAAAATTGCCATTTTTACAGAGTTTTGCTTACTCAAAATCTTCAATTTTGACCAATTTCAGGCACAGAAATGACTTTAAACACACTTATTTTAGTTGAAAAAGTAATAATTCACATCCAACCGTCATTTAAAGTCAAAAGATTAAATGTTAAAATTTCATCAATATTGACATTTTTTTCAACGTTCGACTGGTCCGGGGTCATCGTTTTCCATCAGAATATGATTTTTTGGACTCTACCAAAAATGATTCAAAATGTCATTTGGATCGGGCCTCATGTTGAATAACCACTTTTTAAACCCTCACAGTGACCAAAATTGCCATTTTTACAGAGTTTTGCTTACTCAAAATCTTCAATTTTGACAAATTTCAGGCACAGAAATGACTTTAAACACACTTATTTTAGTTGAAAAAGTAATAACTCACATCCAACCTTCATTTAAAGTCAAAAGATTAAATGTTAAAATTTCATCAATATTGACCATTTTTTCAACGTTCGACTGGTCCGGGGTCATCGTTTTTCATCAGAAAATTGATTTTTTGGACTCTACCAAAAATGATTCAAAATATCATTTGGATTGGGCCTCATGTTGAATATCCACTTTTTAAACCCTCACAGTGACCAAAATTGCCATTTTTGCAGAGTTTTGCTTACTCAAAATCTTAAATTTTGACCAATTTCAGGCACAGAAATGACTTTAAACACACTTATTTTAGTTGAAAAAGTAATAATTCACATCCAACCGTCATTTTAAGTCAAAAGATTAAATGTTAAAATTTCATCAATATTGACCATTTTTTCAACATTCGACTGGTCCGGGGTCATCGTTTTTCATCAGAAAATTGATTTTTTGGATTCTACCAAAAATGATTCAAAATGTCATTTGGATCGGGCCTCATGTTGAATAACCACTTTTTAAACCCTCACAGTGACCAAAATTGCCATTTTTACAGAGTTTTGCTTACTCAAAATCTTAAATTTTGACCAATTTCAGGCACAGAAATTACTTTAAACACACTTATTTTAGTTGAAAAAGTAATAACTCACATCCAACCTTCATTTAAACTCGAAAGATTAAATGTTAAAATTTCATCAATATTGACAATTTTTTCAACGTTCGACTGGTCCGGGGTCATCGTTTTTCATCAGAAAATGGATTTTTTGGACTCTACCAAAAATGATTCAAAATGTCATTTGGATCGGGCCTCATGTTGAATAACCACTTTTTAAACCCTCACAGTGACCAAAATTGCCATTTTTTCAGAGTTTTGCTTACTCAAAATTTTCAATTTTGACCAATTTCAAGCACAGAAATGACTTAAAACACACTTATTTTCGTTGAAAAAGTAATAATTCACATCCAACCATCATTTAAAGTCAAAAGATTAAATGTTAAAATTTCATCAATATTGACCATTTTTTCAACGTTCGACTGGTCCGGGGTCATCGTTTTCCATCAGAATATGATTTTTTGGACTCTACCAAAAATGATTCAAAATGTCATTTGGATCGGGCCTCATGTTGAATAACCACTTTTTAAACCCTCACAGTGACCAAAATTGCCATTTTTACAGAGTTTTGCTTACTCAAAATCTTCAATTTTGACAAATTTCAGGCACAGAAATGACTTTAAACACACTTATTTTAGTTGAAAAAGTAATAACTCACATCCAACCTTCATTTAAAGTCAAAAGATTAAATGTTAAAATTTCATCAATACTGACCATTTTTTCAACGTTCGACTGGTCCGGGGTCATCGTTTTTCATCAGAAAATTGATTTTTTGGACTCTACCAAAAATGATTCAAAATGTCATTTGGATTGGGCCTCATGTTGAATATCCACTTTTTAAACCCTCACAGTGACCAAAATTGCCATTTTTGCAGAGTTTTGCTTACTCAAAATCTTCAATTTTGACCAATTTCAGGCACAGAAATGACTTTAAACACACTTATTTTAGTTGAAAAAGTAATAATTCACATCCAACCGTCATTTTAAGTCAAAAGATTAAATGTTAAAATTTCATCAATATTGACCATTTTTTCAACGTTCGACTGGTCCGGGGTCATCGTTTTTCATCAGAAAATTGATTTTTTCGACTCCACCAAAAATGATTCAAAATGTCATTTGGATCGGGCCTCATGTTGAATAACCACTTTTTAAACCCTCACAGTGACCAAAATTGCCATTTTTACAGAGTTTTGCTTACTCAAAATCTTCAATTTTGACCAATTTCAGGCACAGAAATGACTTTAAACACACTTATTTTAGTTGAAAAAAAAATAATTCACATCCAACCGTCATTTTAAGTCAAAAGATTAAATGTTAAAATTTCATCAATATTGACCATTTTTTCAACGTTCGACTGGTCCGGGGTCATCGTTTTTCATCAGAAAATTGATTTTTTGGATTCTACCAAAAATGATTCAAAATGTCATTTGGATCGGGCCTCATGTTGAATAACCACTTTTTAAACCCTCACAGTGACCAAAATTGCCATTTTTACAGAGTTTTGCTTACTCAAAATCTTCAATTTTGACCAATTTCAGGCACAGAAATGACTTTAAACACACTTATTTTAGTTGAAAAAGTAATAACTCACATCCAACCTTCATTTAAACTCAAAAGATTAAATGTTAAAATTTCATCAATATTGACCATTTTTTCAACGTTCGACTGGTCCGGGGTCATCGTTTTTCATCAGATAATGGATTTTTTGGACTCTACCAAAAATGATTCAAAATGTCATTTGGATCGGGCCTCATGTTGAATAACCACTTTTTAAACCCTCACAGTGACCAAAATTGCCATTTTTACAGAGTTTTGCTTACTCAAAATCTTCAATTTTGACCAATTTCAGGCACAGAAATGACTTTAAACACACTTATTTTAGTTGAAAAAAAAATAATTCACATCCAACCGTCATTTTAAGTCAAAAGATTAAATGTTAAAATTTCATCAATATTGACCATTTTTTCAACATTCGACTGGTCCGGGGTCATCGTTTTTCATCAGAAAATTGATTTTTTGGATTCTACCAAAAATGATTCAAAATGTCATTTGGATCGGGCCTCATGTTGAATAACCACTTTTTAAACCCTCACAGTGACCAAAATTGCCATTTTTTCAGAGTTTTGCTTACTCAAAATTTTCAATTTTGACCAATTTCAAGCACAGAAGTGACTTAAAACACACTTATTTTCGTTGAAAAAGTAATAATTCACATCCAACCGTCATTTAAAGTCAAAAGATTAAATGTTAAAATTTCATCAATATTGACCATTTTTTCAACGTTCGACTGGTCCGGGGTCATCGTTTTCCATCAGAATATGATTTTTTGGACTCTACCAAAAATGATTCAAAATGTCATTTGGATCGGGCCTCATGTTGAATAACCACTTTTTAAACCCTCACAGTGACCAAAATTGCCATTTTTACAGAGTTTTGCTTACTCAAAATCTTCAATTTTGACAAATTTCAGGCACAGAAATGACTTTAAACACACTTATTTTAGTTGAAAAAGTAATAATTCACATCCAACCGTCATTTTAAGTCAAAAGATTAAATGTTAAAATTTCATCAATACTGACCATTTTTTCAACGTTCGACTGGTCCGGGGTCATCGTTTTTCATCAGAAAATTGATTTTTTGGACTCTACCAAAAATGATTCAAAATGTCATTTGGATTGGGCCTCATGTTGAATATCCACTTTTTAAACCCTCACAGTGACCAAAATTGCCATTTTTGCAGAGTTTTGCTTACTCAAAATCTTCAATTTTGACCAATTTCAGGCACAGAAATGACTTTAAACACACTTATTTTAGTTGAAAAAGTAATAATTCACATCCAACCGTCATTTTAAGTCAAAAGATTAAATGTTAAAATTTCATCAATATTGACCATTTTTTCAACGTTCGACTGGTCCGGGGTCATCGTTTTTCATCAGAAAATTGATTTTTTGGACTCCACCAAAAATGATTCAAAATGTCATTTGGATCGGGCCTCATGTTGAATAACCACTTTTTAAACCCTCACAGTGACCAAAATTGCCATTTTTACAGAGTTTTGCTTACTCAAAATCTTCAATTTTGACCAATTTCAGGCACAGAAATGACTTTAAACACACTTATTTTAGTTGAAAAAGTAATAACTCACATCCAACCTTCATTTAAACTCAAAAGATTAAATGTTAAAATTTCATCAATATTGACCATTTTTTCAACGTTCGACTGGTCCGGGGTCATCGTTTTTCATCAGATAATGGATTTTTTGGACTCTACCAAAAATGATTCAAAATGTCATTTGGATCGGGCCTCATGTTGAATAACCACTTTTTAAACCCTCACAGTGACCAAAATTGCCATTTTTACAGAGTTTTGCTTACTCAAAATCTTCAATTTTGACCAATTTCAGGCACAGAAATGACTTTAAACACACTTATTTTAGTTGAAAAAAAAATAATTCACATCCAACCGTCATTTTAAGTCAAAAGATTAAATGTTAAAATTTCATCAATATTGACCATTTTTTCAACATTCGACTGGTCCGGGGTCATCGTTTTTCATCAGAAAATTGATTTTTTGGATTCTACCAAAAATGATTCAAAATGTCATTTGGATCGGGCCTCATGTTGAATAACCACTTTTTAAACCCTCACAGTGACCAAAATTGCCATTTTTTCAGAGTTTTGCTTACTCAAAATTTTCAATTTTGACCAATTTCAAGCACAGAAGTGACTTAAAACACACTTATTTTCGTTGAAAAAGTAATAATTCACATCCAACCGTCATTTAAAGTCAAAAGATTAAATGTTAAAATTTCATCAATATTGACCATTTTTTCAACGTTCGACTGGTCCGGGGTCATCGTTTTCCATCAGAATATGATTTTTTGGACTCTACCAAAAATGATTCAAAATGTCATTTGGATCGGGCCTCATGTTGAATAACCACTTTTTAAACCCTCACAGTGACCAAAATTGCCATTTTTACAGAGTTTTGCTTACTCAAAATCTTCAATTTTGACAAATTTCAGGCACAGAAATGACTTTAAACACACTTATTTTAGTTGAAAAAGTAATAATTCACATCCAACCGTCATTTTAAGTCAAAAGATTAAATGTTAAAATTTCATCAATATTGACCATTTTTTCAACGTTCGACTGGTCCGGGGTCATCGTTTTTCATCAGAAAATTGATTTTTTGGACTCCACCAAAAATGATTCAAAATGTCATTTGGATCGGGCCTCATGTTGAATAACCACTTTTTAAACCCTCACAGTGACCAAAATTGCCATTTTTACAGAGTTTTGCTTACTCAAAATCTTCAATTTTGACCAATTTCAGGCACAGAAATGACTTTAAACACACTTATTTTAGTTGAAAAAAAAATAATTCACATCCAACCGTCATTTTAAGTCAAAAGATTAAATGTTAAAATTTCATCAATATTGACCATTTTTTCAACGTTCGACTGGTCCGGGGTCATCGTTTTTCATCAGAAAATTGATTTTTTGGATTCTACCAAAAATGATTCAAAATGTCATTTGGATCGGGCCTCATGTTGAATAACCACTTTTTAAACCCTCACAGTGACCAAAATTGCCATTTTTACAGAGTTTTGCTTACTCAAAATCTTCAATTTTGACCAATTTCAGGCACAGAAATGACTTTAAACACACTTATTTTAGTTGAAAAAGTAATAACTCACATCCAACCTTCATTTAAACTCAAAAGATTAAATGTTAAAATTTCATCAATATTGACCATTTTTTCAACGTTCGACTGGTCCGGGGTCATCGTTTTTCATCAGATAATGGATTTTTTGGACTCTACCAAAAATGATTCAAAATGTCATTTGGATCGGGCCTCATGTTGAATAACCACTTTTTAAACCCTCACAGTGACCAAAATTGCCATTTTTACAGAGTTTTGCTTACTCAAAATCTTCAATTTTGACCAATTTCAGGCACAGAAATGACTTTAAACACACTTATTTTAGTTGAAAAAAAAATAATTCACATCCAACCGTCATTTTAAGTCAAAAGATTAAATGTTAAAATTTCATCAATATTGACCATTTTTTCAACGTTCGACTGGTCCGGGGTCATCGTTTTTCATCAGAAAATTGATTTTTTGGACTCTACCAAAAATGATTCAAAATGTTATTTGGATTGGGCCTCATGTTGAATATCCACTTTTTAAACCCTCACAGTGACCAAAATTGCCATTTTTACAGACTTTTGCTTACTCAAAATCTTCAATTTTGACCAATTTCAGGCACAGAAATGACTTTAAACACACTTATTTTAGTTGAAAAAGTAATAATTCACATCCAACCGTCATTTTAAGTCAAAAGATTAAATGTTAAAATTTCATCAATATTGACCATTTTTTCAACGTTCGACTGGTCCGGGGTCATCGTTTTTCATCAGAAAATTGATTTTTTGGACTCCACCAAAAATGATTCAAAATGTCATTTGGATCGGGCCTCATGTTGAATAACCACTTTTTAAACCCTCACAGTGACCAAAATTGCCATTTTTACAGAGTTTTGCTTACTCAAAATCTTCAATTTTGACCAATTTCAGGCACAGAAATGACTTTAAACACACTTATTTTAGTTGAAAAAGTAATAATTCACATCCAACCGTCATTTAAAGTCAAAAGATTAAATGTTAAAATTTCATCAATATTGACCATTTTTTCAACGTTCGACTGGTCCGGGGTCATCGTTTTTCATCAGAAAATTTATTTTTTAAACTCTACCAAAAATGATTCAAAATGTCATTTGGATCGGGCCTCATGTTGAATAACCACTTTTTACACCCTCACAGTGACCAAAATTGCCATTTTTACAGAGTTTTGCGTACTCAAAATCTTCAATTTTGACCAATTTCAGGCACAGAAATGACTTTAAACACACTTATTTTAGTTGAAAAAGTAATAATTCACATCCAACCGTCATTTAAAGTCAAAAGATTAAATGTTAAAATGTCATCAATATTGACCATTTTTTCAACATTCGACTGGTCCGGGGTCATCGTTTTTCATCAGAAAATTGATTTTTTGGATTCTACCAAAAATGATTCAAAATGTCATTTGGATCAGGCCTCATGTTGAATAACCACTTTTTAAACCCTCACAGTGACCAAAATTGCCATTTTTACAGAGTTTTGCTTACTCAAAATCTTCAATTTTGACCAATTTCAGGCACAGAAATTACTTTAAACACACTTATTTTAGTTGAAAAAGTAATAACTCACATCCAACCTTCATTTAAAGTCAAAAGATTAAATGTTAAAATTTCATCAATATTGACCATTTTTTCAACGTTCGACTGGTCCGGGGTCATCGTTTTCCATCAGAATATGATTTTTTGGACTCTACCAAAAATGATTCAAAATGTCATTTGGATCGGGCCTCATGTTGAATAACCACTTTTTAAACCCTCACAGTGACCAAAATTGCCATTTTTACAGAGTTTTGCTTACTCAAAATCTTCAATTTTGACAAATTTCAGGCACAGAAATGACTTTGAACACACTTATTTTAGTTGAAAAAGTATTAACTCACATCCAACCTTCATTTAAAGTCAAAAGATTAAATGTTAAAATTTCATCAATATTGACCATTTTTTCAACGTTCGACTGGTCCGGGGTCATCGTTTTTCATCAGAAAATTGATTTTTTGGACTCTACCAAAAATGATTCAAAATGTCATTTGGGTTGGGCCTCATGTTGAATATCCACTTTTTAAACCCTCACAGTGACCAAAATTGCCATTTTTGCAGAGTTTTGCTTACTCAAAATCTTCAATTTTGACCAATTTCAGGCACAGAAATGACTTTAAACACACTTATTTTAGTTGAAAAAGTAATAATTCACATCCAACCATCATTTTAAGTCAAAAGATTAAATGTTAAAATTTCATCAATATTGACAATTTTTTCAACGTTCGACTGGTCCGGGGTCATCGTTTTCGATCAGAAAATGATTTTTTGGACTCTACCAAAAATTATTCAAAATGTCATTTGGATCGGGCCTCATGTTGAATAACCACTTTTTAAACCCTCACAGTGACCAAAATTGGCATTTTTACAGCTTTGCTTTCTCAAAATCTTCAATTTTGACCAATTTCAGGCACAGAAATGACTTTAAACACACTTATTTTAGTTGAAAAAGTAATAATTCACATCCAACCGTCATTTAAAGTCAAAAGATTAAATGTTAAAATTTCATCAATATTGACCATTTTTTCAACGTTCGACTGGTCCGGGGTCATCGTTTTTCATCAGAAAATTGATTTTTTAAACTCTACCAAAAATGATTCAAAATGTCATTTGGATCGGGCCTCATGTTGAATAACCACTTTTTACACCCTCACAGTGACCAAAATTGCCATTTTTACAGAGTTTTGCGTACTCAAAATCTTCAATTTTGACCAATTTCAGGCACAGAAATGACTTTAAACACACTTATTTTAGTTGAAAAAGTAATAATTCACATCCAACCGTCATTTAAAGTCAAAAGATTAAATGTTAAAATGTCATCAATATTGACCATTTTTTCAACATTCGACTGGTCCGGAGTCATCGTTTTTCATCAGAAAATTGATTTTTTGGATTCTACCAAAAATGATTCAAAATGTCATTTGGATTGGGCCTCATGTTGAATAACCACTTTTTAAACCCTCACAGTGACCAAAATTGCCATTTTTACAGAGTTTTGCTTACTCAAAATCTTCAATTTTGACCAATTTCAGGCACAGAAATTACTTTAAACACACTTATTTTAGTTGAAAAAGTAATAACTCACATCCAACCTTCATTTAAAGTCAAAAGATTAAATGTTAAAATTTCATCAATGTTGACAATTTTTTCAACGTTCGACTGGTCCGGGGTCATCGTTTTTTATCAGAAAATTGATTTTTTGGACTCTATCAAAAATGATTCAAAATGTCATTTGGATCGGGCCTCATGTTGAATAACCACTTTTTACACCCTCACAGTGACCAAAATTACCATTTTTACAGAGTTTTGCTTACTCAAAATCTTCAATTTTGACCAATTTCAGGCACAGAAATGACTTTAAACACACTTATTTTAGTTGAAAAAGTAATAATTCACATCCAACCGTCATTTAAAGTCAAAAGATTAAATGTTAAAATTTCATCAATATTGACCATTTTTTCAACGTTCGACTGGTCCGGGGTCATCGTTTTTCATCAGAAAATTGATTTTTTGGACTCTGTCAAAAATGATTCAAAATGTCTTTTGGATCGGGTCTCATATTGAATAACCACTTTTTAAACCCTCACATTGACCAAATTTGCCATTTTTACAGACTTTTGCTTACTCAAAATCTTCAATTTTGACCAATTTCAGGCACAGAAATGACTTTAAACACACTTATTTTAGTTGAAAAAGTAATAATTCACATCCAACCGTCATTTAAAGTCAAAAGATTAAATGTTAAAATTTCATCAATATTGACCATTTTTTCAACATTCGACTGGTCCGGGGTCATCGTTTTGCATCAGAAAATTGATTTTTTGGATTCTACCAAAAATGATTCAAAATGTCATTTGGATCGGGCCTCATGTTGAATAACCACTTTTTAAACCCTCACAGTGACCAAAATTGCCATTTTTACAGAGTTTTGCTTACTCAAAATCTTTAATTTTTACCAATTTCAGGCACAGAAATGACTTTAAACACACTTATTTTAGTTGAAAAAGTAATAACTCACATCCAACCTTCATTTAAACTCAAAAGATTAAATGTTAAAATTTCATCAATATTGACCATTTTTTCAACGTTCGACTGGTCCGGGGTCATCGTTTTTCATCAGAAAATTGATTTTTTGGACTCCACCAAAAATGATTCAAAATGTCATTTGGATCGGGCCTCATGTTGAATAACCACTTTTTAAACCCTCACAGTGACCAAAATTGCCATTTTTACAGAGTTTTGCTTACTCAAAATCTTCAATTTTGACCAATTTCAGGCACAGAAATGACTTTAAACACACTTATTTTAGTTGAAAAAGTAATAATTCACATCCAACCGTCATTTTAAGTCAAAAGATTAAATGTTAAAATTTCATCAATATTGACCATTTTTTCAACGTTCGACTGGTCCGGGGTCATCGTTTTTCATCAGAAAATTGATTTTTTGGACTCTACCAAAAATGATTCAAAATGTTATTTGGATTGGGCCTCATGTTGAACATCCACTTTTTAAACCCTCACAGTGACCAAAATTGCCATTTTTACAGAGTTTTGCTTACTCAAAATCTTCAATTTTGACCAATTTCAGGCACAGAAATGACTTTAAACACACTTATTTTAGTTGAAAAAGTAATAATTCACATCCAACCGTAATTTAAAGTCAAAAGATTAAATGTTAAAATTTCATCAATATTGACCATTTTTTCAACGTTCGACTGGTCCGGGGTCATCGTTTTTCATCAGAAAATTGATTTTTTGGACTCTGTCAAAAATGATTCAAAATGTCTTTTGGATCGGGTCTCATATTGAATAACCACTTTCTAAACCCTCACATTGACCAAATTTGCCATTTTTACAGACTTTTGCTTACTCAAAATCTTCAATTTTGACCAATTTCAGGCACAGAAATGACTTTAAACACACTTATTTTAGTTGAAAAAGTAATAATTCACATCCAACCGTCATTTAAAGTCAAAAGATTAAATGTTAAAATTTCATCAATATTGACCATTTTTTCAACATTCGACTGGTCCGGGGTCATCGTTTTTCATCAGAAAATTGATTTTTTGGATTCTACCAAAAATGATTCAAAATGTCATTTGGATCGGGCCTCATGTTGAATAACCACTTTTTAAACCCTCACAGTGACCAAAATTGCCATTTTTACAGAGTTTTGCTTACTCAAAATCTTCAATTTTGACCAATTTCAGGCACAGAAATTACTTTAAACACACTTATTTTAGTTGAAAAAGTAATAACTCACATCCAACCTTCATTTAAACTCAAAAGATTAAATGTTAAAATTTCATCAATATTGACAATTTTTTCAACGTTCGACTGGTCCGGGGTCATCGTTTTTCATCAGAAAATAGATTTTTTGGACTCTACCAAAAATGATTCAAAATGTCATTTGGATCGGGCCTCATGTTGAATAACCACTTTTTAAACCCTCACAGTGACCAAAATTGCCATTTTTTCAGAGTTTTGCTTACTCAAAATTTTCAATTTTGACCAATTTCAGGCACAGAAATGACTTTAAACACACTTATTTTAGTTGAAAAAGTAATAATTCACATCCAACCGTCATTTTAAGTCAAAAGATTAAATGTTAAAATTTCATCAATATTGACCATTTTTTCAACGTTCGACTGGTCCGGGGTTATCGTTTTTCATCAGAAAATTGATTTTTTGGACTCCACCAAAAATGATTCAAAATGTCATTTGGATCGGGCCTCATGTTGAATAACCACTTTTTAAACCCTCACAGTGACCAAAATTGCCATTTTTACAGAGTTTTGCTTACTCAAAATCTTCAATTTTGACCAATTTCAGGCACAGAAATGACTTTAAACACACTTATTTTAGTTGAAAAAGTAATAATTCACATCCAACCGTCATTTTAAGTCAAAAGATTAAATGTTAAAATTTCATCAATATTGACCATTTTTTCAACGTTCGACTGGTCCGGGGTCATCGTTTTTCATCAGAAAATTGATTTTTTGGACTCTACCAAAAATGATTCAAAATGTTATTTGGATTGGGCCTCATGTTGAATATCCACTTTTTAAACCCTCACAGTGACCAAAATTGCCATTTTTACAGAGTTTTGCTTACTCAAAATCTTCAATTTTTTCCAATTTCAGGCACAGAAATGACTTTAAACACACTTATTTTAGTTGAAAAAGTAATAATTCACATCCAACCGTAATTTAAAGTCAAAAGATTAAATGTTAAAATTTCATCAATATTGACAATTTTTTCAACGTTCGACTGGTCCGGGGTCATCGTTTTCGATCAGAAAATGATTTTTTGGACTCTACCAAAAATTATTCAAAATGTCATTTGGATCGGGCCTCATGTTGAATAACCACTTTTTAAACCCTCACAGTGACCAAAATTGGCATTTTTACAGTTTTGCTTTCTCAAAATCTTCAATTTTGACCAATTTCAGGCACAGAAATGACTTTAAACACACTTATTTTAGTTGAAAAAGTAATAATTCACATCCAACCGTCATTTAAAGTCAAAAGATTAAATGTTAAAATTTCATCAATATTGACCATTTTTTCAATGTTCGACTGGTCCGGGGTCATCGTTTTTCATCAGAAAATTGATTTTTTGGACTCTGTCAAAAATGATTCAAAATGTCTTTTGGATCGGGTCTCATATTGAATAACCACTTTTTAAACCCTCACATTGACCAAATTTGCCATTTTTACAGACTTTTGCTTACTCAAAATCTTCAATTTTGACCAATTTCAGGCACAGAAATGACTTTAAACACACTTATTTTAGTTGAAAAAGTAATAATTCACATCCAACCGTCATTTTAAGTCAAAAGATTAAATGTTAAAATTTCATCAATATTGACCATTTTTTCAACGTTCGACTGGTCCGGGGTCATCGTTTTTCATCAGAAAATTGATTTTTTGGACTCCACAAAAAATTATTCAAAATGTCATTTGGATCGGGCCTCATATTGAATAACCACTTTTTAAACCCTCACAGTGACCAAAATTGCCATTTTTACAGAGTTTTGCTTACTCAAAATCTTCAATTTTGACCAATTTCAGGCACAGAAATGACTTTAAACACACTTATTTTAGTTGAAAAAGTAATAATTCACATCCAACCGTCATTTTAAGTCAAAAGATTAAATGTTAAAATTTCATCAATATTGACCATTTTTTCAACGTTCGACTGGTCCGGGGTCATCGTTTTCGATCAGAAAATGATTTTTTGGACTCTACCAAAAATGATTCAAAATGTCATTTGGATTGGGCCTCATGTTGAATATCCACTTTTTAAACCCTCACAGTGACCAAAATTGCCATTTTTACAGAGTTTTGCTTACTCAAAATCTTCAATTTTGACCAATTTCAGGCACAGAAATGACTTTAAACACACTTATTTTCGTTGAAAAAGTAATAATTCACATCCAACCGTCATTTAAAGTCAAAAGATTAAATGTTAAAATTTCATCAATATTGACCATTTTTTCAACGTTCGACTGGTCCGGGTCATCGTTTTCCATCAGAAAATGATTTTTTGGACTCTACCAAAAATGATTCAAAATGTCATTTGGATTGGGCCTCATGTTGAATAACCACTTTTTAAACCCTCACAGTGACCAAAATTGCCATTTTTACAGAGTTTTGCTTACTCAAAATCGTCAATTTTGACCAATTTCAGGCACAGAAATGACTTTAAACACACTTATTTTCGTTGAAAAAGTAATAATTCACATCCAACCGTCATTTAAAGTCAAAAGATTAAATGTTAAAATTTCATCAATATTGACCATTTTTTCAACGTTCGACTGGTCCGGGGTCATCGTTTTCCATCAGAAAATGATTTTTTGGACTCTACCAAAAATGATTCAAAATGTCATTTGGATCGGGCCTCATGTTGAATAACCACTTTTAAACCCTCACAGTGACCAAAATTGCCATTTTTACAGAGTTTTGCTTACTCAAAATCTTCAATTTTGACCAATTTCAGGCACAGAAATGACTTTAAACACACTTATTTTAGTTGAAAAAGTAATATTTCACATCCAACCGTCATTTTAAGTCAAAAGATTAAATGTTAAAATTTCATCAATATTGACCATTTTTTTTCAACGTTCGACTGGTCCGGGGTCATCGTTTTTTATCAGAAAATTGATTTTTTGAACTCTACCAAAAATGATTCAAAATGTCATTTGGATCGGGCCTCATGTTGAATAACCACTTTTTACACCCTCACAGTGACCAAAATTGCCATTTTTACAGAGTTTTGCTTACTCAAAATCTTCAATTTTGACCAATTTCAGGCACGGAAATGACTTTAAACACACTTATTTTAGTTGAAAAAGTAATAATTCACATCCAACCGTCATTTAAAGTCAAAAGATTAAATGTTAAAATTTCATCAATATTGACCATTTTTTCAACGTTCGACTGGTCCGGGGTCATCGGTTTTTTATCAGAAAATTGATTTTTTTGGACCCTATCAAAAATGATTCAAAATGTCATTTGGATCGGGCCTCATGTTGAATAACCACTTTTTACACCCTCACAGTGACCAAAATTGCCATTTTTACAGAGTTTTGCTTACTCAAAATCTTCAATTTTGACCAATTTCAGGCACAGAAAATGACTTTAAACACACTTATTTTAGTTGAAAAAGTAATAATTCACATCCAACCGTCATTTAAAGTCAAAAGATTAAATGTTAAAATTTCATCAATATTGACCATTTTTTCAACATTCGACTGGTCCGGGGTCATCGTTTTTCATCAGAAAATTGATTTTTTGGATTCTACCAAAAATGATTCAAAATGTCATTTGGATCGGGCCTCATGTTGAATAACCACTTTTTAAACCCTCACAGTGACCAAAATTGCCATTTTTACAGAGTTTTGCTTACTCAAAATCTTCAATTTTGACCAATTTCAGGCACAGAAATTACTTTAAACACACTTATTTTAGTTGAAAAAGTAATAACTCACATCCAACCTTCATTTAAACTCAAAAGATTAAATGTTAAAATTTCATCAATATTGACCATTTTTTCAACGTTCGACTGGTCCGGGGTCATCGTTTTTCATCAGATAATGGATTTTTTGGACTCTACCAAAAATGATTCAAAATGTCATTTGGATCGGGCCTCATGTTGAATAACCACTTTTTAAACCCTCACAGTGACCAAAATTGCCATTTTTACAGAGTTTTGCTTACTCAAAATCTTCAATTTTGACCAATTTCAGGCACAGAAATGACTTTAAACACACTTATTTTAGTTGAAAAAAAAAATAATTCACATCCAACCGTCATTTTAAGTCAAAAGATTAAATGTTAAAATGTCATCAATATTGACCATTTTTTCAACGTTCGACTGGTCCGGGGTCATCGTTTTTCATCAGAAAATTGATTTTTTGGACTCTACCAAAAATGATTCAAAATGTTATTTGGATTGGGCCTCATGTTGAATATCCACTTTTTAAACCCTCACAGTGACCAAAATTGCCATTTTTACAGAGTTTTGCTTACTCAAAATCTTCAATTTTGACCAATTTCAGGCACAGAAATGACTTTAAACACACTTATTTTAGTTGAAAAAGTAATAATTCACATCCAACCGTAATTTAAAGTCAAAAGATTAAATGTTAAAATTTCATCAATATTGACAATTTTTTCAACGTTCGACTGGTCCGGGGTCATCGTTTTCGATCAGAAAATGATTTTTTTGGACTCTACCAAAAATTATTCAAAATGTCATTTGGATCGGGCCTCATGTTGAATAACCACTTTTTAAACCCTCACAGTGACCAAAATTGGCATTTTTACAGCTTTGCTTTCTCAAAATCTTCAATTTTGACCAATTTCAGGCACAGAAATGACTTTAAACACACTTATTTTAGTTGAAAAAGTAATAATTCACATCCAACCGTCATTTAAAGTCAAAAGATTAAATGTTAAAATTTCATCAATATTGACCATTTTTTCAACATTCGACTGGTCCGGGTCATCGTTTTTCATCAGAAAATTGATTTTTTGGATTCTACCAAAAATGATTCAAAATGTCATTTGGATCGGGCCTCATGTTGAATAACCACTTTTTAAACCCTCACAGTGACCAAAATTGCCATTTTTACAGAGTTTTGCTTACTCAAAATCGTCAATTTTGACCAATTTCAGGCACAGAAATGAGTTTAAACACACTTATTTAAGTTGAAAAAGTAATATTTCAAATCCAACCGTCATTTTAAGTCAAAAGATTAAATGTTAAAATTTCATCAATATTGACCATTTTTTTTCAACGTTCGACTGGTCCGGGGTCATCGTTTTTTATCAGAAAATTGATTTTTTGAACTCTACCAAAAATGATTCAAAATGTCATTTGGATCGGGCCTCATGTTGAATAACCACTTTTTACACCCTCACAGTGACCAAAATTGCCATTTTTACAGAGTTTTGCTTACTCAAAATCTTCAATTTTGACCAATTTCAGGCACAGAAATGACTTTAAACACACTTATTTTAGTTGAAAAAGTAATAATTCACATCCAACCGTCATTTAAAGTCAAAAGATTAAATGTTAAAATTTCATCAATATTGACCATTTTTTCAACGTTCGACTGGTCCGGGGTCATCGTTTTTTATCAGAAAATTGATTTTTTGGACTCTATCAAAAATGATTCAAAATGTCATTTGGATCGGGCCTCATGTTGAATAACCACTTTTTACACCCTCACAGTGACCAAAATTGCCATTTTTACAGAGTTTTGCTTACTCAAAATCTTCAATTTTGACCAATTTCAGGCACAGAAATGACTTTAAACACACTTATTTTAGTTGAAAAAGTAATAATTCACATCCAACCGTCATTTTAAGTCAAAAGATTAAATGTTAAAATTTCATCAATATTGACCATTTTTTCAACGTTCGACTGGTCCGGGGTCATCGTTTTTCATCAGAAAATTGATTTTTTTGACTCTACCAAAAATGATTCAAAATGTTATTTGGATTGGGCCTCATGTTGAATATCCACTTTTTAAACCCTCACAGTGACCAAAATTGCCATTTTTACAGAGTTTTGCTTACTCAAAATCTTCAATTTTGACCAATTTCAGGCACAGAAATGACTTTAAACACACTTATTTTAGTTGAAAAAGTAATAATTCACATCCAACCGTAATTTAAAGTCAAAAGATTAAATGTTAAAATTTCATCAATATTGACAATGTTTTCAACGTTCGACTGGTCCGGGGTCATCGTTTTTTATCAGAAAATTGATTTTTTGGACTCTGTCAAAAATGATTCAAAATGTCTTTTGGATCGGGTCTCATATTGAATAACCACTTTTTAAACCCTCACATTGACCAAATTTGCCATTTTTACAGACTTTTGCTTACTCAAAATCTTCAATTTTGACCAATTTCAGGCACAGAAATGACTTTAAACACACTTATTTTAGTTGAAAAAGTAATAATTCACATCCAACCGTCATTTTAAGTCAAAAGATTAAATGTTAAAATTTCATCAATATTGACCATTTTTTCAACGTTCGACTGGTCCGGGGTCATCGTTTTTCATCAGAAAATTGATTTTTTGGACTCCACAAAAAATTATTCAAAATGTCATTTGGATCGGGCCTCATATTGAATAACCACTTTTTAAACCCTCACAGTGACCAAAATTGCCATTTTTACAGAGTTTTGCTTACTCAAAATCTTCAATTTTGACCAATTTCAGGCACAGAAATGACTTTAAACACACTTATTTTAGTTGAAAAAGTAATAATTCACATCCAACCGTCATTTTAAGTCAAAAGATTAAATGTTAAAATTTCATCAATATTGACCATTTTTTCAACGTTCGACTGGTCCGGGGTCATCGTTTTCGATCAGAAAATGATTTTTTGGACTCTACCAAAAATGATTCAAAATGTCATTTGGATTGGGCCTCATGTTGAATATCCACTTTTTAAACCCTCACAGTGACCAAAATTGCCATTTTTACAGAGTTTTGCTTACTCAAAATCTTCAATTTTGACCAATTTCAGGCACAGAAATGACTTTAAACACACTTATTTTCGTTGAAAAAGTAATAATTCACATCCAACCGTCATTTAAAGTCAAAAGATTAAATGTTAAAATTTCATCAATATTGACCATTTTTTCAACGTTCGACTGGTCCGGGTCATCGTTTTCCATCAGAAAATGATTTTTTGGACTCTACCAAAAATGATTCAAAATGTCATTTGGATTGGGCCTCATGTTGAATAACCACTTTTTAAACCCTCACAGTGACCAAAATTGCCATTTTTACAGAGTTTTGCTTACTCAAAATCGTCAATTTTGACCAATTTCAGGCACAGAAATGACTTTAAACACACTTATTTTCGTTGAAAAAGTAATAATTCACATCCAACCGTCATTTAAAGTCAAAAGATTAAATGTTAAAATTTCATCAATATTGACCATTTTTTCAACGTTCGACTGGTCCGGGGTCATCGTTTTCCATCAGAAAATGATTTTTTGGACTCTACCAAAAATGATTCAAAATGTCATTTGGATCGGGCCTCATGTTGAATAACCACTTTTTAAACCCTCACAGTGACCAAAATTGCCATTTTTACAGAGTTTTGCTTACTCAAAATCTTCAATTTTGACCAATTTCAGGCACAGAAATGACTTTAAACACACTTATTTTAGTTGAAAAAGTAATAATTCACATCCAACCGTCATTTAAAGTCAAAAGATTAAATGTTAAAATTTCATCAATATTGACCATTTTTTCAACGTTCGACTGGTCCGGGGTCATCGTTTTTTATCAGAAAATTGATTTTTTGGACTCTATCAAAAATGATTCAAAATGTCATTTGGATCGGGCCTCATGTTGAATAACCACTTTTTACACCCTCACAGTGACCAAAATTGCCATTTTTACAGAGTTTTGCTTACTCAAAATCTTCAATTTTGACCAATTTCAGGCACAGAAATGACTTTAAACACACTTATTTTAGTTGAAAAAGTAATAATTCACATCCAACCGTCATTTAAAGTCAAAAGATTAAATGTTAAAATTTCATCAATATTGACCATTTTTTCAACATTCGACTGGTCCGGGGTCATCGTTTTTCATCAGAAAATTGATTTTTTGGATTCTACCAAAAATGATTCAAAATGTCATTTGGATCGGGCCTCATGTTGAATAACCACTTTTTAAACCCTCACAGTGACCAAAATTGCCATTTTTACAGAGTTTTGCTTACTCAAAATCTTCAATTTTGACCAATTTCAGGCACAGAAATGACTTTAAACACACTTATTTTAGTTGAAAAAGTAATAACTCACATCCAACCTTCATTTAAAGTCAAAAGATTAAATGTTAAAATTTCATCAATATTGACCATTTTTTCAACGTTCGACTGGTCCGGGGTCATCGTTTTTCATCAGAAAATTGATTTTTTGGACTCTACCAAAAATGATTCAAAATGTCATTTGGATTGGGCCTCATGTTGAATATCCACTTTTTAAACCCTCACAGTGACCAAAATTGCCATTTTTACAGAGTTTTGCTTACTCAAAATCTTCAATTTTGACCAATTTCAGGCACAGAAATGACTTTAAACACACTTATTTTAGTTGAAAAAAAAATAATTCACATCCAACCGTCATTTTAAGTCAAAAGATTAAATGTTAAAATTTCATCAATATTGACCATTTTTTCAACGTTCGACTGGTCCGGGGTCATCGTTTTTCATCAGAAAATTGATTTTTTGGATTCTACCAAAAATGATTCAAAATGTCATTTGGATCGGGCCTCATGTTGAATAACCACTTTTTAAACCCTCACAGTGACCAAAATTGCCATTTTTACAGAGTTTTGCTTACTCAAAATCTTCAATTTTGACCAATTTCAGGCACAGAAATGACTTTAAACACACTTATTTTAGTTGAAAAAGTAATAACTCACATCCAACCTTCATTTAAACTCAAAAGATTAAATGTTAAAATTTCATCAATATTGACCATTTTTTCAACGTTCGACTGGTCCGGGGTCATCGTTTTTCATCAGAAAATGGATTTTTTGGACTCTACCAAAAATGATTCAAAATGTCATTTGGATCGGGCCTCATGTTGAATAACCACTTTTTAAACCCTCACAGTGACCAAAATTGCCATTTTTACAGAGTTTTGCTTACTCAAAATCTTCAATTTTGACCAATTTCAGGCACAGAAATGACTTTAAACACACTTATTTTAGTTGAAAAAAAAAATAGTTCACATCCAACCGTCATTTTAAGTCAAAAGATTAAATGTTAAAATTTCATCAATATTGACCATTTTTTCAACGTTCGACTGGTCCGGGGTCATCGTTTTTCATCAGAAAATTGATTTTTTGGACTCCACCAAAAATGATTCAAAATGTCATTTGGATCGGGCCTCATGTTGAATAACCACTTTTTAAACCCTCACAGTGACCAAAATTGCCATTTTTACAGAGTTTTGCTTACTCAAAATCTTCAATTTTGACCAATTTCAGGCACAGAAATGACTTTAAACACACTTATTTTAGTTGAAAAAAAAATAATTCACATCCAACCGTCATTTTAAGTCAAAAGATTAAATGTTAAAATTTCATCAATATTGACCATTTTTTCAACGTTCGACTGGTCCGGGGTCATCGTTTTTCATCAGAAAATTGATTTTTTGGATTCTACCAAAAATGATTCAAAATGTCATTTGGATCGGGCCTCATGTTGAATAACCACTTTTTAAACCCTCACAGTGACCAAAATTGCCATTTTTACAGAGTTTTGCTTACTCAAAATCTTCAATTTTGACCAATTTCAGGCACAGAAATGACTTTAAACACACTTATTTTAGTTGAAAAAGTAATAACTCACATCCAACCTTCATTTAAACTCAAAAGATTAAATGTTAAAATTTCATCAATATTGACCATTTTTTCAACGTTCGACTGGTCCGGGGTCATCGTTTTTCATCAGAAAATGGATTTTTTGGACTCTACCAAAAATGATTCAAAATGTCATTTGGATCGGGCCTCATGTTGAATAACCACTTTTTAAACCCTCACAGTGACCAAAATTGCCATTTTTACAGAGTTTTGCTTACTCAAAATCTTCAATTTTGACCAATTTCAGGCACAGAAATGACTTTAAACACACTTATTTTAGTTGAAAAAAAAAATAATTCACATCCAACCGTCATTTTAAGTCAAAAGATTAAATGTTAAAATTTCATCAATATTGACCATTTTTTCAACGTTCGACTGGTCCTGGGTCATCGTTTTTCATCAGAAAATTGATTTTTTGGACTCTACCAAAAATGATTCAAAATGTTATTTGGATTGGGCCTCATGTTGAATATCCACTTTTTAAACCCTCACAGTGACCAAAATTGCCATTTTTACAGAGTTTTGCTTACTCAAAATCTTCAATTTTGACCAATTTCAGGCACAGAAATGACTTTAAACACACTTATTTTAGTTGAAAAAGTAATAATTCACATCCAACCGTAATTTAAAGTCAAAAGATTAAATGTTAAAATTTCATCAATATTGACAATTTTTTCAACGTTCGACTGGTCCGGGGTCATCGTTTTCGATCAGAAAATGATTTTTTGGACTCTACCAAAAATTATTCAAAATGTCATTTGGATCGGGCCTCATGTTGAATAACCACTTTTTAAACCCTCACAGTGACCAAAATTGGCATTTTTACAGCTGTGCTTTCTCAAAATCTTCAATTTTGACCAATTTCAGGCACAGAAATGACTTTAAACACACTTATTTTAGTTGAAAAAGTAATAATTCACATCCAACCGTCATTTAAAGTCAAAAGATTAAATGTTAAAATTTCATCAATATTGACCATTTTTTCAACATTCGACTGGTCCGGGTCATCGTTTTTCATCAGAAAATTGATTTTTTGGATTCTACCAAAAATGATTCAAAATGTCATTTGGATCGGGCCTCATGTTGAATAACCACTTTTTAAACCCTCACAGTGACCAAAATTGCCATTTTTACAGAGTTTTGCTTACTCAAAATCGTCAATTTTGACCAATTTCAGGCACAGAAATGACTTTAAACACACTTATTTTAGTTGAAAAAGTAATATTTCACATCCAACCGTCATTTTAAGTCAAAAGATTAAATGTTAAAATTTCATCAATATTGACCATTTTTTCAACGTTCGACTGGTCCGGGGTCATCGTTTTTTATCAGAAAATTGATTTTTTAAACTCTACCAAAAATGATTCAAAATGTCATTTGGATCGGGCCTCATGTTGAATAACCACTTTTTACACCCTCACAGTGACCAAAATTGCCATTTTTACAGAGTTTTGCGTACTCAAAATCTTCAATTTTGACCAATTTCAGGCACAGAAATGACTTTAAACACACTTATTTTAGTTGAAAAAGTAATAATTCACATCCAACCGTCATTTAAAGTCAAAAGATTAAATGTTAAAATGTCATCAATATTGACCATTTTTTCAACATTCGACTGGTCCGGGGTCATCGTTTTTCATCAGAAAATTGATTTTTTGGATTCTACCAAAAATGATTCAAAATGTCATTTGGATCGGGCCTCATGTTGAATATCCACTTTTTAAACCCTCACAGTGACCAAAATTGCCATTTTTGCAGAGTTTTGCTTACTCAAAATCTTCAATTTTGACCAATTTCAGGCACAGAAATGACTTTAAACACACTTATTTTAGTTGAAAAAGTAATAACTCACATCCAACCTTCATTTAAAGTCAAAAGATTAAATGTTAAAATTTCATCAATGTTGACAATTTTTTCAACGTTTGACTGGTCCGGGGTCATCGTTTTTTATCAGAAAATTGATTTTTTGGACTCTATCAAAAATGATTCAAAATGTCATTTGGATCGGGCCTCATGTTGAATAACCACTTTTTACACCCTCACAGTGACCAAAATTGCCATTTTTACAGAGTTTTGCTTACTCAAAATCTTCAATTTTGACCAATTTCAGGCACAGAAATGACTTTAAACACACTTATTTTAGTTGAAAAAGTAATAATTCACATCCAACCGTCATTTAAAGTCAAAAGATTAAATGTTAAAATTTCATCAATATTGACCATTTTTTTCAACGTTCGACTGGTCCGGGGTCATCGTTTTTCATCAGAAAATTGATTTTTTGGACTCTGTCAAAAATGATTCAAAATGTCTTTTGGATCGGGTCTCATATTGAATAACCACTTTTTAAACCCTCACATTGACCAAATTTGCCATTTTTACAGACTTTTGCTTACTCAAAATCTTCAATTTTGACCAATTTCAGGCACAGAAATGACTTTAAACACACTTATTTTAGTTGAAAAAGTAATAATTCACATCCAACCGTCATTTAAAGTCAAAAGATTAAATGTTAAAATTTCATCAATATTGACCATTTTTTCAACATTCGACTGGTCCGGGGTCATCGTTTTTCATCAGAAAATTGATTTTTTGGATTCTACCAAAAATGATTCAAAATGTCATTTGGATCGGGCCTCATGTTGAATAACCACTTTTTAAACCCTCACAGTGACCAAAATTGCCATTTTTACAGAGTTTTGCTTACTCAAAATCTTCAATTTTGACCAATTTCAGGCACAGAAATGACTTTAAACACACTTATTTTAGTTGAAAAAGTAATAATTCACATCCAACCGTCATTTAAAGTCAAAAGATTAAATGTTAAAATTTCATCAATATTGACCATTTTTTCAATGTTCGACTGGTCCGGGGTCATCGTTTTTCATCAGAAAATTGATTTTTTGGACTCTGTCAAAAATGATTCAAAATGTCTTTTGGATCGGGTCTCATATTGAATAACCACTTTTTAAACCCTCACATTGACCAAATTTGCCATTTTTACAGACTTTTGCTTACTCAAAATCTTCAATTTTGACCAATTTCAGGCACAGAAATGACTTTAAACACACTTATTTTAGTTGAAAAAGTAATAATTCACATCCAACCGTCATTTAAAGTCAAAAGATTAAATGTTAAAATTTCATCAATATTGACCATTTTTTCAACATTCGACTGGTCATCGTCATCGTTTTTCATCAGAAAATTGATTTTTTGGATTCTACCAAAAATGATTCAAAATGTCATTTGGATCGGGCCTCATGTTGAATAACCACTTTTTAAACCCTCACAGTGACCAAAATTGCCATTTTTACAGAGTTTTGCTTACTCAAAATCTTCAATTTTGACCAATTTCAGGCACAGAAATTACTTTAAACACACTTATTTTCGTTGAAAAAGTAATAATTCACATCCAACCGTCATTTAAAGTCAAAAGATTAAATGTTAAAATTTCATCAATATTGACCATTTTTTCAACGTTCGACTGGTCCGGGGTCATCGTTTTCCATCAGAAAATGATTTTTTGGACTCTACCAAAAATGATTCAAAATGTCATTTGGATCGGGCCTCATGTTGAATAACCACTTTTTAAACCCTCACAGTGACCAAAATTGCCATTTTTACAGAGTTTTGCTTACTCAAAATCTTCAATTTTGACCAATTTCAGGCACAGAAATGACTTTAAACACACTTATTTTAGTTGAAAAAGTAATAATTCACATCCAACCGTCATTTTAAGTCAAAAGATTAAATGTTAAAATTTCATCAATATTGACCATTTTTTCAACGTTCGACTGGTCCGGGGTCATCGTTTTTCATCAGAAAATTGATTTTTTGGACTCTACCAAAAATGATTCAAAATGTTATTTGGATTGGGCCTCATGTTGAATATCCACTTTTTAAACCCTCACAGTGACCAAAATTGCCATTTTTACAGAGTTTTGCTTACTCAAAATCTTCAATTTTGACCAATTTCAGGCACAGAAATGACTTTAAACACACTTATTTTAGTTGAAAAAGTAATAATTCACATCCAACCGTAATTTAAAGTCAAAAGATTAAATGTTAAAATTTCATCAATATTGACAATTTTTTCAACGTTCGACTGGTCCGGGGTCATCGTTTTCGATCAGAAAATGATTTTTTGGACTCTACCAAAAATTATTCAAAATGTCATTTGGATCGGGCCTCATGTTGAATAACCACTTTTTAAACCCTCACAGTGACCAAAATTGGCATTTTTACAGTTTTGCTTTCTCAAAATCTTCAATTTTGACCAATTTCAGGCACAGAAATGACTTTAAACACACTTATTTCAGTTGAAAAAGTAATAATTCACATCCAACCGTCATTTAAAGTCAAAAGATTAAATGTTAAAATTTCATCAATATTGACCATTTTTTCAATGTTCGACTGGTCCGGGGTCATCGTTTTTCATCAGAAAATTGATTTTTTGGACTCTGTCAAAAATGATTCGAAATGTCTTTTGGATCAGGTCTCATATTGAATAACCACTTTTTAAACCCTCACATTGACCAAATTTGCCATTTTTACAGACTTTTGCTTACTCAAAATCTTCAATTTTGACCAATTTCAGGCACAGAAATGACTTTAAACACACTTATTTTAGTTGAAAAAGTAATAATTCACATCCAACCGTCATTTAAAGTCAAAAGATTAAATGTTAAAATTTCATCAATATTGACCATTTTTTCAACATTCGACTGGTCCGGGTCATCGTTTTTCATCAGAAAATTGATTTTTTGGATTCTACCAAAAATGATTCAAAATGTCATTTGGATCGGGCCTCATGTTGAATAACCACTTTTTAAACCCTCACAGTGACCAAAATTGCCATTTTTACAGAGTTTCGCTTACTCAAAATCTTCAATTTTGACCAATTTCAGGCACAGAAATGACTTTAAACACACTTATTTTAGTTGAAAAAAAAATAATTCACATCCAACCGTCATTTTAAGTCAAAAGATTAAGTGTTAAAATTTCATCAATATTGACCATTTTTTCAACGTTCGACTGGTCCGGGGTCATCGTTTTTCATCAGAAAATTGATTTTTTGGATTCTACCAAAAATGATTCAAAATGTCATTTGGATCGGGCCTCATGTTGAATAACCACTTTTTAAACCCTCACAGTGACCAAAATTGCCATTTTTACAGAGTTTTGCTTACTCAAAATCTTCAATTTTGACCAATTTCAGGCACAGAAATGACTTTAAACACACTTATTTTAGTTGAAAAAGTAATAACTCACATCCAACCTTCATTTAAACTCAAAAGATTAAATGTTAAAATTTCATCAATATTGACCATTTTTTCAACGTTCGACTGGTCCGGGGTCATCGTTTTTCATCAGAAAATGGATTTTTTGGACTCTACCAAAAATGATTCAAAATGTCATTTGGATCGGGCCTCATGTTGAATAACCACTTTTTAAACCCTCACAGTGACCAAAATTGCCATTTTTACAGAGTTTTGCTTACTCAAAATCTTCAATTTTGACCAATTTCAGGCACAGAAATGACTTTAAACACACTTATTTTAGTTGAAAAAAAAAATTATTCACATCCAACCGTCATTTTAAGTCAAAAGATTAAATGTTAAAATTTCATCAATATTGACCATTTTTTCAACGTTCGACTGGTCCTGGGTCATCGTTTTTCATCAGAAAATTGATTTTTTGGACTCTACCAAAAATGATTCAAAATGTTATTTGGATTGGGCCTCATGTTGAATATCCACTTTTTAAACCCTCACAGTGACCAAAATTGCCATTTTTACAGAGTTTTGCTTACTCAAAATCTTCAATTTTGACCAATTTCAGGCACAGAAATGACTTTAAACACACTTATTTTAGTTGAAAAAGTAATAATTCACATCCAACCGTAATTTAAAGTCAAAAGATTAAATGTTAAAATTTCATCAATATTGACAATTTTTTCAACGTTCGACTGGTCCGGGGTCATCGTTTTCGATCAGAAAATGATTTTTTGGACTCTACCAAAAATTATTCAAAATGTCATTTGGATCGGGCCTCATGTTGAATAACCACTTTTTAAACCCTCACAGTGACCAAAATTGGCATTTTTACAGCTTTGCTTTCTCAAAATCTTCAATTTTGACCAATTTCAGGCACAGAAATGACTTTAAACACACTTATTTTAGTTGAAAAAGTAATAATTCACATCCAACCGTCATTTAAAGTCAAAAGATTAAATGTTAAAATTTCATCAATATTGACCATTTTTTCAACATTCGACTGGTCCGGGTCATCGTTTTTCATCAGAAAATTGATTTTTTGGATTCTACCAAAAATGATTCAAAATGTCATTTGGATCGGGCCTCATGTTGAATAACCACTTTTTAAACCCTCACAGTGACCAAAATTGCCATTTTTACAGAGTTTTGCTTACTCAAAATCGTCAATTTTGACCAATTTCAGGCACAGAAATGACTTTAAACACACTTATTTTAGTTGAAAAGGTAATATTTCACATCCAACCGTCATTTTAAGTCAAAAGATTAAATGTTAAAATTTCATCAATATTGACCATTTTTTCAACGTTCGACTGGTCCGGGGTCATCGTTTTTTATCAGAAAATTGATTTTTTAAACTCTACCAAAAATGATTCAAAATGTCATTTGGATCGGGCCTCATGTTGAATAACCACTTTTTACACCCTCACAGTGACCAAAATTGCCATTTTTACAGAGTTTTGCGTACTCAAAATCTTCAATTTTGACCAATTTCAGGCACAGAAATGACTTTAAACACACTTATTTTAGTTGAAAAAGTAATAATTCACATCCAACCGTCATTTAAAGTCAAAAGATTAAATGTTAAAATGTCATCAATATTGACCATTTTTTCAACATTCGACTGGTCCGGGGTCATCGTTTTTCATCAGAAAATTGATTTTTTGGATTCTACCAAAAATGATTCAAAATGTCATTTGGATCGGGCCTCATGTTGAATAACCACTTTTTAAACCCTCACAGTGACCAAAATTGCCATTTTTACAGAGTTTTGCTTACTCAAAATCTTCAATTTTGACCAATTTCAGGCACAGAAATTACTTTAAACACACTTATTTTAGTTGAAAAAGTAATAACTCACATCCAACCTTCATTTAAAGTCAAAAGATTAAATGTTAAAATTTCATCAATGTTGACAATTTTTTCAACGTTTGACTGGTCCGGGGTCATCGTTTTTTATCAGAAAATTGATTTTTTGGACTCTATCAAAAATGATTCAAAATGTCATTTGGATCGGGCCTCATGTTGAATAACCACTTTTTACACCCTCACAGTGACCAAAATTGCCATTTTTACAGAGTTTTGCTTACTCAAAATCTTCAATTTTGACCAATTTCAGGCACAGAAATGACTTTAAACACACTTATTTTAGTTGAAAAAGTAATAATTCACATCCAACCGTCATTTAAAGTCAAAAGATTAAATGTTAAAATTTCATCAATATTGACCATTTTTTCAACGTTCGACTGGTCCGGGGTCATCGTTTTTCATCAGAAAATTGATTTTTTGGACTCTGTCAAAAATGATTCAAAATGTCTTTTGGATCGGGTCTCATATTGAATAACCACTTTTTAAACCCTCACATTGACCAAATTTGCCATTTTTACAGACTTTTGCTTACTCAAAATCTTCAATTTTGACCAATTTCAGGCACAGAAATGACTTTAAACACACTTATTTTAGTTGAAAAAGTAATAATTCACATCCAACCGTCATTTAAAGTCAAAAGATTAAATGTTAAAATTTCATCAATATTGACCATTTTTTCAACATTCGACTGGTCCGGGGTCATCGTTTTTCATCAGAAAATTGATTTTTTGGATTCTACCAAAAATGATTCAAAATGTCATTTGGATCGGGCCTCATGTTGAATAACCACTTTTTAAACCCTCACAGTGACCAAAATTGCCATTTTTACAGAGTTTTGCTTACTCAAAATCTTCAATTTTGACCAATTTCAGGCACAGAAATGACTTTAAACACACTTATTTTAGTTGAAAAAGTAATAATTCACATCCAACCGTCATTTAAAGTCAAAAGATTAAATGTTAAAATTTCATCAATATTGACCATTTTTTCAATGTTCGACTGGTCCGGGGTCATCGTTTTTCATCAGAAAATTGATTTTTTGGACTCTGTCAAAAATGATTCAAAATGTCTTTTGGATCGGGTCTCATATTGAATAACCACTTTTTAAACCCTCACATTGACCAAATTTGCCATTTTTACAGACTTTTGCTTACTCAAAATCTTCAATTTTGACCAATTTCAGGCACAGAAATGACTTTAAACACACTTATTTTAGTTGAAAAAGTAATAATTCACATCCAACCGTCATTTAAAGTCAAAAGATTAAATGTTAAAATTTCATCAATATTGACCATTTTTTCAACATTCGACTGGTCATCGTCATCGTTTTTCATCAGAAAATTGATTTTTTGGATTCTACCAAAAATGATTCAAAATGTCATTTGGATCGGGCCTCATGTTGAATAACCACTTTTTAAACCCTCACAGTGACCAAAATTGCCATTTTTACAGAGTTTTGCTTACTCAAAATCTTCAATTTTGACCAATTTCAGGCACAGAAATTACTTTAAACACACTTATTTTCGTTGAAAAAGTAATAATTCACATCCAACCGTCATTTAAAGTCAAAAGATTAAATGTTAAAATTTCATCAATATTGACCATTTTTTCAACGTTCGACTGGTCCGGGGTCATCGTTTTCCATCAGAAAATGATTTTTTGGACTCTACCAAAAATGATTCAAAATGTCATTTGGATCGGGCCTCATGTTGAATAACCACTTTTTAAACCCTCACAGTGACCAAAATTGCCATTTTTACAGAGTTTTGCTTACTCAAAATCTTCAATTTTGACCAATTTCAGGCACAGAAATGACTTTAAACACACTTATTTTAGTTGAAAAAGTAATAATTCACATCCAACCGTCATTTTAAGTCAAAAGATTAAATGTTAAAATTTCATCAATATTGACCATTTTTTCAACGTTCGACTGGTCCGGGGTCATCGTTTTTCATCAGAAAATTGATTTTTTGGACTCTACCAAAAATGATTCAAAATGTTATTTGGATTGGGCCTCATGTTGAATATCCACTTTTTAAACCCTCACAGTGACCAAAATTGCCATTTTTACAGAGTTTTGCTTACTCAAAATCTTCAATTTTGACCAATTTCAGGCACAGAAATGACTTTAAACACACTTATTTTAGTTGAAAAAGTAATAATTCACATCCAACCGTAATTTAAAGTCAAAAGATTAAATGTTAAAATTTCATCAATATTGACAATTTTTTCAACGTTCGACTGGTCCGGGGTCATCGTTTTCGATCAGAAAATGATTTTTTGGACTCTACCAAAAATTATTCAAAATGTCATTTGGATCGGGCCTCATGTTGAATAACCACTTTTTAAACCCTCACAGTGACCAAAATTGGCATTTTTACAGTTTTGCTTTCTCAAAATCTTCAATTTTGACCAATTTCAGGCACAGAAATGACTTTAAACACACTTATTTCAGTTGAAAAAGTAATAATTCACATCCAACCGTCATTTAAAGTCAAAAGATTAAATGTTAAAATTTCATCAATATTGACCATTTTTTCAATGTTCGACTGGTCCGGGGTCATCGTTTTTCATCAGAAAATTGATTTTTTGGACTCTGTCAAAAATGATTCGAAATGTCTTTTGGATCAGGTCTCATATTGAATAACCACTTTTTAAACCCTCACATTGACCAAATTTGCCATTTTTACAGACTTTTGCTTACTCAAAATCTTCAATTTTGACCAATTTCAGGCACAGAAATGACTTTAAACACACTTATTTTAGTTGAAAAAGTAATAATTCACATCCAACCGTCATTTAAAGTCAAAAGATTAAATGTTAAAATTTCATCAATATTGACCATTTTTTCAACATTCGACTGGTCCGGGTCATCGTTTTTCATCAGAAAATTGATTTTTTGGATTCTACCAAAAATGATTCAAAATGTCATTTGGATCGGGCCTCATGTTGAATAACCACTTTTTAAACCCTCACAGTGACCAAAATTGCCATTTTTACAGAGTTTTGCTTACTCAAAATTTTCAATTTTGACCAATTTCAGGCACAGAAATGACTTTAAACACACTTATTTTCGTTGAAAAAGTAATAATTCACATCCAACCTTCATTTAAACTCAAAAGATTAAATGTTAAAATTTCATCAATATTGACCATTTTTTCAACGTTCGACTGGTCCGGGGTCATCGTTTTTCATCAGAAAATGGATTTTTTGGACTCTACCAAAAATGATTCAAAATGTTATTTGGATTGGGCCTCATGTTGAATATCCACTTTTTAAACCCTCACAGTGACCAAAATTGCCATTTTTACAGAGTTTTGCTTACTCAAAATCTTCAATTTTGACCAATTTCAGGCACAGAAATGACTTAAACACACTTATTTTAGTTGAAAAAGTAATAATTCACATCCAACCGTAATTTAAAGTCAAAAGATTAAATGTTAAAATTTCATCAATATTGACAATTTTTTCAACGTTCGACTGGTCCGGGGTCATCGTTTTCGATCAGAAAATGATTTTTTGGACTCTACCAAAAATTATTCAAAATGTCATTTGGATCGGGCCTCATGTTGAATAACCACTTTTTAAACCCTCACAGTGACCAAAATTGGCATTTTTACAGTTTTGCTTTCTCAAAATCTTCAATTTTGACCAATTTCAGGCACAGAAATGACTTTAAACACACTTATTTTAGTTGAAAAAGTAATAATTCACATCCAACCGTCATTTAAAGTCAAAAGATTAAATGTTAAAATTTCATCAATATTGACCATTTTTTCAATGTTCGACTGGTCCGGGGTCATCGTTTTTCATCAGAAAATTGATTTTTTGGACTCTGTCAAAAATTATTCAAAATGTCTTTTGGATCGGGTCTCATATTGAATAACCACTTTTTAAACCCTCACATTGACCAAATTTGCCATTTTTACAGACTTTTGCTTACTCAAAATCTTCAATTTTGACCAATTTCAGGCACAGAAATGACTTTAAACACACTTATTTTAGTTGAAAAAGTAATAACTCACATCCAACCTTCATTTAAAGTCAAAAGATTAAATGTTAAAATTTCATCAATATTGACCATTTTTTCAACGTTCGACTGGTCCGGGGTCATCGTTTTTCATCAGAAAATTGATTTTTTGGACTCTACCAAAAATGATTCAAAATGTTATTTGGATTGGGGCTCATGTTGAATATCCACTTTTTAAACCCTCACAGTGACCAAAATTGCCATTTTTACAGAGTTTTGCTTACTCAAAATCTTCAATTTTGACCAATTTCAGGCACAGAAATGACTTTAAACACACTTATTTTAGTTGAAAAAGTAATAATTCACATCCAACCGTAATTTAAAGTCAAAAGATTAAATGTTAAAATTTCATCAATATTGACAATTTTTTCAACGTTCGACTGGTCCGGGGTCATCGTTTTCGATCAGAAAATGATTTTTTGGACTCTACCAAAAATTATTCAAAATGTCATTTGGATCGGGCCTCATGTTGAATAACCACTTTTTAAACCCTCACAGTGACCAAAATTGGCATTTTTACAGTTTTGCTTTCTCAAAATCTTCAATTTTGACCAATTTCAGGCACAGAAATGACTTTAAACACACTTATTTCAGTTGAAAAAGTAATAATTCACATCCAACCGTCAATTAAAGTCAAAAGATTAAATGTTAAAATTTCATCAATATTGACCATTTTTTCAATGTTCGACTGGTCCGGGGTCATCGTTTTTCATCAGAAAATTGATTTTTTGGACTCTGTCAAAAATGATTCAAAATGTCTTTTGGATCGGGTCTCATATTGAATAACCACTTTTTAAACCCTCACATTGACCAAATTTGCCATTTTTACAGACTTTTGCTTACTCAAAATCTTCAATTTTGACCAATTTCAGGCACAGAAATGACTTTAAACACACTTATTTTAGTTGAAAAAGTAATAATTCACATCCAACCGTAATTTAAAGTCAAAAGATTAAATGTTAAAATTTCATCAATATTGACAATTTTTTCAACGTTCGACTGGTCCGGGGTCATCGTTTTCGATCAGAAAATGATTTTTTGGACTCTACCAAAAATTATTCAAAATGTCATTTGGATCGGGCCTCATGTTGAATAACCACTTTTTAAACCCTCACAGTGACCAAAATTGGCATTTTTACAGTTTTGCTTTCTCAAAATCTTCAATTTTGACCAATTTCAGGCACAGAAATGACTTTAAACACACTTATTTTAGTTGAAAAAGTAATAATTCACATCCAACCGTCATTTAAAGTCAAAAGATTAAATGTTAAAATTTCATCAATATTGACCATTTTTTCAATGTTCGACTGGTCCGGGGTCATCGTTTTTCATCAGAAAATTGATTTTTTGGACTCTGTCAAAAATTATTCAAAATGTCTTTTGGATCGGGTCTCAAATTGAATAACCACTTTTTAAACCCTCACATTGACCAAATTTGCCATTTTTACAGACTTTTGCTTACTCAAAATCTTCAATTTTGACCAATTTCAGGCACAGAAATGACTTTAAACACACTTATTTTAGTTGAAAAAGTAATAATTCACATCCAACCGTCATTTAAAGTCAAAAGATTAAATGTTAAAATTTCATTATATTGACCATTTTTTCAACATTCGACTGGTCCGGGGTCATCGTTTTTCATCAGAAAATTGATTTTTTGGATTCTACCAAAAATGATTCAAAATGTCATTTGGATCGGGCCTCATGTTGAATAACCACTTTTTAAACCCTCACAGTGACCAAAATTGCCATTTTTACAGAGTTTTGCTTACTCAAAATCTTCAATTTTGACCAATTTCAGGCACAGAAATTACTTTAAACACGCTTATTTTAGTTGAAAAAGTAATAATTCACATCCAACCGTCATTTAAAGTCAAAAGATTAAATGTTAAAATTTCATCAATATTGACCATTTTTTCAACGTTCGACTGGTCCGGGGTCATCGTTTTTCATCAGAAAATTGATTTTTTGGACTCTACCAAAAATGATTCAAAATGTCATTTGGATTGGGCCTCATGTTGATTATCCACTTTTTAAACCCTCACAGTGACCAAAATTGCCATTTTTGCAGAGTTTTGCTTATTCAAAATCTTCAATTTTGACCAATTTCAGGCACAGAAATGACTTTAAACACACTTATTTTAGTTGAAAAAGTAATAATTCACATCCAACCGTCATTTTAAGTCAAAAGATTAAATGTTAAAATTACATCAATATTGACCATTTTTTCAACGTTCGACTGGTCCGGGGTCATCGTTTTTCATCAGAAAATTGATTTTTTGGACTCCACCAAAAATGATTCAAAATGTCATTTGGATCGGGCCTCATGTTGAATAACCACTTTTTAAACCCTCACAGTGACCAAAATTGCCATTTTTACAGAGTTTTGCTTACTCAAAATCTTCAATTTTGACCAATTTCAGGCACAGAAATGACTTTAAACACACTTATTTTAGTTGAAAAAGTAATAATTCACATCCAACCGTCATTTTAAGTCAAAAGATTAAATGTTAAAATTTCATCAATATTGACCATTTTTTCAACGTTCGACTGGTCCGGGGTCATCGTTTTTCATCAGAAAATTGATTTTTTGGACTCTACCAAAAATGATTCAAAATGTTATTTGGATTGGGCCTCATGTTGAATATCCACTTTTTAAACCCTCACAGTGACCAAAATTGCCATTTTTACAGAGTTTTGCTTACTCAAAATCTTCAATTTTGACCAATTTCAGGCACAGAAATGACTTTAAACACACTTATTTTAGTTGAAAAAGTAATAATTCACATCCAACCGTAATTTAAAGTCAAAAGATTAAATGTTAAAATTTCATCAATATTGACAATTTTTTCAACGTTCGACTGGTCCGGGGTCATCGTTTTCGATCAGAAAATGATTTTTTGGACTCTACCAAAAATTATTCAAAATGTCATTTGGATCGGGCCTCATGTTGAATAACCACTTTTTAAACCCTCACAGTGACCAAAATTGGCATTTTTACAGTTTTGCTTTCTCAAAATCTTCAATTTTGACCAATTTCAGGCACAGAAATGACTTTAAACACACTTATTTTAGTTGAAAAAGTAATAATTCACATCCAACCGTCATTTAAAGTCAAAAGATTAAATGTTAAAATTTCATCAATATTGACCATTTTTTCAATGTTCGACTGGTCCGGGGTCATCGTTTTTCATCAGAAAATTGATTTTTTGGACTCTGTCAAAAATTATTCAAAATGTCTTTTGGATCGGGTCTCAAATTGAATAACCACTTTTTAAACCCTCACATTGACCAAATTTGCCATTTTTACAGACTTTTGCTTACTCAAAATCTTCAATTTTGACCAATTTCAGGCACAGAAATGACTTTAAACACACTTATTTTAGTTGAAAAAGTAATAATTCACATCCAACCGTCATTTAAAGTCAAAAGATTAAATGTTAAAATTTCATCAATATTGACCATTTTTTCAACATTCGACTGGTCCGGGGTCATCGTTTTTCATCAGAAAATTGATTTTTTGGATTCTACCAAAAATGATTCAAAATGTCATTTGGATCGGGCCTCATGTTGAATAACCACTTTTTAAACCCTCACAGTGACCAAAATTGCCATTTTTACAGAGTTTTGCTTACTCAAAATCTTCAATTTTGACCAATTTCAGGCACAGAAATTACTTTAAACACGCTTATTTTAGTTGAAAAAGTAATAATTCACATCCAACCGTCATTTAAAGTCAAAAGATTAAATGTTAAAATTTCATCAATATTGACCATTTTTTCAACGTTCGACTGGTCCGGGGTCATCGTTTTTCATCAGAAAATTGATTTTTTGGACTCTACCAAAAATGATTCAAAATGTCATTTGGATTGGGCCTCATGTTGATTATCCACTTTTTAAACCCTCACAGTGACCAAAATTGCCATTTTTGCAGAGTTTTGCTTATTCAAAATCTTCAATTTTGACCAATTTCAGGCACAGAAATGACTTTAAACACACTTATTTTAGTTGAAAAAGTAATAATTCACATCCAACCGTCATTTTAAGTCAAAAGATTAAATGTTAAAATTTCATCAATATTGACCATTTTTTCAACGTTCGACTGGTCCGGGGTCATCGTTTTTCATCAGAAAATTGATTTTTTGGACTCCACCAAAAATGATTCAAAATGTCATTTGGATCGGGCCTCATGTTGAATAACCACTTTTTAAACCCTCACAGTGACCAAAATTGCCATTTTTACAGAGTTTTGCTTACTCAAAATCTTCAATTTTGACCAATTTCAGGCACAGAAATGACTTTAAACACACTTATTTTAGTTGAAAAAGTAATAATTCACATCCAACCGTCATTTTAAGTCAAAAGATTAAATGTTAAAATTTCATCAATATTGACCATTTTTTCAACGTTCGACTGGTCCGGGGTCATCGTTTTTCATCAGAAAATTGATTTTTTGGACTCTACCAAAAATGATTCAAAATGTTATTTGGATTGGGCCTCATGTTGAATATCCACTTTTTAAACCCTCACAGTGACCAAAATTGCCATTTTTACAGAGTTTTGCTTACTCAAAATCTTCAATTTTGACCAATTTCAGGCACAGAAATGACTTTAAACACACTTATTTTAGTTGAAAAAGTAATAATTCACATCCAACCGTAATTTAAAGTCAAAAGATTAAATGTTAAAATTTCATCAATATTGACAATTTTTTCAACGTTCGACTGGTCCGGGGTCATCGTTTTCGATCAGAAAATGATTTTTTGGACTCTACCAAAAATTATTCAAAATGTCATTTGGAATGGGCCTCATGTTGAATAACCACTTTTTAAACCCTCACAGTGACCAAAATTGGCATTTTTACAGTTTTGCTTTCTCAAAATCTTCAATTTTGACCAATTTCAGGCACAGAAATGACTTTAAACACACTTATTTCAGTTGAAAAAGTAATAATTCACATCCAACCGTCAATTAAAGTCAAAAGATTAAATGTTAAAATTTCATCAATATTGACCATTTTTTCAATGTTCGACTGGTCCGGGGTCATCGTTTTTCATCAGAAAATTGATTTTTTGGACTCTGTCAAAAATGATTCAAAATGTCTTTTGGATCGGGTCTCATATTGAATAACCACTTTTTAAACCCTCACATTGACCAAATTTGCCATTTTTACAGACTTTTGCTTACTCAAAATCTTCAATTTTGACCAATTTCAGGCACAGAAATGACTTTAAACACACTTATTTTAGTTGAAAAAGTAATAATTCACATCCAACCGTCATTTAAAGTCAAAAGATTAAATGTTAAAATTTCATCAATATTGACCATTTTTTCAACATTCGACTGGTCCAGGTCATCGTTTTTCATCAGAAAATTGATTTTTTGGATTCTAGCAAAAATGATTCAAAATGTCATTTGGATCGGGCCTCATGTTGAATAACCACTTTTTAAACCCTCACAGTGACCAAAATTGCCATTTTACAGAGTTTTGCTTACTCAAAATTTTCAATTTTGACCAATTTCAGGCACAGAAATGACTTTAAACACACTTATTTTCGTTGAAAAAGTAATAATTCACATCCAACCTTCATTTAAACTCAAAAGATTAAATGTTAAAATTTCATCAATATTGACCATTTTTTCAACGTTCGACTGGTCCGGGGTCATCGTTTTTCATCAGAAAATGGAGTTTTTGGACTCTACCAAAAATGATTCAAAATGTCATTTGGATCGGGCCTCATGTTGAATAACCACTTTTTAAACCCTCACAGTGACCAAAATTGCCATTTTTTCAGAGTTTTGCTTACTCAAAATTTTCAATTTTGACCAATTTCAGGCACAGAAATGACTTTAAACACACTTATTTTCGTTGAAAAAGTAATAATTCACATCCAACCGTCATTTAAAGTCAAAAGATTAAATGTTAAAATTTCATCAATATTGACCATTTTTTCAATGTTCGACTGGTCCGGGGTCATCGTTTTTCATCAGAAAATTGATTTTTTGGACTCTGTCAAAAATGATTCAAAATGTCTTTTGGATCGGGTCTCATATTGAATAACCACTTTTTAAACCCTCACATTGACCAAATTTGCCATTTTTACAGACTTTTGCTTACTCAAAATCTTCAATTTTGACCAATTTCAGGTACAGAAATGACTTTAAACACACTTATTTTAGTTGAAAAAGTAATAATTCACATCCAACCGTCATTTAAAGTCAAAAGATTAAATGTTAAAATTTCATCAATATTGACCATTTTTTCAACATTCGACTGGTCCGGGTCATCGTTTTTCATCAGAAAATTGATTTTTTTGGATTCTACCAAAAATGATTCAAAATGTCATTTGGATCGGGCCTCATGTTGAATAACCACTTTTTAAACCCTCACAGTGACCAAAATTGCCATTTTTACAGAGTTTTGCTTACTCAAAATTTTCAATTTTGACCAATTTCAGGCACAGAAATGACTTTAAACACACTTATTTTCGTTGAAAAAGTAATAATTCACATCCAACCTTCATTTAAACTCAAAAGATTAAATGTTAAAATTTCATCAATATTGACCATTTTTTCAACGTTCGACTGGTCCGGGGTCATCGTTTTTCATCAGAAAATGGATTTTTTGGACTCTACCAAAAATGATTCAAAATGTTATTTGGATTGGGCCTCATGTTGAATATACACTTTTTAAACCCTCACAGTGACCAAAATTGCCATTTTTACAGAGTTTTGCTTACTCAAAATCTTCAATTTTGACCAATTTCAGGCACAGAAATGACTTTAAACACACTTATTTTAGGTGAAAAAGTAATAATTCACATCCAACCGTAATTTAAAGTCAAAAGATTAAATGTTAAAATTTCATCAATATTGACAATTTTTTCAACGTTCGACTGGTCCGGGGTCATCGTTTTCGATCAGAAAATGATTTTTTGGACTCTACCAAAAATTATTCAAAATGTCATTTGGATCGGGCCTCATGTTGAATAACCACTTTTTAAACCCTCACAGTGACCAAAATTGGCATTTTTACAGTTTTGCTTTCTCAAAATCTTCAATTTTGACCAATTTCAGGCACAGAAATGACTTTAAACACACTTATTTTAGTTGAAAAAGTAATAATTCACATCCAACCGTCATTTAAAGTGAAAAAGATTAAATGTTAAAATTTCATCAATATTGACCATTTTTTCAATGTTCGACTGGTCCGGGGTCATCGTTTTTCATCAGAAAATTGATTTTTTGGACTCTGTCAAAAATGATTCAAAATGTTTTTTGGATCGGGTCTCATATTGAATAACCACTTTTTAAACCCTCACATTGACCAAATTTGCCATTTTTACAGACTTTTGCTTACTCAAAATCTTCAATTTTGACCAATTTCAGGCACAGAAATGACTTTAAACACACTTATTTTAGTTGAAAAAGTAATAATTCACATCCAACCGTCATTTAAAGTCAAAAGATTAAATGTTAAAATTTCATCAATATTGACCATTTTTTCAACATTCGACTGGTCCGGGGTCATCGTTTTTCATCAGAAAATTGATTTTTGGGATTCTACCAAAAATGATTCAAAATGTCATTTGGATCGGGCCTCATGTTGAATAACCACTTTTTAAACCCTCACAGTGACCAAAATTGCCATTTTTACAGAGTTTTGCTTACTCAAAATCTTCAATTTTGACCAATTTCAGGCACAGAAATTACTTTAAACACACTTATTTTAGTTGAAAAAGTAATAACTCACATCCAACCTTCATTTAAACTCAAAAGATTAAATGTTAAAATTTCATCAATATTGACAATTTTTTCAACGTTCGACTGGTCCGGGGTCATCGTTTTTCATCAGAAAATGGATTTTTTGGACTCTACCAAAAATGATTCAAAATGTCATTTGGATCGGGCCTCATGTTGAATAACCACTTTTTAAACCCTCACAGTGACCAAAATTGCCATTTTTTCAGAGTTTTGCTTACTCAAAATTTTCAATTTTGACCAATTTCAGGCACAGAAATGACTTTAAACACACTTATTTTCGTTGAAAAAGTAATAATTCACATCCAACCGTCATTTAAAATCAAAAGATTAAATGTTAAAATTTCATCAATATTGACCATTTTTTCAACGTTCGACTGGTCCGGGGTCATCGTTTTCCATCAGAAAATGATTTTTTGGACTCTACCAAAAATGATTCAAAATGTCATTTGGATCGGGCCTCATGTTGAATAACCACTTTTTAAACCCTCACAGTGACCAAAATTGCCATTTTTACAGAGTTTTGCTTACTCAAAATCTTCAATTTTGACCAATTTCAGGCACGGAAATGACTTTAAACACACTTATTTTAGTTGAAAAAGTAATAACTCACATCCAACCTTCATTTAAAGTCAAAAGATTAAATGTTAAAATTTCATCAATATTGACCATTTTTTCAACGTTCGACTGGTCCGGGGTCATCGTTTTTCATCAGAAAATTGATTTTTTGGACTCTACCAAAAATGATTCAAAATGTCATTTGGATTGGGCCTCATGTTGAATATCCACTTTTTAAACCCTCACAGTGACCAAAATTGCCATTTTTGCAGAGTTTTGCTTACTCAAAATCTTCAATTTTGACCAATTTCAGGCACAGAAATGACTTTAAACACACTTATTTTAGTTGAAAAAGTAATAATTCACATCCAACCGTCATTTAAAGTCAAAAGATTACATGTTAAAATTTCATCAATATTGACCATATTTTCAACATTCGACTGGTCCGGGGTCATCGTTTTTCATCAGAAAATTGATTTTTTGGATTCTACCCAAAATGATTCAAAATGTCATTTGGATCGGGCCTCATGTTGAATAACCACTTTTTAAACCCTCACAGTGACCAAAATTGCCATTTTTACAGAGTTTTGCTTACTCAAAATCTTCAATTTTGACCAATTTCAGGCACAGAAATGACTTTAAACACACTTATTTTAGTTGAAAAAGTAATAACTCACTTCCAACCTTCATTTAAACTCAAAAGATTAAATGTAAAAATTTCATCAATATTGACAATTTTTTCAACGTTCGACTGGTCCGGGGTCATCGTTTTTCATCAGAAAATGGATTTTTTGGACTCTACCAAAAATGATTCAAAATGTCATTTGGATCGGGCCTCATGTTGAATAACCACTTTTTAAACCCTCACAGTGACCAAAATTGCCATTTTTTCAGAGTTTTGCTTACTCAAAATTTTCAATTTTGACCAATTTCAGGCACAGAAATGACTTTAAACACACTTATTTTCGTTGAAAAAGTAATAATTCACATCCAACCGTCATTTAAAGTCAAAAGATTAAATGTTAAAATTTCATCAATATTGACCATTTTTTCAACGTTCGACTGGTCCGGGGTCATCGTTTTCCATCAGAAAATGATTTTTTGGACTCTACCAAAAATGATTCAAAATGTCATTTGGATCGGGCCTCATGTTGAATAACCACTTTTTAAACCCTCACAGTGACCAAAATTGCCATTTTTACAGAGTTTTGCTTACTCAAAATCTTCAATTTTGACCAATTTCAGGCACGGAAATGACTTTAAACACACTTATTTTAGTTGAAAAAGTAATAACTCACATCCAACCTTCATTTAAAGTCAAAAGATTAAATGTTAAAATTTCATCAATATTGACCATTTTTTCAACGTTCGACTGGTCCGGGGTCATCGTTTTTCATCAGAAAATTGATTTTTTGGACTCTACCAAAAATGATTCAAAATGTCATTTGGATTGGGCCTCATGTTGAATATCCACTTTTTAAACCCTCACAGTGACCAAAATTGCCATTTTTGCAGAGTTTTGCTTACTCAAAATCTTCAATTTTGACCAATTTCAGGCACAGAAATGACTTTAAACACACTTATTTTCGTTGAAAAAGTAATAATTCACATCCAACCGTCATTTTAAGTCAAAAGATTAAATGTTAAAATTTCATCAATATTGACCATTTTTTCAACGTTCGACTGGTCCGGGGTCATCGTTTTTCATCAGAAAATTGATTTTTTGGACTCCACCAAAAATGATTCAAAATGTCATTTGGATCGGGCCTCATGTTGAATAACCACTTTTTAAACCCTCACAGTGACCAAAATTGCCATTTTTACAGAGTTTTGCTTACTCAAAATCTTCAATTTTGACCAATTTCAGGCACAGAAATGACTTTAAACACACTTATTTTAGTTGAAAAAGTAATAATTCACATCCAACCGTCATTTTAAGTCAAAAGATTAAATGTTAAAATTTCATCAATATTGACCATTTTTTCAACGTTCGACTGGTCCGGGGTCATCGTTTTTCATCAGAAAATTGATTTTTTGGACTCTACCAAAAATGATTCAAAATGTTATTTGGATTGGGCCTCATGTTGAATATCCACTTTTTAAACCCTCACAGTGACCAAAATTGCCATTTTTACAGAGTTTTGCTTACTCAAAATCTTCAATTTTGACCAATTTCAGGCACAGAAATGACTTTAAACACACTTATTTTAGTTGAAAAAGTAATAATTCACATCCAACCGTAATTTAAAGTCAAAAGATTAAATGTTAAAATTTCATCAATATTGACAATTTTTTCAACGTTCGACTGGTCCGGGGTCATCGTTTTCGATCAGAAAATGATTTTTTGGACTCTACCAAAAATTATTCAAAATGTCATTTGGATCGGGCCTCATGTTGAATAACCACTTTTTAAACCCTCACAGTGACCAAAATTGGCATTTTTACAGTTTTGCTTTCTCAAAATCTTCAATTTTGACCAATTTCAGGCACAGAAATGACTTTAAACACACTTATTTCAGTTGAAAAAGTAATAATTCACATCCAACCGTCATTTAAAGTTAAAAGATTAAATGTTAAAATTTCATCAATATTGACCATTTTTTCAATGTTCGACTGGTCCGGGGTCATCGTTTTTCATCAGAAAATTGATTTTTTGGACTCTGTCAAAAATGATTCAAAATGTCTTTTGGATCGGGTCTCATATTGAATAACCACTTTTTAAACCCTCACATTGACCAAATTTGCCATTTTTACAGACTTTTGCTTACTCAAAATCTTCAATTTTGACCAATTTCAGGCACAGAAATGACTTTAAACACACTTATTTTAGTTGAAAAATTAATAATTCACATCCAACCGTCATTTAAAGTCAAAAGATTAAATGTTAAAATTTCATCAATATTGACCATTTTTTCAACATTCGACTGGTCCGGGTCATCGTTTTTCATCAGAAAATTGATTTTTTGGATTCTACCAAAAATGATTCAAAATGTCATTTGGATCGGGCCTCATGTTGAATAACCACTTTTTAAACCCTCACAGTGACCAAAATTGCCATTTTTACAGAGTTTTGCTTACTCAAAATTTTCAATTTTGACCAATTTCAGGCACAGAAATGACTTTAAACACACTTATTTTTGTTGAAAAAGTAATAATTCACATCCAACCTTCATTTAAACTCAAAAGATTAAATGTTAAAATTTCATCAATATTGACCATTTTTTCAACGTTCGACTGGTCCGGGGTCATCGTTTTTCATCAGAAAATGGAGTTTTTGGACTCTACCAAAAATGATTCAAAATGTCATTTGGATCGGGCCTCATGTTGAATAACCACTTTTTAAACCCTCACAGTGACCAAAATTGCCATTTTTTCAGAGTTTTGCTTACTCAAAATTTTCAATTTTGACCAATTTCAGGCACAGAAATGACTTTAAACACACTTATTTTCGTTGAAAAAGTAATAATTCACATCCAACCGTCATTTAAAGTCAAAAGATTAAATGTTAAAATTTCATCAATATTGACCATTTTTTCAATGTTCGACTGGTCCGGGGTCATCGTTTTTCATCAGAAAATTGATTTTTTGGACTCTGTCAAAAATGATTCAAAATGTCTTTTGGATCGGGTCTCATATTGAATAACCACTTTTTAAACCCTCACATTGACCAAATTTGCCATTTTTACAGACTTTTGCTTACTCAAAATCTTCAATTTTGACCAATTTCAGGTACAGAAATGACTTTAAACACACTTATTTTAGTTGAAAAAGTAATAATTCACATCCAACCGTCATTTAAAGTCAAAAGATTAAATGTTAAAATTTCATCAATATTGACCATTTTTTCAACATTCGACTGGTCCGGGTCATCGTTTTTCATCAGAAAATTGATTTTTTTGGATTCTACCAAAAATGATTCAAAATGTCATTTGGATCGGGCCTCATGTTGAATAACCACTTTTTAAACCCTCACAGTGACCAAAATTGCCATTTTTACAGAGTTTTGCTTACTCAAAATTTTCAATTTTGACCAATTTCAGGCACAGAAATGACTTTAAACACACTTATTTTCGTTGAAAAAGTAATAATTCACATCCAACCTTCATTTAAACTCAAAAGATTAAATGTTAAAATTTCATCAATATTGACCATTTTTTCAACGTTCGACTGGTCCGGGGTCATCGTTTTTCATCAGAAAATGGATTTTTTGGACTCTACCAAAAATGATTCAAAATGTTATTTGGATTGGGCCTCATGTTGAATATACACTTTTTAAACCCTCACAGTGACCAAAATTGCCATTTTTACAGAGTTTTGCTTACTCAAAATCTTCAATTTTGACCAATTTCAGGCACAGAAATGACTTTAAACACACTTATTTTAGTTGAAAAAGTAATAATTCACATCCAACCGTAATTTAAAGTCAAAAGATTAAATGTTAAAATTTCATCAATATTGACAATTTTTTCAACGTTCGACTGGTCCGGGGTCATCGTTTTCGATCAGAAAATGATTTTTTGGACTCTACCAAAAATTATTCAAAATGTCATTTGGATCGGGCCTCATGTTGAATAACCACTTTTTAAACCCTCACAGTGACCAAAATTGGCATTTTTACAGTTTTGCTTTCTCAAAATCTTCAATTTTGACCAATTTCAGGCACAGAAATGACTTTAAACACACTTATTTTAGTTGAAAAAGTAATAATTCACATCCAACCGTCATTTAAAGTGAAAAAGATTAAATGTTAAAATTTCATCAATATTGACCATTTTTTCAATGTTCGACTGGTCCGGGGTCATCGTTTTTCATCAGAAAATTGATTTTTTGGACTCTGTCAAAAATGATTCAAAATGTTTTTTGGATCGGGTCTCATATTGAATAACCACTTTTTAAACCCTCACATTGACCAAATTTGCCATTTTTACAGACTTTTGCTTACTCAAAATCTTCAATTTTGACCAATTTCAGGCACAGAAATGACTTTAAACACACTTATTTTAGTTGAAAAAGTAATAATTCACATCCAACCGTCATTTAAAGTCAAAAGATTAAATGTTAAAATTTCATCAATATTGACCATTTTTTCAACATTCGACTGGTCCGGGGTCATCGTTTTTCATCAGAAAATTGATTTTTGGGATTCTACCAAAAATGATTCAAAATGTCATTTGGATCGGGCCTCATGTTGAATAACCACTTTTTAAACCCTCACAGTGACCAAAATTGCCATTTTTACAGAGTTTTGCTTACTCAAAATCTTCAATTTTGACCAATTTCAGGCACAGAAATTACTTTAAACACACTTATTTTAGTTGAAAAAGTAATAACTCACATCCAACCTTCATTTAAACTCAAAAGATTAAATGTTAAAATTTCATCAATATTGACAATTTTTTCAACGTTCGACTGGTCCGGGGTCATCGTTTTTCATCAGAAAATGGATTTTTTGGACTCTACCAAAAATGATTCAAAATGTCATTTGGATCGGGCCTCATGTTGAATAACCACTTTTTAAACCCTCACAGTGACCAAAATTGCCATTTTTTCAGAGTTTTGCTTACTCAAAATTTTCAATTTTGACCAATTTCAGGCACAGAAATGACTTTAAACACACTTATTTTCGTTGAAAAAGTAATAATTCACATCCAACCGTCATTTTAAGTCAAAAGATTAAATGTTAAAATTTCATCAATATTGACCATTTTTTCAACGTTCGACTGGTCCGGGGTCATCGTTTTTCATCAGAAAATTGATTTTTTGGACTCTACCAAAAATGATTCAAAATGTCATTTGGATTGGGCCTCATGTTGAATATCCACTTTTTAAACCCTCACAGTGACCAAAATTGCCATTTTTGCAGAGTTTTGCTTACTCAAAATCTTCAATTTTGACCAATTTCAGGCACAGAAATGACTTTAAACACACTTATTTTAGTTGAAAAAGTAATAATTCACATCCAACCGTCATTTAAAGTCAAAAGATTACATGTTAAAATTTCATCAATATTGACCATTTTTTCAACATTCGACTGGTCCGGGGTCATCGTTTTTCATCAGAAAATTGATTTTTTGGATTCTACCCAAAATGATTCAAAATGTCATTTGGATCGGGCCTCATGTTGAATAACCACTTTTTAAACCCTCACAGTGACCAAAATTGCCATTTTTACAGAGTTTTGCTTACTCAAAATCTTCAATTTTGACCAATTTCAGGCACAGAAATTACTTTAAACACACTTATTTTAGTTGAAAAAGTAATAACTCACTTCCAACCTTCATTTAAACTCAAAAGATTAAATGTAAAAATTTCATCAATATTGACAATTTTTTCAACGTTCGACTGGTCCGGGGTCATCGTTTTTCATCAGAAAATGGATTTTTTGGACTCTACCAAAAATGATTCAAAATGTCATTTGGATCGGGCCTCATGTTGAATAACCACTTTTTAAACCCTCACAGTGACCAAAATTGCCATTTTTTCAGAGTTTTGCTTACTCAAAATTTTCAATTTTGACCAATTTCAGGCACAGAAATGACTTTAAACACACTTATTTTCGTTGAAAAAGTAATAATTCACATCCAACCGTCATTTAAAGTCAAAAGATTAAATGTTAAAATTTCATCAATATTGACCATTTTTTCAACGTTCGACTGGTCCGGGGTCATCGTTTTCCATCAGAAAATGATTTTTTGGACTCTACCAAAAATGATTCAAAATGTCATTTGGATCGGGCCTCATGTTGAATAACCACTTTTTAAACCCTCACAGTGACCAAAATTGCCATTTTTACAGAGTTTTGCTTACTCAAAATCTTCAATTTTGACCAATTTCAGGCACGGAAATGACTTTAAACACACTTATTTTAGTTGAAAAAGTAATAACTCACATCCAACCTTCATTTAAAGTCAAAAGATTAAATGTTAAAATTTCATCAATATTGACCATTTTTTCAACGTTCGACTGGTCCGGGGTCATCGTTTTTCATCAGAAAATTGATTTTTTGGACTCTACCAAAAATGATTCAAAATGTCATTTGGATTGGGCCTCATGTTGAATATCCACTTTTTAAACCCTCACAGTGACCAAAATTGCCATTTTTGCAGAGTTTTGCTTACTCAAAATCTTCAATTTTGACCAATTTCAGGCACAGAAATGACTTTAAACACACTTATTTTCGTTGAAAAAGTAATAATTCACATCCAACCGTCATTTTAAGTCAAAAGATTAAATGTTAAAATTTCATCAATATTGACCATTTTTTCAACGTTCGACTGGTCCGGGGTCATCGTTTTTCATCAGAAAATTGATTTTTTGGACTCCACCAAAAATGATTCAAAATGTCATTTGGATCGGGCCTCATGTTGAATAACCACTTTTTAAACCCTCACAGTGACCAAAATTGCCATTTTTACAGAGTTTTGCTTACTCAAAATCTTCAATTTTGACCAATTTCAGGCACAGAAATGACTTTAAACACACTTATTTTAGTTGAAAAAGTAATAATTCACATCCAACCGTCATTTTAAGTCAAAAGATTAAATGTTAAAATTTCATCAATATTGACCATTTTTTCAACGTTCGACTGGTCCGGGGTCATCGTTTTTCATCAGAAAATTGATTTTTTGGACTCTACCAAAAATGATTCAAAATGTTATTTGGATTGGGCCTCATGTTGAATATCCACTTTTTAAACCCTCACAGTGACCAAAATTGCCATTTTTACAGAGTTTTGCTTACTCAAAATCTTCAATTTTGACCAATTTCAGGCACAGAAATGACTTTAAACACACTTATTTTAGTTGAAAAAGTAATAATTCACATCCAACCGTAATTTAAAGTCAAAAGATTAAATGTTAAAATTTCATCAATATTGACAATTTTTTCAACGTTCGACTGGTCCGGGGTCATCGTTTTCGATCAGAAAATGATTTTTTGGACTCTACCAAAAATTATTCAAAATGTCATTTGGATCGGGCCTCATGTTGAATAACCACTTTTTAAACCCTCACAGTGACCAAAATTGGCATTTTTACAGTTTTGCTTTCTCAAAATCTTCAATTTTGACCAATTTCAGGCACAGAAATGACTTTAAACACACTTATTTCAGTTGAAAAAGTAATAATTCACATCCAACCGTCATTTAAAGTTAAAAGATTAAATGTTAAAATTTCATCAATATTGACCATTTTTTCAATGTTCGACTGGTCCGGGGTCATCGTTTTTCATCAGAAAATTGATTTTTTGGACTCTGTCAAAAATGATTCAAAATGTCTTTTGGATCGGGTCTCATATTGAATAACCACTTTTTAAACCCTCACATTGACCAAATTTGCCATTTTTACAGACTTTTGCTTACTCAAAATCTTCAATTTTGACCAATTTCAGGCACAGAAATGACTTTAAACACACTTATTTTAGTTGAAAAATTAATAATTCACATCCAACCGTCATTTAAAGTCAAAAGATTAAATGTTAAAATTTCATCAATATTGACCATTTTTTCAACATTCGACTGGTCCGGGTCATCGTTTTTCATCAGAAAATTGATTTTTTGGATTCTACCAAAAATGATTCAAAATGTCATTTGGATCGGGCCTCATGTTGAATAACCACTTTTTAAACCCTCACAGTGACCAAAATTGCCATTTTTACAGAGTTTTGCTTACTCAAAATTTTCAATTTTGACCAATTTCAGGCACAGAAATGACTTTAAACACACTTATTTTCGTTGAAAAAGTAATAATTCACATCCAACCTTCATTTAAACTCAAAAGATTAAATGTTAAAATTTCATCAATATTGACCATTTTTTCAACGTTCGACTGGTCCGGGGTCATCGTTTTTCATCAGAAAATGGATTTTTTGGACTCTACCAAAAATGATTCAAAATGTCATTTGGATCGGGCCTCATGTTGAATAACCACTTTTTAAACCCTCACAGTGACCAAAATTGCCATTTTTTCAGAGTTTTGCTTACTCAAAATTTTCAATTTTGACCAATTTCAGGCACAGAAATGACTTTAAACACACTTATTTTCGTTGAAAAAGTAATAATTCACATCCAACCGTCATTTAAAGTCAAAAGATTAAATGTTAAAATTTCATCAATATTGACCATTTTTTCAATGTTCGACTGGTCCGGGGTCATCGTTTTTCATCAGAAAATTGATTTTTTGGACTCTGTCAAAAATGATTCAAAATGTCTTTTGGATCGGGTCTCATATTGAATAACCACTTTTTAAACCCTCACATTGACCAAATTTGCCATTTTTACAGACTTTTGCTTACTCAAAATCTTCAATTTTGACCAATTTCAGGCACAGAAATGACTTTAAACACACTTATTTTAGTTGAAAAAGTAATAATTCACATCCAACCGTCATTTAAAGTCAAAAGATTAAATGTTAAAATTTCATCAATATTGACCATTTTTTCAACATTCGACTGGTCCGGGTCATCGTTTTTCATCAGAAAATTGATTTTTTTGGATTCTACCAAAAATGATTCAAAATGTCATTTGGATCGGGCCTCATGTTGAATAACCACTTTTTAAACCCTCACAGTGACCAAAATTGCCATTTTTACAGAGTTTTGCTTACTCAAAATTTTCAATTTTGACCAATTTCAGGCACAGAAATGACTTTAAACACACTTATTTTCGTTGAAAAAGTAATAATTCACATCCAACCTTCATTTAAACTCAAAAGATTAAATGTTAAAATTTCATCAATATTGACCATTTTTTCAACGTTCGACTGGTCCGGGGTCATCATTTTTCATCAGAAAATGGATTTTTTGGACTCTACCAAAAATGATTCAAAATGTTATTTGGATTGGGCCTCATGTTGAATATCCACTTTTTAAACCCTCACAGTGACCAAAATTGCCATTTTTACAGAGTTTTGCTTACTCAAAATCTTCAATTTTGACCAATTTCAGGCACAGAAATGACTTTAAACACACTTATTTTAGTTGAAAAAGTAATAATTCACATCCAACCGTAATTTAAAGTCAAAAGATTAAATGTTAAAATTTCATCAATATTGACAATTTTTTCAACGTTCGACTGGTCCGGGGTCATCGTTTTCGATCAGAAAATAATTTTTTGGACTCTACCAAAAATTATTCAAAATGTCATTTGGATCGGGCCTCATGTTGAATAACCACTTTTTAAACCCTCACAGTGACCAAAATTGGCATTTTTACAGTTTTGCTTTCTCAAAATCTTCAATTTTGACCAATTTCAGGCACAGAAATGACTTTAAACACACTTATTTTAGTTGAAAAAGTAATAATTCACATCCAACCGTCATTTAAAGTCAAAAGATTAAATGTTAAAATTTCATCAATATTGACCATTTTTTCAATGTTCGACTGGTCCGGGGTCATCGTTTTTCATCAGAAAATTGATTTTTTGGACTTTGTCAAAAATGATTCAAAATGTCTTTTGGATCGGGTCTCATATTGAATAACCACTTTTTAAACCCTCACATTGACCAAATTTGCCATTTTTACAGACTTTTGCTTACTCAAAATCTTCAATTTTGACCAATTTCAGGCACAGAAATGACTTTAAACACACTTATTTTAGTTGAAAAAGTAATAATTCACATCCAACCGTCATTTAAAGTCAAAAGATTAAATGTTAAAATTTCATCAATATTGACCATTTTTTCAACATTCGACTGGTCCGGGGTCATCGTTTTTCATCAGAAAATGGATTTTTTGGACTCTACCAAAAATGATTCAAAATGTCATTTGGATCGGGCCTCATGTTGAATAACCACTTTTTAAACCCTCACAGTGACCAAAATTGCCATTTTTTCAGAGTTTTGCTTACTCAAAATTTTCAATTTTGACCAATTTCAGGCACAGAAATGACTTTAAACACACTTATTTTAGTTGAAAAAGTAATAACTCACATCCAACCTTCATTTAAAGTCAAAAGATTAAATGTTAAAATTTCATCAATATTGACCATTTTTTCAACGTTCGACTGGTCCGGGGTCATCGTTTTTCATCAGAAAATTGATTTTTTGGACTCTACCAAAAATGATTCAAAATGTCATTTGGATTGGGCCTCATGTTGAATATCCACTTTTTAAACCCTCACAGTGACCAAAATTGCCATTTTTGCAGAGTTTTGCTTACTCAAAATCTTCAATTTTGACCAATTTCAGGCACAGAAATGACTTTAAACACACTTATTTTCGTTGAAAAAGTAATAATTCACATCCAACCGTCATTTTAAGTCAAAAGATTAAATGTTAAAATTTCATCAATATTGACCATTTTTTCAACGTTCGACTGGTCCGGGGTCATCGTTTTTCATCAGAAAATTGATTTTTTGGACTCCACCAAAAATGATTCAAAATGTCATTTGGATCGGGCCTCATGTTGAATAACCACTTTTTAAACCCTCACAGTGACCAAAATTGCCATTTTTACAGAGTTTTGCTTACTCAAAATCTTCAATTTTGACCAATTTCAGGCACAGAAATGACTTTAAACACACTTATTTTAGTTGAAAAAGTAATAATTCACATCCAACCGTCATTTTAAGTCAAAAGATTAAATGTTAAAATTTCATCAATATTGACTATTTTTTCAACGTTCGACTGGTCCGGGGTCATCGTTTTTCATCAGAAAATTGATTTTTTGGACTCTACCAAAAATGATTCAAAATGTTATTTGGATTGGGCCTCATGTTGAATATCCACTTTTTAAACCCTCACAGTGACCAAAATTGCCATTTTTACAGAGTTTTGCTTACTCAAAATCTTCAATTTTGACCAATTTCAGGCACAGAAATGACTTTAAACACACTTATTTTAGTTGAAAAAGTAATAATTCACATCCAACCGTAATTTAAAGTCAAAAGATTAAATGTTAAAATTTCATCAATATTGACAATTTTTTCAACGTTCGACTGGTCCGGGGTCATCGTTTTCGATCAGAAAATGATTTTTTGGACTCTACCAAAAATTATTCAAAATGTCATTTGGATCGGGCCTCATGTTGAATAACCACTTTTTAAACCCTCACAGTGACCAAAATTGGCATTTTTACAGTTTTGCTTTCTCAAAATCTTCAATTTTGACCAATTTCAGGCACAGAAATGACTTTAAACACACTTATTTCAGTTGAAAAAGTAATAATTCACATCCAACCGTCATTTAAAGTTAAAAGATTAAATGTTAAAATTTCATCAATATTGACCATTTTTTCAATGTTCGACTGGTCCGGAATCATCGTTTTTCATCAGAAAATTGATTTTTTGGACTCTGTCAAAAATGATTCAAAATGTCTTTTGGATCGGGTCTCATATTGAATAACCACTTTTTAAACCCTCACATTGACCAAATTTGCCATTTTTACAGACTTTTGCTTACTCAAAATCTTCAATTTTGACCAATTTCAGGCACAGAAATGACTTTAAACACACTTATTTTAGTTGAAAAAGTAATAATTCACATCCAACCGTCATTTAAAGTCAAAAGATTAAATGTTAAAATTTCATCAATATTGACCATTTTTTCAACATTCGACTGGTCCGGGTCATCGTTTTTCATCAGAAAATTGATTTTTTGGATTCTACCAAAAATGATTCAAAATGTCATTTGGATCGGGCCTCATGTTGAATAACCACTTTTTAAACCCTCACAGTGACCAAAATTGCCATTTTTACAGAGTTTTGCTTACTCAAAATTTTCAATTTTGACCAATTTCAGGCACAGAAATGACTTTAAACACACTTATTTTCGTTGAAAAAGTAATAATTCACATCCAACCTTCATTTAAACTCAAAAGATTAAATGTTAAAATTTCATCAATATTGACCATTTTTTCAACGTTCGACTGGTCCGGGGTCATCGTTTTTCATCAGAAAATGGATTTTTTGGACTCTACCAAAAATGATTCAAAATGTCATTTGGATCGGGCCTCATGTTGAATAACCACTTTTTAAACCCTCACAGTGACCAAAATTGCCATTTTTTCAGAGTTTTGCTTACTCAAAATTTTCAATTTTGACCAATTTCAGGCACAGAAATGACTTTAAACACACTTATTTTCGTTGAAAAAGTAATAATTCACATCCAACCGTCATTTAAAGTCAAAAGATTAAATGTTAAAATTTCATCAATATTGACCATTTTTTCAATGTTCGACTGGTCCGGGGTCATCGTTTTTCATCAGAAAATTGATTTTTTGGACTCTGTCAAAAATGATTCAAAATGTCTTTTGGATCGGGTCTCATATTGAATAACCACTTTTTAAACCCTCACATTGACCAAATTTGCCATTTTTACAGACTTTTGCTTACTCAAAATCTTCAATTTTGACCAATTTCAGGCACAGAAATGACTTTAAACACACTTATTTTAGTTGAAAAAGTAATAATTCACATCCAACCGTCATTTAAAGTCAAAAGATTAAATGTTAAAATTTCATCAATATTGACCATTTTTTCAACATTCGACTGGTCCGGGTCATCGTTTTTCATCAGAAAATTGATTTTTTTGGATTCTACCAAAAATGATTCAAAATGTCATTTGGATCGGGCCTCATGTTGAATAACCACTTTTTAAACCCTCACAGTGACCAAAATTGCCATTTTTACAGAGTTTTGCTTACTCAAAATTTTCAATTTTGACCAATTTCAGGCACAGAAATGACTTTAAACACACTTATTTTCGTTGAAAAAGTAATAATTCACATCCAACCTTCATTTAAACTCAAAAGATTAAATGTTAAAATTTCATCAATATTGACCATTTTTTCAACGTTCGACTGGTCCGGGGTCATCATTTTTCATCAGAAAATGGATTTTTTGGACTCTACCAAAAATGATTCAAAATGTTATTTGGATTGGGCCTCATGTTGAATATCCACTTTTTAAACCCTCACAGTGACCAAAATTGCCATTTTTACAGAGTTTTGCTTACTCAAAATCTTCAATTTTGACCAATTTCAGGCACAGAAATGACTTTAAACACACTTATTTTAGTTGAAAAAGTAATAATTCACATCCAACCGTAATTTAAAGTCAAAAGATTAAATGTTAAAATTTCATCAATATTGACAATTTTTTCAACGTTCGACTGGTCTGGGGTCATCGATTTTGATCAGAAAATGATTTTTTGGACTCTACCAAAAATTATTCAAAATGTCATTTGGATCGGACCTCATGTTGAATAACCACTTTTTAAACCCTCACAGTGACCAAAATTGCCATTTTTACAGAGTTTTGCTTACTCAAAATCTTCAATTTTGACCAATTTCAGGCACAGAAATGACTTTAAACACACTTATTTTAGTTGAAAAAGTAATAATTCACATCCAACCATCATTTTAAGTCAAAAGATTAAATGTTAAAATTTCATCAATATTGACCATTTTTTCAATGTTCGACTGGTCCGGGGTCATCGTTTTTCATCAGAAAATTGATTTTTTGGACTCTACCAAAAATGATTCAAAATGTTATTTGGATTGGGCCTCATGTTGAATATCCACTTTTTAAACCCTCACAGTGACCAAAATTGCCATTTTTACAGAGTTTTGCTTACTCAAAATCTTAAATTTTGACCAATTTCAGGCACAGAAATGACTTTAAACACACTTATTTTAGTTGAAAAAGTAATAATTCACATCCAACCGTAATTTAAAGTCAAAAGATTAAATGTTAAAATTTCATCAATATTGACCATTTTTTCAACGTTCGAATGGTCCGGGGTCATCGTTTTTCATCAGAAAATGGATTTTTTGGACTCTACCAAAAATGATTCAAAATGTCATTTGGATCGGGCCTCATGTTGAATAACCACTTTTTAAACCCTCACAGTGACCAAAATTGCCATTTTTTCTGAGTTTTGCTTACTCAAAATTTTCAATTTTGACCAATTTCAGGCACAGAAATGACTTTAAACACACTTATTTTCGTTGAAAAAGTAATAATTCACATCCAACCGTCATTTAAAGTCAAAAGATTAAATGTTAAAATTTCATCAATATTGACCATTTTTTCAATGTTCGACTGGTCCGGGGTCATCGTTTTTCATCAGAAAATTGATTTTTTGGACTCTGTCAAAAATGATTCAAAATGTCTTTTGGATCGGGTCTCATATTGAATAACCACTTTTTAAACCCTCACATTGACCAAATTTGCCATTTTTACAGACTTTTGCTTACTCAAAATCTTCAATTTTGACCAATTTCAGGCACAGAAATGACTTTAAACACACTTATTTTAGTTGAAAAAGTAATAATTCACATCCAACCGTCATTTAAAGTCAAAAGATTAAATGTTAAAATTTCATCAATATTGACCATTTTTTCAAAATTCGACTGGTCCGGGTCATCGTTTTTCATCAGAAAATTGATTTTTTTGGATTCTACCAAAAATGATTCAAAATGTCATTTGGATCGGGCCTCATGTTGAATAACCACTTTTTAAACCCTCACAGTGACCAAAATTGCCATTTTTACAGAGTTTTGCTTACTCAAAATTTTCAATTTTGACCAATTTCAGGCACAGAAATGACTTTAAACACACTTATTTTCGTTGAAAAAGTAATAATTCACATCCAACCTTCATTTAAACTCAAAAGATTAAATGTTAAAATTTCATCAATATTGACCATTTTTTCAACGTTCGACTGGTCCGGGGTCATCATTTTTCATCAGAAAATGGATTTTTTGGACTCTACCAAAAATGATTCAAAATGTTATTTGGATTGGGCCTCATGTTGAATATCCACTTTTTAAACCCTCACAGTGACCAAAATTGCCATTTTTACAGAGTTTTGCTTACTCAAAATCTTCAATTTTGACCAATTTCAGGCACAGAAATGACTTTAAACACACTTATTTTAGTTGAAAAAGTAATAATTCACATCCAACCGTAATTTAAAGTCAAAAGATTAAATGTTAAAATTTCATCAATATTGACAATTTTTTCAACGTTCGACTGGTCTGGGGTCATCGATTTTGATCAGAAAATGATTTTTTGGACTCTACCAAAAATTATTCAAAATGTCATTTGGATCGGACCTCATGTTGAATAACCACTTTTTAAACCCTCACAGTGACCAAAATTGGCATTTTTACAGTTTTGCTTTCTCAAAATCTTCAATTTTGACCAATTTCAGGCACAGAAATGACTTTAAACACACTTATTTTAGTTGAAAAAGTAATAATTCACATCCAACCGTCATTTAAAGTCAAAAGATTAAATGTTAAAATTTCATCAATATTGACCATTTTTTCAATGTTCGACTGGTCCGGGGTCATCGTTTTTCATCAGAAAATTGATTTTTTGGACTCTACCAAAAATGATTCAAAATGTCTTTTGGATCGGGTCTCATGTTGAATAACCACTTTTTAAACCCTCACAGTGACCAAAATTGCCATTTTTACAGAGTTTTGCTTACTCAAAATCTTCAATTTTGACCAATTTCAGGCACAGAAATTACTTTAAACACACTTATTTTAGTTGAAAAAGTAATAACTCACATCCAACCTTCATTTAAACTCAAAAGATTAAATGTTAAAATTTCATCAATATTGACAATTTTTTCAACGTTCGACTGGTCCGGGGTCATCGTTTTTCATCAGAAAATGGATTTTTTGGACTCTACCAAAAATGATTCAAAATGTCATTTGGATCGGGCCTCATGTTGAATAACCACTTTTTAAACCCTCACAGTGACCAAAATTGCCATTTTTTCAGAGTTTTGCTTACTCAAAATTTTCAATTTTGACCAATTTCAGGCACAGAAATGACTTTAAACACACTTATTTTCGTTGAAAAAGTAATAATTCACATCCAACCGTCATTTAAAATCAAAAGATTAAATGTTAAAATTTCATCAATATTGACCATTTTTTCAACGTTCGACTGGTCCGGGGTCATCGTTTTCCATCAGAAAATGATTTTTTGGACTCTACCAAAAATGATTCAAAATGTCATTTGGATCGGGCCTCATGTTGAATAACCACTTTTTAAACCCTCACAGTGACCAAAATTGCCATTTTTACAGAGTTTTGCTTACTCAAAATCTTCAATTTTGACCAATTTCAGGCACGGAAATGACTTTAAACACACTTATTTTAGTTGAAAAAGTAATAACTCACATCCAACCTTCATTTAAAGTCAAAAGATTAAATGTTAAAATTTCATCAATATTGACCATTTTTTCAACATTCGACTGGTCCGGGGTCATCGTTTTTCATCAGAAAATTGATTTTTTGGACTCTACCAAAAATGATTCAAAATGTCATTTGGATTGGGCCTCATGTTGAATATCCACTTTTTAAACCCTCACAGTGACCAAAATTGCCATTTTTGCAGAGTTTTGCTTACTCAAAATCTTCAATTTTGACCAATTTCAGGCACAGAAATGACTTTAAACACACTTATTTTAGTTGAAAAAGTAATAATTCACATCCAACCGTCATTTAAAGTCAAAAGATTAAATGTTAAAATTTCATCAATATTGACCATTTTTTCAACATTCGACTGGTCCGGGTCATCGTTTTCCATCAGAAAATGATTTTTTGGACTCTACCAAAAATGATTCAAAATGTCATTTGGATCGGGCCTCATGTTGAATAACCACTTTTTAAACCCTCACAGTGACCAAAATTGCCATTTTTACAGAGTTTTGCTTACTCAAAATCTTCAATTTTGACCAATTTCAGGCACAGAAATGACTTTAAACACACTTATTTTAGTTGAAAAAGTAATAACTCACATCGAACCTTCATTTAAAGTCAAAAGATTAAATGTTAAAATTTCATCAATATTGACCATTTTTTCAACGTTCGACTGGTCCGGGGTCATCGTTTTTCATCAGAAAATTGATTTTTTGGACTCTACCAAAAATGATTCAAAATGTCATTTGGATTGGGCCTCATGTTGAATATCCACTTTTTAAACCCTCACAGTGACCAAAATTGCCATTTTTGCAGAGTTTTGCTTACTCAAAATCTTCAATTTTGACCAATTTCAGGCAAAGAAATGACTTTAAACACACTTATTTTAGTTGAAAAAGTAATAATTCACATCCAACCGTCATTTTAAGTCAAAAGATTAAATGTTAAAATTTCATCAATATTGACCATTTTTTCAACGTTCGACTGGTCCGGGGTCATCGTTTTTCATCAGAAAATTGATTTTTTGGACTCCACCAAAAATGATTCAAAATGTCATTTGGATCGGGCCTCATGTTGAATAACCACTTTTTAAACCCTCACAGTGACCAAAATTGCCATTTTTACAGAGTTTTGCTTACTCAAAATCTTCAATTTTGACCAATTTCAGGCACAGAAATGACTTTAAACACACTTATTTTAGTTGAAAAAGTAATAATTCACATCCAACCGTCATTTTAAGTCAAAAGATTAAATGTTAAAATTTCATCAATATTGACCATTTTTTCAACGTTCGACTGGTCCGGGGTCATCGTTTTTCATCAGAAAATTGATTTTTTGGACTCTACCAAAAATGATTCAAAATGTTATTTGGATTGGGCCTCATGTTGAATATCCACTTTTTAAACCCTCACAGTGACCAAAATTGCCATTTTTACAGAGTTTTGCTTACTCAAAATCTTCAATTTTGACCAATTTCAGGCACAGAAATGACTTTAAACACACTTATTTTAGTTGAAAAAGTAATAATTCACATCCAACCGTAATTTAAAGTCAAAAGATTAAATGTTAAAATTTCATCAATATTGACCATTTTTTCAACGTTCGACTGGTCCGGGGTCATCGTTTTTCATCAGAAAATTGATTTTTTGGACTCTACCAAAAATGATTCAAAATGTCATTTGGATTGGGCCTCATGTTGAATATCCACTTTTTAAACCCTCACAGTGACCAAAATTGCCATTTTTACAGAGTTTTGCTTACTCAAAATCTTCAATTTTGACCAATTTCAGGCACAGAAATGACTTTAAACACACTTATTTTTGTTGAAAAAGTAATAATTCACATCCAACCGTCATTTAAAGTCAAAAGATTAAATGTTAAAATTTCATCAATATTGACCATTTTTTCAACGTTCGACTGGTCCGGGTCATCGTTTTCCATCAGAAAATGATTTTTTGGACTCTACCAAAAATGATTCAAAATGTCATTTGGATCGGGCCTCATGTTGAATAACCACTTTTTAAACCCTCACAGTGACCAAAATTGCCATTTTTACAGAGTTTTGCTTACTCAAAATCGTCAATTTTGACCAATTTCAGGCTCAGAAATGACTTTAAACACACTTATTTTAGTTGAAAAAGTAATATTTCACATCCAACCGTCATTTTAAGTCAAAAGATTAAATGTTAAAATTTCATCAATATTGACCATTTTTTCAACGTTCGACTGGTCCGGGGTCATCGTTTTTTATCAGAAAATTGATTTTTTAAACTCTACCAAAAATGATTCAAAATATCATTTGGATCGGGCCTCATGTTGAATAACCACTTTTTACACCCTCACAGTGACCAAAATTGCCATTTTTACAGAGTTTTGCGTACTCAAAATCTTCAATTTTGACCAATTTCAGGCACAGAAATGACTTTAAACACACTTATTTTAGTTGAAAAAGTAATAATTCACATCCAACCGTCATTTAAAGTCAAAAGATTAAATGTTAAAATGTCATCAATATCGACCATTTTTTCAACATTCGACTGGTCCGGGGTCATCGTTTTTCATCAGAAAATTGATTTTTTGGATTCTACCAAAAATGATTCAAAATGTCATTTGGATCGGGCCTCATGTTGAATAACCACTTTTTAAACCCTCACAGTGACCAAAATTGCCATTTTTACAGAGTTTTGCTTACTCAAAATCTTCAATTTTGACCAATTTCAGGCACAGAAATTACTTTAAACACACTTATTTTAGTTGAAAAAGTAATAACTCACATCCAACCTTCATTTAAAGTCAAAAGATTAAATGTTAAAATTTCATCAATGTTGACAATTTTTTCAACGTTCGACTGGTCCGGGGTCATCGTTTTTTATCAGAAAATTGATTTTTTGGACTCTATCAAAAATGATTCAAAATGTCATTTGGATCGGGCCTCATGTTGAATAACAACTTTTTACACCCTCACAGTGACCAAAATTGCCATTTTTACTGAGTTTTGCTTACTCAAAATCTTCAATTTTGACCAATTTCAGGCACAGAAATGACTTTAAACACACTTATTTTAGTTGAAAAAGTAATAATTCACATCCAACCGTCATTTAAAGTCAAAAGATTAAATGTTAAAATTTCATCAATATTGACCATTTTTTCAACGTTCGACTGGTCCGGGGTCATCGTTTTTCATCAGAAAATTGATTTTTTGGACTCTGTCAAAAATGATTCAAAATGTCTTTTGGATCGGGTCTCATATTGAATAACCACTTTTTAAACCCTCACATTGACCAAATTTGCCATTTTTACAGACTTTTGTTTACTCAAAATCTTCAATTTTGACCAATTTCAGGCACAGAAATGACTTTAAACACACTTATTTTCGTTGAAAAAGTAATAATTCACATCCAACCGTCATTTTAAGTCAAAAGATTAAATGTTAAAATTTCATCAATATTGACCATTTTTTCAACGTTCGACTGGTCCGGGGTCATCGTTTTTCATCAGAAAATTGATTTTTTGGACTCCACCAAAAATTATTCAAAATGTCATTTGGATCGGGCCTCATGTTGAATAACCACTTTTTAAACCCTCACAGTGACCAAAATTGCCATTTTTACAGAGTTTTGCTTACTCAAAATTTTCAATTTTGACCAATTTCAGGCACAGAAATGACTTTAAACACACTTTTTTTAGTTGAAAAAGTAATAATTCACATCCAACCGTCATTTTAAGTCAAAAGATTAAATGTTAAAATTTCATCAATATTGACCATTTTTTCAACGTTCGACTGGTCCGGGGTCATCGTTTTTCATCAGAAAATTGATTTTTTGGACTCTACCAAAAATGATTCAAAATGTTATTTGGATTGGGCCTCATGTTGAATATCCACTTTTTAAACCCTCACATTGACCAAATTTGCCATTTTTACAGACTTTTGCTTACTCAAAATCTTCAATTTTGACCAATTTCAGGCACAGAAATGACTTTAAACACACTTATTTTAGTTGAAAAAGTAATAATTCACATCCAACCGTCATTTAAAGTCAAAAGATTAAATGTTAAAATTTCATCAATATTGACCATTTTTTCAACATTCGACTGGTCCGGGGTCATCGTTTTTCATCAGAAAATTGATTTTTTGTATTCTACCAAAAATGATTCAAAATGTCATTTGGATCGGGCCTCATGTTGAATAACCACTTTTTAAACCCTCACAGTGACCAAAATTGCCATTTTTACAGAGTTTTGCTTACTCAAAATCTTCAATTTTTACCAATTTCAGGCACAGAAATGACTTTAAACACACTTATTTTAGTTGGAAAAGTAATAACTCACATCCAACCTTCATTTAAACTCAAAAGATTAAATGTTAAAATTTCATCAATATTGACCATTTTTTCAACGTTCGACTGGTCCGGGGTCATCGTTTTTCATCAGAAAATTGATTTTTTGGACTCCACCAAAAATGATTCAAAATGTCATTTGGATCGGGCCTCATGTTGAATAACCACTTTTTAAACCCTCACAGTGACCAAAATTGCCATTTTTACAGAGTTTTGCTTACTCAAAATCTTCAATTTTGACCAATTTCAGGCACAGAAATGACTTTAAACACACTTATTTTAGTTGAAAAAGTAATAATTCACATCCAACCATCATTTTAAGTCAAAAGATTAAATGTTAAAATTTCATCAATATTGACCATTTTTTCAATGTTCGACTGGTCCGGGGTCATCGTTTTTCATCAGAAAATTGATTTTTTGGACTCTACCAAAAATGATTCAAAATGTTATTTGGATTGGGCCTCATGTTGAATATCCACTTTTTAAACCCTCACAGTGACCAAAATTGCCATTTTTACAGAGTTTTGCTTACTCAAAATCTTAAATTTTGACCAATTTCAGGCACAGAAATGACTTTAAACACACTTATTTTAGTTGAAAAAGTAATAATTCACATCCAACCGTAATTTAAAGTCAAAAGATTAAATGTTAAAATTTCATCAATATTGACCATTTTTTCAACGTTCGAATGGTCCGGGGTCATCGTTTTTCATCAGAAAATGGATTTTTTGGACTCTACCAAAAATGATTCAAAATGTCATTTGGATCGGGCCTCATGTTGAATAACCACTTTTTAAACCCTCACAGTGACCAAAATTGCCATTTTTTCAGAGTTTTGCTTACTCAAAATTTTCAATTTTGACCAATTTCAGGCACAGAAATGACTTTAAACACACTTATTTTCGTTGAAAAAGTAATAATTCACATCCAACCGTCATTTAAAGTCAAAAGATTAAATGTTAAAATTTCATCAATATTGACCATTTTTTCAATGTTCGACTGGTCCGGGGTCATCGTTTTTCATCAGAAAATTGATTTTTTGGACTCTGTCAAAAATGATTCAAAATGTCTTTTGGATCGGGTCTCATATTGAATAACCACTTTTTAAACCCTCACATTGACCAAATTTGCCATTTTTACAGACTTTTGCTTACTCAAAATCTTCAATTTTGACCAATTTCAGGCACAGAAATGACTTTAAACACACTTATTTTAGTTGAAAAAGTAATAATTCACATCCAACCGTCATTTAAAGTCAAAAGATTAAATGTTAAAATTTCATCAATATTGACCATTTTTTCAACATTCGACTGGTCCGGGGTCATCGTTTTTCATCAGAAAATTGATTTTTTGTATTCTACCAAAAATGATTCAAAATGTCATTTGGATCGGGCCTCATGTTGAATAACCACTTTTTAAACCCTCACAGTGACCAAAATTGCCATTTTTACAGAGTTTTGCTTACTCAAAATCTTCAATTTTTACCAATTTCAGGCACAGAAATGACTTTAAACACACTTATTTTAGTTGGAAAAGTAATAACTCACATCCAACCTTCATTTAAACTCAAAAGATTAAATGTTAAAATTTCATCAATATTGACCATTTTTTCAACGTTCGACTGGTCCGGGGTCATCGTTTTTCATCAGAAAATTGATTTTTTGGACTCCACCAAAAATGATTCAAAATGTCATTTGGATCGGGCCTCATGTTGAATAACCACTTTTTAAACCCTCACAGTGACCAAAATTGCCATTTTTACAGAGTTTTGCTTACTCAAAATCTTCAATTTTGACCAATTTCAGGCACAGAAATGACTTTAAACACACTTATTTTAGTTGAAAAAGTAATAATTCACATCCAACCATCATTTTAAGTCAAAAGATTAAATGTTAAAATTTCATCAATATTGACCATTTTTTCAATGTTCGACTGGTCCGGGGTCATCGTTTTTCATCAGAAAATTGATTTTTTGGACTCTACCAAAAATGATTCAAAATGTTATTTGGATTGGGCCTCATGTTGAATATCCACTTTTTAAACCCTCACAGTGACCAAAATTGCCATTTTTACAGAGTTTTGCTTACTCAAAATCTTAAATTTTGACCAATTTCAGGCACAGAAATGACTTTAAACACACTTATTTTAGTTGAAAAAGTAATAATTCACATCCAACCGTAATTTAAAGTCAAAAGATTAAATGTTAAAATTTCATCAATATTGACCATTTTTTCAACGTTCGAATGGTCCGGGGTCATCGTTTTTCATCAGAAAATGGATTTTTTGGACTCTACCAAAAATGATTCAAAATGTCATTTGGATCGGGCCTCATGTTGAATAACCACTTTTTAAACCCTCACAGTGACCAAAATTGCCATTTTTTCAGAGTTTTGCTTACTCAAAATTTTCAATTTTGACCAATTTCAGGCACAGAAATGACTTTAAACACACTTATTTTCGTTGAAAAAGTAATAATTCACATCCAACCGTCATTTAAAGTCAAAAGATTAAATGTTAAAATTTCATCAATATTGACCATTTTTTCAATGTTCGACTGGTCCGGGGTCATCGTTTTTCATCAGAAAATTGATTTTTTGGACTCTGTCAAAAATGATTCAAAATGTCTTTTGGATCGGGTCTCATATTGAATAACCACTTTTTAAACCCTCACATTGACCAAATTTGCCATTTTTACAGACTTTTGCTTACTCAAAATCTTCAATTTTGACCAATTTCAGGCACAGAAATGACTTTAAACACACTTATTTTAGTTGAAAAAGTAATAATTCACATCCAACCGTCATTTAAAGTCAAAAGATTAAATGTTAAAATTTCATCAATATTGACCATTTTTTCAACATTAGACTGGTCCGGGTCATCGTTTTTCATCAGAAAATTGATTTTTTTGGATTCTACCAAAAATGATTCAAAATGTCATTTGGATCGGGCCTCATGTTGAATAACCACTTTTTAAACCCTCACAGTGACCAAAATTGCCATTTTTACAGAGTTTTGCTTACTCAAAATTTTCAATTTTGACCAATTTCAGGCACAGAAATGACTTTAAACACACTTATTTTCGTTGAAAAAGTAATAATTCACATCCAACCTTCATTTAAACTCAAAAGATTAAATGTTAAAATTTCATCAATATTGACCATTTTTTCAACGTTCGACTGGTCCGGGGTCATCGTTTTTCATCAGAAAATGGATTTTTTGGACTCTACCAAAAATGATTCAAAATGTTATTTGGATTGGGCCTCATGTTGAATATACACTTTTTAAACCCTCACAGTGACCAAAATTGCCATTTTTACAGAGTTTTGCTTACTCAAAATCTTCAATTTTGACCAATTTCAGGCACAGAAATGACTTTAAACACACTTATTTTAGTTGAAAAAGTAATAATTCACATCCAACCGTAATTTAAAGTCAAAAGATTAAATGTTAAAATTTCATCAATATTGACAATTTTTTCAACGTTCGACTGGTCCGGGGTCATCGTTTTCGATCAGAAAATGATTTTTTGGACTCTACCAAAAATTATTCAAAATGTCATTTGGATCGGGCCTCATGTTGAATAACCACTTTTTAAACCCTCACAGTGACCAAAATTGGCATTTTTACAGTTTTGCTTTCTCAAAATCTTCAATTTTGACCAATTTCAGGCACAGAAATGACTTTAAACACACTTATTTTAGTTGAAAAAGTAATAATTCACATCCAACCGTCATTTAAAGTCAAAAGATTAAATGTTAAAATTTCATCAATATTGACCATTTTTTCAATGTTCGACTGGTCCGGGGTCATCGTTTTTCATCAGAAAATTGATTTTTTGGACTCTGTCAAAAATGATTCAAAATGTCTTTTGGATCGGGTCTCATATTGAATAACCACTTTTTAAACCCTCACATTGACCAAATTTGCCATTTTTACAGACTTTTGCTTACTCAAAATCTTCAATTTTGACCAATTTCAGGCACAGAAATGACTTTAAACACACTTATTTTAGTTGAAAAAGTAATAATTCACATCCAACCGTCATTTAAAGTCAAAAGATTAAATGTTAAAATTTCATCAATATTGACCATTTTTTCAACATTCGACTGGTCCGGGGTCATCGTTTTTCATCAGAAAATTGATTTTTTGGATTCTACCAAAAATGATTCAAAATGTCATTTGGATCGGGCCTCATGTTGAATAACCACTTTTTAAACCCTCACAGTGACCAAAATTGCCATTTTTACAGAGTTTTGCTTACTCAAAATCTTCAATTTTGACCAATTTCAGGCACAGAAATTACTTTAAACACACTTATTTTAGTTGAAAAAGTAATAACTCACATCCAACCTTCATTTAAACTCAAAAGATTAAATGTTAAAATTTCATCAATATTGACAATTTTTTCAACGTTCGACTGGTCCGGGGTCATCGTTTTTCATCAGAAAATGGATTTTTTGGACTCTACCAAAAATGATTCAAAATGTCATTTGGATCGGGCCTCATGTTGAATAACCACTTTTTAAACCCTCACAGTGACCAAAATTGCCATTTTTTCAGAGTTTTGCTTACTCAAAATTTTCAATTTTGACCAATTTCAGGCACAGAAATGACTTTAAACACACTTATTTTCGTTGAAAAAGTAATAATTCACATCCAACCGTCATTTAAAATCAAAAGATTAAATGTTAAAATTTCATCAATATTGACCATTTTTTCAACGTTCGACTGGTCCGGGGTCCTCGTTTTCCATCAGAAAATGATTTTTTGGACTCTACCAAAAATGATTCAAAATGTCATTTGGATCGGGCCTCATGTTGAATAACCACTTTTTAAACCCTCACAGTGACCAAAATTGCCATTTTTACAGAGTTTTGCTTACTCAAAATCTTCAATTTTGACCAATTTCAGGCACAGAAATTACTTTAAACACACTTATTTTAGTTGAAAAAGTAATAACTCACATCCAACCTTCATTTAAAGTCAAAAGATTAAATGTTAAAATTTCATCAATATTGACCATTTTTTCAACGTTCGACTGGTCCGGGGTCATCGTTTTTCATCAGAAAATTGATTTTTTGGACTCTACCAAAAATGATTCAAAATGTCATTTGGATTGGGCCTCATGTTGAATATCCACTTTTTAAACCCTCACAGTGACCAAAATTGCCATTTTTGCAGAGTTTTGCTTACTCAAAATCTTCAATTTTGACCAATTTCAGGCACAGAAATGACTTTAAACACACTTATTTTAGTTGAAAAAGTAATAATTCACATCCAACCGTCATTTAAAGTCAAAAGATTAAATGTTAAAATTTCATCAATATTGACCATTTTTTCAACATTCGACTGGTCCGGGGTCATCGTTTTTCATCAGAAAATTGATTTTTTGGATTCTACCCAAAATGATTCAAAATGTCATTTGGATCGGGCCTCATGTTGAATAACCACTTTTTAAACCCTCACAGTGACCAAAATTGCCATTTTTACAGAGTTTTGCTTACTCAAAATCTTCAATTTTGACCAATTTCAGGCACAGAAATTACTTTAAACACACTTATTTTAGTTGAAAAAGTAATAACTCACTTCCAACCTTCATTTAAACTCAAAAGATTAAATGTTAAAATTTCATCAATATTGACAATTTTTTCAACGTTCGACTGGTCCGGGGTCATCGTTTTTCATCAGAAAATGGATTTTTTGGACTCTACCAAAAATGATTCAAAATGTCATTTGGATCGGGCCTCATGTTGAATAACCACTTTTTAAACCCTCACAGTGACCAAAATTGCCATTTTTTCAGAGTTTTGCTTACTCAAAATTTTCAATTTTGACCAATTTCAGGCACAGAAATGACTTTAAACACACTTATTTTCGTTGAAAAAGTAATAATTCACATCCAACCGTCATTTAAAGTCAAAAGATTAAATGTTAAAATTTCATCAATATTGACCATTTTTTCAACGTTCGACTGGTCCGGGGTCATCGTTTTCCATCAGAAAATGATTTTTTGGACTCTACCAAAAATGATTCAAAATGTCATTTGGATCGGGCCTCATGTTGAATAACCACTTTTTAAACCCTCACAGTGACCAAAATTGCCATTTTTACAGAGTTTTGCTTACTCAAAATCTTCAATTTTGACCAATTTCAGGCACGGAAATGACTTTAAACACACTTATTTTAGTTGAAAAAGTAATAACTCACATCCAACCTTCATTTAAAGTCAAAAGATTAAATGTTAAAATTTCATCAATATTGACCATTTTTTCAACGTTCGACTGGTCCGGGGTCATCGTTTTTCATCAGAAAATTGATTTTTTGGACTCTACCAAAAATGATTCAAAATGTCATTTGGATTGGGCCTCATGTTGAATATCCACTTTTTAAACCCTCACAGTGACCAAAATTGCCATTTTTGCAGAGTTTTGCTTACTCAAAATCTTCAATTTTGACCAATTTCAGGCACAGAAATGACTTTAAACACACTTATTTTCATCTCCATCTCCATCTCCTTTGCAGAATTCAAGAAAGGAAATGGAGAAAAACTTATGATGAAGCCTCTAGACTACTTTACATACAGCAGAGGAAATTATATCTCTCCAACATCAAAGCTGCTAAAAAAGAATATTTCACTAAAGCCATAGAGGATGCCCAACAAAAACAGCAAACCATCTTTTCCATTGTTAAGTCCTTTACCCATCCTAAAGCCCTAGTACCCGAAATTCCCCCATCCCAAACTTTATGCAATCAAATTGCTGATTTTTTCACAGATAAAATCATCAAGATTCAGAAGGATTTTCCCCAACCCACTTTTACTACCCATGAAGCTGGCACAAATTTTTCCACTCTGGCCAATTTTCCACAAATTTCGCTTCAACAAACCCGGAAGGCAATTCTTGCCTGTAAATCCGGAGCTCCTACAGACTCATGCCCCCCTAGTATCCTTCATCATTTTATTGAAGCTGTAAACCCCATAATCAATGCCATCATTAATGAATCTTTCACTTCAGGCATTGTACCTGACGACTGGAAAAAGGCCATTGTAAAACCCTTAATGAAGAAGCAGAACAAATCCCCCACTGATCTCACTAATATGCGCCCGATCTCGCTATTACCTGCCTTAGGTAAAATTGCTGAACAATTAGTGTACGGGGTGTTAAAAACTCATGTAGAAAACAACCAGGTTCTGCACCCACAACAGTCAGGCTTCCGCCCTGGCCATTCCACAGAGACTGCCTTGATAGAATTATCAGACTCTATTAAGTTCTTGCAGGATGAGGGGAGACAGGTGGTACTCATCCTGCTCGACCTAACAGCCGCATTCGACACCATCTCACACGCCATTCTTATCAACAGAATGCGGGAGATTGGCGTGGCAGACACTGCGCTGGCATGGTTAGTTTCGTTTTTATCTAACAGATCGCAAACGATTGCACTAGGCCCCTTTAAATCCAGCGAGAGATCCATCACATCAGGAGTTCCCCAGGGGTCCATACTCAGTCCCCTTTTTTTTTTTTTAATATCTACATGGCCCCCCTCCTTGTAGTGATCGAATCCCATGGAATCCTCGCCACATCGTACGCTGACGACACTCAATTGGTCGTCACTATTGACAGGAAATGTCCTGACGCTGAACATAGATTCCAGAACTGCCTCTCAGAGGTCTTTTTATGGCTAAATAAAAATCATCTCAGATGCAACAGCGCAAAGACCGAAATAATACCTCTAGGAAAAGACGTATCCTTCTGCCCAAAAGATTGGTGGCCTAAAAATTCAGAAGCCCCTCCGAGCGCTGTATCCTCGGCACGCAACCTTGGCATTCAATTTGATACATCCCTTTCATTTGATGATCATGTCCGCATCACTGCTGGATGCTGTTTTAGTCTCATCAGATCATTGAAGAAATTCTTCGACTTCCTCCCCATTACAGCCAGAAAATCAGTCGTGGTTGCTTTAATTCTCTCCCGACTTGATTATTGTAATGGATTGATGGCAGGATTGAAGAAGTCTACTCTTAGAAAACTTCAAAGCATCCAACACGCCGCTGCCAGACTTGTGCTTAAACTTCCCAGAAGATCCTCTGCCTCAGCAGCCCTCAATGTCCTCCATTGGCTACCACTCCACAAAAGAATCTTGTTCAAACTTTTACTGACTGTATACAAAGCAACCAGGAAAACAGGTCCCCTCTACTTCTCCAAGCGTTTCACCTATTACAATCCACTACGCTGTTTAAGATCCTCAGGGACCAATCTTGTTATAATTCCAAGATTTAAGTTAAAAACCAAGGGGGGAAAAACCTTTTCCTTCCTGGCTGCCAGAGCCTGGAACAGCCTCCCTGTTAATCTCAGGCAAGCTGAAACTGAACCCCACTTCAGGAAACTTCTGAAAACCTGGGTGTTCCAGCAATTTGACACTTCAGTCCTAGCAGCTATATGATCTTCTTTACTTCCTCGTTCCCAACTATCTTCTGCTTGCTTAGCGCCAAGATGCTCCTCCCGGAGCGATAGCCGCGCTTTACAAAATTCCATAAATATCAAATATCAAATTTTCGTTGAAAAAGTAATAATTCACATCCAACCGTCATTTTAAGTCAAAAGATTAAATGTTAAAATTTCATCAATATTGACCATTTTTTCAACGTTCGACTGGTCCGGGGTCATCGTTTTTCATCAGAAAATTGATTTTTTGGACTCCACCAAAAATGATTCAAAATGTCATTTGGATCGGGCCTCATGTTGAATAACCACTTTTTAAACCCTCACAGTGACCAAAATTGCCATTTTTACAGAGTTTTGCTTACTCAAAATCTTCAATTTTGACCAATTTCAGGCACAGAAATGACTTTAAACACACTTATTTTAGTTGAAAAAGTAATAATTCACATCCAACCGTCATTTTAAGTCAAAAGATTAAATGTTAAAATTTCATCAATATTGACCATTTTTTCAACGTTCGACTGGTCCGGGGTCATCGTTTTTCATCAGAAAATGGATTTTTTGGACTCTACCAAAAATGATTCAAAATGTTATTTGGATTGGGCCTCATGTTGAATATACACTTTTTAAACCCTCACAGTGACCAAAATTGCCATTTTTACAGAGTTTTGCTTACTCAAAATCTTCAATTTTGACCAATTTCAGGCACAGAAATGACTTTAAACACACTTATTTTAGTTGAAAAAGTAATAATTCACATCCAACCGTAATTTAAAGTCAAAAGATTAAATGTTAAAATTTCATCAATATTGACAATTTTTTCAACGTTCGACTGGTCCGGGGTCATCGTTTTCGATCAGAAAATGATTTTTTGGACTCTACCAAAAATTATTCAAAATGTCATTTGGATCGGGCCTCATGTTGAATAACCACTTTTTAAACCCTCACAGTGACCAAAATTGGCATTTTTACAGTTTTGCTTTCTCAAAATCTTCAATTTTGACCAATTTCAGGCACAGAAATGACTTTAAACACACTTATTTTAGTTGAAAAAGTAATAATTCACATCCAACCGTCATTTAAAGTCAAAAGATTAAATGTTAAAATTTCATCAATATTGACCATTTTTTCAATGTTCGACTGGTCCGGGGTCATCGTTTTTCATCAGAAAATTGATTTTTTGGACTCTGTCAAAAATGATTCAAAATGTCTTTTGGATCGGGTCTCATATTGAATAACCACTTTTTAAACCCTCACATTGACCAAATTTGCCATTTTTACAGACTTTTGCTTACTCAAAATCTTCAATTTTGACCAATTTCAGGCACAGAAATGACTTTAAACACACTTATTTTAGTTGAAAAAGTAATAATTCACATCCAACCGTCATTTAAAGTCAAAAGATTAAATGTTAAAATTTCATCAATATTGACCATTTTTTCAACATTCGACTGGTCCGGGGTCATCGTTTTTCATCAGAAAATTGATTTTTTGGATTCTACCAAAAATGATTCAAAATGTCATTTGGATCGGGCCTCATGTTGAATAACCACTTTTTAAACCCTCACAGTGACCAAAATTGCCATTTTTACAGAGTTTTGCTTACTCAAAATCTTCAATTTTGACCAATTTCAGGCACAGAAATTACTTTAAACACACTTATTTTAGTTGAAAAAGTAATAACTCACATCCAACCTTCATTTAAACTCAAAAGATTAAATGTTAAAATTTCATCAATATTGACAATTTTTTCAACGTTCGACTGGTCCGGGGTCATCGTTTTTCATCAGAAAATGGATTTTTTGGACTCTACCAAAAATGATTCAAAATGTCATTTGGATCGGGCCTCATGTTGAATAACCACTTTTTAAACCCTCACAGTGACCAAAATTGCCATTTTTTCAGAGTTTTGCTTACTCAAAATTTTCAATTTTGACCAATTTCAGGCACAGAAATGACTTTAAACACACTTATTTTCGTTGAAAAAGTAATAATTCACATCCAACCGTCATTTAAAATCAAAAGATTAAATGTTAAAATTTCATCAATATTGACCATTTTTTCAACGTTCGACTGGTCCGGGGTCATCGTTTTCCATCAGAAAATGATTTTTTGGACTCTACCAAAAATGATTCAAAATGTCATTTGGATCGGGCCTCATGTTGAATAACCACTTTTTAAACCCTCACAGTGACCAAAATTGCCATTTTTACAGAGTTTTGCTTACTCAAAATCTTCAATTTTGACCAATTTCAGGCACAGAAATTACTTTAAACACACTTATTTTAGTTGAAAAAGTAATAACTCACATCCAACCTTCATTTAAAGTCAAAAGATTAAATGTTAAAATTTCATCAATATTGACCATTTTTTCAACGTTCGACTGGTCCGGGGTCATCGTTTTTCATCAGAAAATTGATTTTTTGGACTCTACCAAAAATGATTCAAAATGTCATTTGGATTGGGCCTCATGTTGAATATCCACTTTTTAAACCCTCACAGTGACCAAAATTGCCATTTTTGCAGAGTTTTGCTTACTCAAAATCTTCAATTTTGACCAATTTCAGGCACAGAAATGACTTTAAACACACTTATTTTAGTTGAAAAAGTAATAATTCACATCCAACCGTCATTTAAAGTCAAAAGATTAAATGTTAAAATTTCATCAATATTGACCATTTTTTCAACATTCGACTGGTCCGGGGTCATCGTTTTTCATCAGAAAATTGATTTTTTGGATTCTACCCAAAATGATTCAAAATGTCATTTGGATCGGGCCTCATGTTGAATAACCACTTTTTAAACCCTCACAGTGACCAAAATTGCCATTTTTACAGAGTTTTGCTTACTCAAAATCTTCAATTTTGACCAATTTCAGGCACAGAAATTACTTTAAACACACTTATTTTAGTTGAAAAAGTAATAACTCACTTCCAACCTTCATTTAAACTCAAAAGATTAAATGTTAAAATTTCATCAATATTGACAATTTTTTCAACGTTCGACTGGTCCGGGGTCATCGTTTTTCATCAGAAAATGGATTTTTTGGACTCTACCAAAAATGATTCAAAATGTCATTTGGATCGGGCCTCATGTTGAATAACCACTTTTTAAACCCTCACAGTGACCAAAATTGCCATTTTTACAGAGTTTTGCTTACTCAAAATCTTCAATTTTGACCAATTTCAGGCACGGAAATGACTTTAAACACACTTATTTTAGTTGAAAAAGTAATAACTCACATCCAACCTTCATTTAAAGTCAAAAGATTAAATGTTAAAATTTCATCAATATTGACCATTTTTTCAACGTTCGACTGGTCCGGGGTCATCGTTTTTCATCAGAAAATTGATTTTTTGGACTCTACCAAAAATGACTCAAAATGTCATTTGGATTGGGCCTCATGTTGAATATCCACTTTTTAAACCCTCACAGTGACCAAAATTGCCATTTTTGCAGAGTTTTGCTTACTCAAAATCTTCAATTTTGACCAATTTCAGGCACAGAAATGACTTTAAACACACTTATTTTCATCTCCATCTCCATCTCCTTTGCAGAATTCAAGAAAGGAAATGGAGAAAAACTTATGATGAAGCCTCTAGACTACTTTACATACAGCAGAGGAAATTATATCTCTCCAACATCAAAGCTGCTAAAAAAGAATATTTCACTAAAGCCATAGAGGATGCCCAACAAAAACAGCAAACCATCTTTTCCATTGTTAAGTCCTTTACCCATCCTAAAGCCCTAGTACCCGAAATTCCCCCATCCCAAACTTTATGCAATCAAATTGCTGATTTTTTCACAGATAAAATCATCAAGATTCAGAAGGATTTTCCCCAACCCACTTTTACTACCCATGAAGCTGGCACAAATTTTTCCACTCTGGCCAATTTTCCACAAATTTCGCTTCAACAAACCCGGAAGGCAATTCTTGCCTGTAAATCCGGAGCTCCTACAGACTCATGCCCCCCTAGTATCCTTCATCATTTTATTGAAGCTGTAAACCCCATAATCAATGCCATCATTAATGAATCTTTCACTTCAGGCATTGTACCTGACGACTGGAAAAAGGCCATTGTAAAACCCTTAATGAAGAAGCAGAACAAATCCCCCACTGATCTCACTAATATGCGCCCGATCTCGCTATTACCTGCCTTAGGTAAAATTGCTGAACAATTAGTGTACGGGGTGTTAAAAACTCATGTAGAAAACAACCAGGTTCTGCACCCACAACAGTCAGGCTTCCGCCCTGGCCATTCCACAGAGACTGCCTTGATAGAATTATCAGACTCTATTAAGTTCTTGCAGGATGAGGGGAGACAGGTGGTACTCATCCTGCTCGACCTAACAGCCGCATTCGACACCATCTCACACGCCATTCTTATCAACAGAATGCGGGAGATTGGCGTGGCAGACACTGCGCTGGCATGGTTAGTTTCGTTTTTATCTAACAGATCGCAAACGATTGCACTAGGCCCCTTTAAATCCAGCGAGAGATCCATCACATCAGGAGTTCCCCAGGGGTCCATACTCAGTCCCCTTTTTTTTTTTTTTAATATCTACATGGCCCCCCTCCTTGTAGTGATCGAATCCCATGGAATCCTCGCCACATCGTACGCTGACGACACTCAATTGGTCGTCACTATTGACAGGAAATGTCCTGACGCTGAACATAGATTCCAGAACTGCCTCTCAGAGGTCTTTTTATGGCTAAATAAAAATCATCTCAGATGCAACAGCGCAAAGACCGAAATAATACCTCTAGGAAAAGACGTATCCTTCTGCCCAAAAGATTGGTGGCCTAAAAATTCAGAAGCCCCTCCGAGCGCTGTATCCTCGGCACGCAACCTTGGCATTCAATTTGATACATCCCTTTCATTTGATGATCATGTCCGCATCACTGCTGGATGCTGTTTTAGTCTCATCAGATCATTGAAGAAATTCTTCGACTTCCTCCCCATTACAGCCAGAAAATCAGTCGTGGTTGCTTTAATTCTCTCCCGACTTGATTATTGTAATGGATTGATGGCAGGATTGAAGAAGTCTACTCTTAGAAAACTTCAAAGCATCCAACACGCCGCTGCCAGACTTGTGCTTAAACTTCCCAGAAGATCCTCTGCCTCAGCAGCCCTCAATGTCCTCCATTGGCTACCACTCCACAAAAGAATCTTGTTCAAACTTTTACTGACTGTATACAAAGCAACCAGGAAAACAGGTCCCCTCTACTTCTCCAAGCGTTTCACCTATTACAATCCACTACGCTGTTTAAGATCCTCAGGGACCAATCTTGTTATAATTCCAAGATTTAAGTTAAAAACCAAGGGGGGAAAAACCTTTTCCTTCCTGGCTGCCAGAGCCTGGAACAGCCTCCCTGTTAATCTCAGGCAAGCTGAAACTGAACCCCACTTCAGGAAACTTCTGAAAACCTGGGTGTTCCAGCAATCTGACACTTCAGTCCTAGCAGCTATATGATCTTCTTTACTTCCTCGTTCCCAACTATCTTCTGCTTGCTTAGCGCCAAGATGCTCCTCCCGGAGCGATAGCCGCGCTTTACAAAATTCCATAAATATCAAATATCAAATTTTCGTTGAAAAAGTAATAATTCACATCCAACCGTCATTTTAAGTCAAAAGATTAAATGTTAAAATTTCATCAATATTGACCATTTTTTCAACGTTCGACTGGTCCGGGGTCATCGTTTTTCATCAGAAAATTGATTTTTTGGACTCCACCAAAAATGATTCAAAATGTCATTTGGATCGGGCCTCATGTTGAATAACCACTTTTTAAACCCTCACAGTGACCAAAATTGCCATTTTTACAGAGTTTTGCTTACTCAAAATCTTCAATTTTGACCAATTTCAGGCACAGAAATGACTTTAAACACACTTATTTTAGTTGAAAAAGTAATAATTCACATCCAACCGTCATTTTAAGTCAAAAGATTAAATGTTAAAATTTCATCAATATTGACCATTTTTTCAACGTTCGACTGGTCCGGGGTCATCGTTTTTCATCAGAAAATTGATTTTTTGGACTCTACCAAAAATGATTCAAAATGTTATTTGGATTGGGCCTCATGTTGAATATCCACTTTTTAAACCCTCACAGTGACCAAAATTGCCATTTTTACAGAGTTTTGCTTACTCAAAATCTTCAATTTTGACCAATTTCAGGCACAGAAATGACTTTAAACACACTTATTTTAGTTGAAAAAGTAATAATTCACATCCAACCGTAATTTAAAGTCAAAAGATTAAATGTTAAAATTTCATCAATATTGACAATTTTTTCAACGTTCGACTGGTCCGGGGTCATCGTTTTCGATCAGAAAATGATTTTTTGGACTCTACCAAAAATTATTCAAAATGTCATTTGGATCGGGCCTCATGTTGAATAACCACTTTTTAAACCCTCACAGTGACCAAAATTGGCATTTTTACAGTTTTGCTTTCTCAAAATCTTCAATTTTGACCAATTTCAGGCACAGAAATGACTTTAAACACACTTATTTTAGTTGAAAAAGTAATAATTCACATCCAACCGTCATTTAAAGTCAAAAGATTAAATGTTAAAATTTCATCAATATTGACCATTTTTTCAATGTTCGACTGGTCCGGGGTCATCGTTTTTCATCAGAAAATTGATTTTTTGGACTCTGTCAAAAATGATTCAAAATGTCTTTTGGATCGGGTCTCATATTGAATAACCACTTTTTAAACCCTCACATTGACCAAATTTGCCATTTTTACAGACTTTTGCTTACTCAAAATCTTCAATTTTGACCAATTTCAGGCACAGAAATGACTTTAAACACACTTATTTTAGTTGAAAAAGTAATAATTCACATCCAACCGTCATTTTAAGTCAAAAGATTAAATGTTAAAATTTCATCAATATTGACCATTTTTTCAACGTTCGACTGGTCCGGGGTCATCGTTTTTCATCAGAAAATTGATTTTTTGGACTCTACCAAAAATGATTCAAAATGTTATTTGGATTGGGCCTCATGTTGAATATCCACTTTTTAAACCCTCACATTGACCAAATTTGCCATTTTTACAGACTTTTGCTTACTCAAAATCTTCAATTTTGACCAATTTCAGGCACAGAAATGACTTTAAACACACTTATTTTAGTTGAAAAAGTAATAATTCACATCCAACCGTCATTTAAAGTCAAAAGATTAAATGTTAAAATTTCATCAATATTGACCATTTTTTCAACATTCGACTGGTCCGGGGTCATCGTTTTTCATCAGAAAATTGATTTTTTGGATTCTACCAAAAATGATTCAAAATGTCATTTGGATCGGGCCTCATGTTGAATAACCACTTTTTAAACCCTCACAGTGACCAAAATTGGCATTTTTACAGTTTTGCTTTCTCAAAATCTTCAATTTTGACCAATTTCAGGCACAGAAATGACTTTAAACACACTTATTTTAGTTGAAAAAGTAATAATTCACATCCAACCGTCATTTAAAGTCAAAAGATTAAATGTTAAAATTTCATCAATATTGACCATTTTTTCAATGTTCGACTGGTCCGGGGTCATCGTTTTTCATCAGAAAATTGATTTTTTGGACTCTGTCAAAAATGATTCAAAATGTCTTTTGGATCGGGTCTCATATTGAATAACCACTTTTTAAACCCTCACATTGACCAAATTTGCCATTTTTACAGACTTTTGCTTACTCAAAATCTTCAATTTTGACCAATTTCAGGCACAGAAATGACTTTAAACACACTTATTTTAGTTGAAAAAGTAATAATTCACATCCAACCGTCATTTAAAGTCAAAAGATTAAATGTTAAAATTTCATCAATATTGACCATTTTTTCAACATTAGACTGGTCCGGGTCATCGTTTTTCATCAGAAAATTGATTTTTTTGGATTCTACCAAAAATGATTCAAAATGTCATTTGGATCGGGCCTCATGTTGAATAACCACTTTTTAAACCCTCACAGTGACCAAAATTGCCATTTTTACAGAGTTTTGCTTACTCAAAATTTTCAATTTTGACCAATTTCAGGCACAGAAATGACTTTAAACACACTTATTTTCGTTGAAAAAGTAATAATTCACATCCAACCTTCATTTAAACTCAAAAGATTAAATGTTAAAATTTCATCAATATTGACCATTTTTTCAACGTTCGACTGGTCCGGGGTCATCGTTTTTCATCAGAAAATGGATTTTTTGGACTCTACCAAAAATGATTCAAAATGTTATTTGGATTGGGCCTCATGTTGAATATACACTTTTTAAACCCTCACAGTGACCAAAATTGCCATTTTTACAGAGTTTTGCTTACTCAAAATCTTCAATTTTGACCAATTTCAGGCACAGAAATGACTTTAAACACACTTATTTTAGTTGAAAAAGTAATAATTCACATCCAACCGTAATTTAAAGTCAAAAGATTAAATGTTAAAATTTCATCAATATTGACAATTTTTTCAACGTTCGACTGGTCCGGGGTCATCGTTTTCGATCAGAAAATGATTTTTTGGACTCTACCAAAAATTATTCAAAATGTCATTTGGATCGGGCCTCATGTTGAATAACCACTTTTTAAACCCTCACAGTGACCAAAATTGGCATTTTTACAGTTTTGCTTTCTCAAAATCTTCAATTTTGACCAATTTCAGGCACAGAAATGACTTTAAACACACTTATTTTAGTTGAAAAAGTAATAATTCACATCCAACCGTCATTTAAAGTCAAAAGATTAAATGTTAAAATTTCATCAATATTGACCATTTTTTCAATGTTCGACTGGTCCGGGGTCATCGTTTTTCATCAGAAAATTGATTTTTTGGACTCTGTCAAAAATGATTCAAAATGTCTTTTGGATCGGGTCTCATATTGAATAACCACTTTTTAAACCCTCACATTGACCAAATTTGCCATTTTTACAGACTTTTGCTTACTCAAAATCTTCAATTTTGACCAATTTCAGGCACAGAAATGACTTTAAACACACTTATTTTAGTTGAAAAAGTAATAATTCACATCCAACCGTCATTTAAAGTCAAAAGATTAAATGTTAAAATTTCATCAATATTGACCATTTTTTCAACATTCGACTGGTCCGGGGTCATCGTTTTTCATCAGAAAATTGATTTTTTGGATTCTACCAAAAATGATTCAAAATGTCATTTGGATCGGGCCTCATGTTGAATAACCACTTTTTAAACCCTCACAGTGACCAAAATTGCCATTTTTACAGAGTTTTGCTTACTCAAAATCTTCAATTTTGACCAATTTCAGGCACAGAAATTACTTTAAACACACTTATTTTAGTTGAAAAAGTAATAACTCACATCCAACCTTCATTTAAACTCAAAAGATTAAATGTTAAAATTTCATCAATATTGACAATTTTTTCAACGTTCGACTGGTCCGGGGTCATCGTTTTTCATCAGAAAATGGATTTTTTGGACTCTACCAAAAATGATTCAAAATGTCATTTGGATCGGGCCTCATGTTGAATAACCACTTTTTAAACCCTCACAGTGACCAAAATTGCCATTTTTTCAGAGTTTTGCTTACTCAAAATTTTCAATTTTGACCAATTTCAGGCACAGAAATGACTTTAAACACACTTATTTTCGTTGAAAAAGTAATAATTCACATCCAACCGTCATTTAAAATCAAAAGATTAAATGTTAAAATTTCATCAATATTGACCATTTTTTCAACGTTCGACTGGTCCGGGGTCATCGTTTTCCATCAGAAAATGATTTTTTGGACTCTACCAAAAATGATTCAAAATGTCATTTGGATCGGGCCTCATGTTGAATAACCACTTTTTAAACCCTCACAGTGACCAAAATTGCCATTTTTACAGAGTTTTGCTTACTCAAAATCTTCAATTTTGACCAATTTCAGGCACAGAAATTACTTTAAACACACTTATTTTAGTTGAAAAAGTAATAACTCACATCCAACCTTCATTTAAAGTCAAAAGATTAAATGTTAAAATTTCATCAATATTGACCATTTTTTCAACGTTCGACTGGTCCGGGGTCATCGTTTTTCATCAGAAAATTGATTTTTTGGACTCTACCAAAAATGATTCAAAATGTCATTTGGATTGGGCCTCATGTTGAATATCCACTTTTTAAACCCTCACAGTGACCAAAATTGCCATTTTTGCAGAGTTTTGCTTACTCAAAATCTTCAATTTTGACCAATTTCAGGCACAGAAATGACTTTAAACACACTTATTTTAGTTGAAAAAGTAATAATTCACATCCAACCGTCATTTAAAGTCAAAAGATTAAATGTTAAAATTTCATCAATATTGACCATTTTTTCAACATTCGACTGGTCCGGGGTCATCGTTTTTCATCAGAAAATTGATTTTTTGGATTCTACCCAAAATGATTCAAAATGTCATTTGGATCGGGCCTCATGTTGAATAACCACTTTTTAAACCCTCACAGTGACCAAAATTGCCATTTTTACAGAGTTTTGCTTACTCAAAATCTTCAATTTTGACCAATTTCAGGCACAGAAATTACTTTAAACACACTTATTTTAGTTGAAAAAGTAATAACTCACTTCCAACCTTCATTTAAACTCAAAAGATTAAATGTTAAAATTTCATCAATATTGACAATTTTTTCAACGTTCGACTGGTCCGGGGTCATCGTTTTTCATCAGAAAATGGATTTTTTGGACTCTACCAAAAATGATTCAAAATGTCATTTGGATCGGGCCTCATGTTGAATAACCACTTTTTAAACCCTCACAGTGACCAAAATTGCCATTTTTACAGAGTTTTGCTTACTCAAAATCTTCAATTTTGACCAATTTCAGGCACGGAAATGACTTTAAACACACTTATTTTAGTTGAAAAAGTAATAACTCACATCCAACCTTCATTTAAAGTCAAAAGATTAAATGTTAAAATTTCATCAATATTGACCATTTTTTCAACGTTCGACTGGTCCGGGGTCATCGTTTTTCATCAGAAAATTGATTTTTTGGACTCTACCAAAAATGACTCAAAATGTCATTTGGATTGGGCCTCATGTTGAATATCCACTTTTTAAACCCTCACAGTGACCAAAATTGCCATTTTTGCAGAGTTTTGCTTACTCAAAATCTTCAATTTTGACCAATTTCAGGCACAGAAATGACTTTAAACACACTTATTTTCATCTCCATCTCCATCTCCTTTGCAGAATTCAAGAAAGGAAATGGAGAAAAACTTATGATGAAGCCTCTAGACTACTTTACATACAGCAGAGGAAATTATATCTCTCCAACATCAAAGCTGCTAAAAAAGAATATTTCACTAAAGCCATAGAGGATGCCCAACAAAAACAGCAAACCATCTTTTCCATTGTTAAGTCCTTTACCCATCCTAAAGCCCTAGTACCCGAAATTCCCCCATCCCAAACTTTATGCAATCAAATTGCTGATTTTTTCACAGATAAAATCATCAAGATTCAGAAGGATTTTCCCCAACCCACTTTTACTACCCATGAAGCTGGCACAAATTTTTCCACTCTGGCCAATTTTCCACAAATTTCGCTTCAACAAACCCGGAAGGCAATTCTTGCCTGTAAATCCGGAGCTCCTACAGACTCATGCCCCCCTAGTATCCTTCATCATTTTATTGAAGCTGTAAACCCCATAATCAATGCCATCATTAATGAATCTTTCACTTCAGGCATTGTACCTGACGACTGGAAAAAGGCCATTGTAAAACCCTTAATGAAGAAGCAGAACAAATCCCCCACTGATCTCACTAATATGCGCCCGATCTCGCTATTACCTGCCTTAGGTAAAATTGCTGAACAATTAGTGTACGGGGTGTTAAAAACTCATGTAGAAAACAACCAGGTTCTGCACCCACAACAGTCAGGCTTCCGCCCTGGCCATTCCACAGAGACTGCCTTGATAGAATTATCAGACTCTATTAAGTTCTTGCAGGATGAGGGGAGACAGGTGGTACTCATCCTGCTCGACCTAACAGCCGCATTCGACACCATCTCACACGCCATTCTTATCAACAGAATGCGGGAGATTGGCGTGGCAGACACTGCGCTGGCATGGTTAGTTTCGTTTTTATCTAACAGATCGCAAACGATTGCACTAGGCCCCTTTAAATCCAGCGAGAGATCCATCACATCAGGAGTTCCCCAGGGGTCCATACTCAGTCCCCTTTTTTTTTTTTTTATATCTACATGGCCCCCCTCCTTGTAGTGATCGAATCCCATGGAATCCTCGCCACATCGTACGCTGACGACACTCAATTGGTCGTCACTATTGACAGGAAATGTCCTGACGCTGAACATAGATTCCAGAACTGCCTCTCAGAGGTCTTTTTATGGCTAAATAAAAATCATCTCAGATGCAACAGCGCAAAGACCGAAATAATACCTCTAGGAAAAGACGTATCCTTCTGCCCAAAAGATTGGTGGCCTAAAAATTCAGAAGCCCCTCCGAGCGCTGTATCCTCGGCACGCAACCTTGGCATTCAATTTGATACATCCCTTTCATTTGATGATCATGTCCGCATCACTGCTGGATGCTGTTTTAGTCTCATCAGATCATTGAAGAAATTCTTCGACTTCCTCCCCATTACAGCCAGAAAATCAGTCGTGGTTGCTTTAATTCTCTCCCGACTTGATTATTGTAATGGATTGATGGCAGGATTGAAGAAGTCTACTCTTAGAAAACTTCAAAGCATCCAACACGCCGCTGCCAGACTTGTGCTTAAACTTCCCAGAAGATCCTCTGCCTCAGCAGCCCTCAATGTCCTCCATTGGCTACCACTCCACAAAAGAATCTTGTTCAAACTTTTACTGACTGTATACAAAGCAACCAGGAAAACAGGTCCCCTCTGCTTCTCCAAGCGTTTCACCTATTACAATCCACTACGCTGTTTAAGATCCTCAGGGACCAATCTTGTTATAATTCCAAGATTTAAGTTAAAAACCAAGGGGGGAAAAACCTTTTCCTTCCTGGCTGCCAGAGCCTGGAACAGCCTCCCTGTTAATCTCAGGCAAGCTGAAACTGAACCCCACTTCAGGAAACTTCTGAAAACCTGGGTGTTCCAGCAATTTGACACTTCAGTCCTAGCAGCTATATGATCTTCTTTACTTCCTCGTTCCCAACTATCTTCTGCTTGCTTAGCGCCAAGATGCTCCTCCCGGAGCGATAGCCGCGCTTTACAAAATTCCATAAATATCAAATATCAAATTTTCGTTGAAAAAGTAATAATTCACATCCAACCGTCATTTTAAGTCAAAAGATTAAATGTTAAAATTTCATCAATATTGACCATTTTTTCAACGTTCGACTGGTCCGGGGTCATCGTTTTTCATCAGAAAATTGATTTTTTGGACTCCACCAAAAATGATTCAAAATGTCATTTGGATCGGGCCTCATGTTGAATAACCACTTTTTAAACCCTCACAGTGACCAAAATTGCCATTTTTACAGAGTTTTGCTTACTCAAAATCTTCAATTTTGACCAATTTCAGGCACAGAAATGACTTTAAACACACTTATTTTAGTTGAAAAAGTAATAATTCACATCCAACCGTCATTTTAAGTCAAAAGATTAAATGTTAAAATTTCATCAATATTGACCATTTTTTCAACGTTCGACTGGTCCGGGGTCATCGTTTTTCATCAGAAAATGGATTTTTTGGACTCTACCAAAAATGATTCAAAATGTTATTTGGATTGGGCCTCATGTTGAATATACACTTTTTAAACCCTCACAGTGACCAAAATTGCCATTTTTACAGAGTTTTGCTTACTCAAAATCTTCAATTTTGACCAATTTCAGGCACAGAAATGACTTTAAACACACTTATTTTAGTTGAAAAAGTAATAATTCACATCCAACCGTAATTTAAAGTCAAAAGATTAAATGTTAAAATTTCATCAATATTGACAATTTTTTCAACGTTCGACTGGTCCGGGGTCATCGTTTTCGATCAGAAAATGATTTTTTGGACTCTACCAAAAATTATTCAAAATGTCATTTGGATCGGGCCTCATGTTGAATAACCACTTTTTAAACCCTCACAGTGACCAAAATTGGCATTTTTACAGTTTTGCTTTCTCAAAATCTTCAATTTTGACCAATTTCAGGCACAGAAATGACTTTAAACACACTTATTTTAGTTGAAAAAGTAATAATTCACATCCAACCGTCATTTAAAGTCAAAAGATTAAATGTTAAAATTTCATCAATATTGACCATTTTTTCAATGTTCGACTGGTCCGGGGTCATCGTTTTTCATCAGAAAATTGATTTTTTGGACTCTGTCAAAAATGATTCAAAATGTCTTTTGGATCGGGTCTCATATTGAATAACCACTTTTTAAACCCTCACATTGACCAAATTTGCCATTTTTACAGACTTTTGCTTACTCAAAATCTTCAATTTTGACCAATTTCAGGCACAGAAATGACTTTAAACACACTTATTTTAGTTGAAAAAGTAATAATTCACATCCAACCGTCATTTAAAGTCAAAAGATTAAATGTTAAAATTTCATCAATATTGACCATTTTTTCAACATTCGACTGGTCCGGGGTCATCGTTTTTCATCAGAAAATTGATTTTTTGGATTCTACCAAAAATGATTCAAAATGTCATTTGGATCGGGCCTCATGTTGAATAACCACTTTTTAAACCCTCACAGTGACCAAAATTGCCATTTTTACAGAGTTTTGCTTACTCAAAATCTTCAATTTTGACCAATTTCAGGCACAGAAATTACTTTAAACACACTTATTTTAGTTGAAAAAGTAATAACTCACATCCAACCTTCATTTAAACTCAAAAGATTAAATGTTAAAATTTCATCAATATTGACAATTTTTTCAACGTTCGACTGGTCCGGGGTCATCGTTTTTCATCAGAAAATGGATTTTTTGGACTCTACCAAAAATGATTCAAAATGTCATTTGGATCGGGCCTCATGTTGAATAACCACTTTTTAAACCCTCACAGTGACCAAAATTGCCATTTTTTCAGAGTTTTGCTTACTCAAAATTTTCAATTTTGACCAATTTCAGGCACAGAAATGACTTTAAACACACTTATTTTCGTTGAAAAAGTAATAATTCACATCCAACCGTCATTTAAAATCAAAAGATTAAATGTTAAAATTTCATCAATATTGACCATTTTTTCAACGTTCGACTGGTCCGGGGTCATCGTTTTCCATCAGAAAATGATTTTTTGGACTCTACCAAAAATGATTCAAAATGTCATTTGGATCGGGCCTCATGTTGAATAACCACTTTTTAAACCCTCACAGTGACCAAAATTGCCATTTTTACAGAGTTTTGCTTACTCAAAATCTTCAATTTTGACCAATTTCAGGCACAGAAATTACTTTAAACACACTTATTTTAGTTGAAAAAGTAATAACTCACATCCAACCTTCATTTAAAGTCAAAAGATTAAATGTTAAAATTTCATCAATATTGACCATTTTTTCAACGTTCGACTGGTCCGGGGTCATCGTTTTTCATCAGAAAATTGATTTTTTGGACTCTACCAAAAATGATTCAAAATGTCATTTGGATTGGGCCTCATGTTGAATATCCACTTTTTAAACCCTCACAGTGACCAAAATTGCCATTTTTGCAGAGTTTTGCTTACTCAAAATCTTCAATTTTGACCAATTTCAGGCACAGAAATGACTTTAAACACACTTATTTTAGTTGAAAAAGTAATAATTCACATCCAACCGTCATTTAAAGTCAAAAGATTAAATGTTAAAATTTCATCAATATTGACCATTTTTTCAACATTCGACTGGTCCGGGGTCATCGTTTTTCATCAGAAAATTGATTTTTTGGATTCTACCCAAAATGATTCAAAATGTCATTTGGATCGGGCCTCATGTTGAATAACCACTTTTTAAACCCTCACAGTGACCAAAATTGCCATTTTTACAGAGTTTTGCTTACTCAAAATCTTCAATTTTGACCAATTTCAGGCACAGAAATTACTTTAAACACACTTATTTTAGTTGAAAAAGTAATAACTCACTTCCAACCTTCATTTAAACTCAAAAGATTAAATGTTAAAATTTCATCAATATTGACAATTTTTTCAACGTTCGACTGGTCCGGGGTCATCGTTTTTCATCAGAAAATGGATTTTTTGGACTCTACCAAAAATGATTCAAAATGTCATTTGGATCGGGCCTCATGTTGAATAACCACTTTTTAAACCCTCACAGTGACCAAAATTGCCATTTTTACAGAGTTTTGCTTACTCAAAATCTTCAATTTTGACCAATTTCAGGCACGGAAATGACTTTAAACACACTTATTTTAGTTGAAAAAGTAATAACTCACATCCAACCTTCATTTAAAGTCAAAAGATTAAATGTTAAAATTTCATCAATATTGACCATTTTTTCAACGTTCGACTGGTCCGGGGTCATCGTTTTTCATCAGAAAATTGATTTTTTGGACTCTACCAAAAATGACTCAAAATGTCATTTGGATTGGGCCTCATGTTGAATATCCACTTTTTAAACCCTCACAGTGACCAAAATTGCCATTTTTGCAGAGTTTTGCTTACTCAAAATCTTCAATTTTGACCAATTTCAGGCACAGAAATGACTTTAAACACACTTATTTTCATCTCCATCTCCATCTCCTTTGCAGAATTCAAGAAAGGAAATGGAGAAAAACTTATGATGAAGCCTCTAGACTACTTTACATACAGCAGAGGAAATTATATCTCTCCAACATCAAAGCTGCTAAAAAAGAATATTTCACTAAAGCCATAGAGGATGCCCAACAAAAACAGCAAACCATCTTTTCCATTGTTAAGTCCTTTACCCATCCTAAAGCCCTAGTACCCGAAATTCCCCCATCCCAAACTTTATGCAATCAAATTGCTGATTTTTTCACAGATAAAATCATCAAGATTCAGAAGGATTTTCCCCAACCCACTTTTACTACCCATGAAGCTGGCACAAATTTTTCCACTCTGGCCAATTTTCCACAAATTTCGCTTCAACAAACCCGGAAGGCAATTCTTGCCTGTAAATCCGGAGCTCCTACAGACTCATGCCCCCCTAGTATCCTTCATCATTTTATTGAAGCTGTAAACCCCATAATCAATGCCATCATTAATGAATCTTTCACTTCAGGCATTGTACCTGACGACTGGAAAAAGGCCATTGTAAAACCCTTAATGAAGAAGCAGAACAAATCCCCCACTGATCTCACTAATATGCGCCCGATCTCGCTATTACCTGCCTTAGGTAAAATTGCTGAACAATTAGTGTACGGGGTGTTAAAAACTCATGTAGAAAACAACCAGGTTCTGCACCCACAACAGTCAGGCTTCCGCCCTGGCCATTCCACAGAGACTGCCTTGATAGAATTATCAGACTCTATTAAGTTCTTGCAGGATGAGGGGAGACAGGTGGTACTCATCCTGCTCGACCTAACAGCCGCATTCGACACCATCTCACACGCCATTCTTATCAACAGAATGCGGGAGATTGGCGTGGCAGACACTGCGCTGGCATGGTTAGTTTCGTTTTTATCTAACAGATCGCAAACGATTGCACTAGGCCCCTTTAAATCCAGCGAGAGATCCATCACATCAGGAGTTCCCCAGGGGTCCATACTCAGTCCCCTTTTTTTTTTTTTTAATATCTACATGGCCCCCCTCCTTGTAGTGATCGAATCCCATGGAATCCTCGCCACATCGTACGCTGACGACACTCAATTGGTCGTCACTATTGACAGGAAATGTCCTGACGCTGAACATAGATTCCAGAACTGCCTCTCAGAGGTCTTTTTATGGCTAAATAAAAATCATCTCAGATGCAACAGCGCAAAGACCGAAATAATACCTCTAGGAAAAGACGTATCCTTCTGCCCAAAAGATTGGTGGCCTAAAAATTCAGAAGCCCCTCCGAGCGCTGTATCCTCGGCACGCAACCTTGGCATTCAATTTGATACATCCCTTTCATTTGATGATCATGTCCGCATCACTGCTGGATGCTGTTTTAGTCTCATCAGATCATTGAAGAAATTCTTCGACTTCCTCCCCATTACAGCCAGAAAATCAGTCGTGGTTGCTTTAATTCTCTCCCGACTTGATTATTGTAATGGATTGATGGCAGGATTGAAGAAGTCTACTCTTAGAAAACTTCAAAGCATCCAACACGCCGCTGCCAGACTTGTGCTTAAACTTCCCAGAAGATCCTCTGCCTCAGCAGCCCTCAATGTCCTCCATTGGCTACCACTCCACAAAAGAATCTTGTTCAAACTTTTACTGACTGTATACAAAGCAACCAGGAAAACAGGTCCCCTCTACTTCTCCAAGCGTTTCACCTATTACAATCCACTACGCTGTTTAAGATCCTCAGGGACCAATCTTGTTATAATTCCAAGATTTAAGTTAAAAACCAAGGGGGGAAAAACCTTTTCCTTCCTGGCTGCCAGAGCCTGGAACAGCCTCCCTGTTAATCTCAGGCAAGCTGAAACTGAACCCCACTTCAGGAAACTTCTGAAAACCTGGGTGTTCCAGCAATCTGACACTTCAGTCCTAGCAGCTATATGATCTTCTTTACTTCCTCGTTCCCAACTATCTTCTGCTTGCTTAGCGCCAAGATGCTCCTCCCGGAGCGATAGCCGCGCTTTACAAAATTCCATAAATATCAAATATCAAATTTTCGTTGAAAAAGTAATAATTCACATCCAACCGTCATTTTAAGTCAAAAGATTAAATGTTAAAATTTCATCAATATTGACCATTTTTTCAACGTTCGACTGGTCCGGGGTCATCGTTTTTCATCAGAAAATTGATTTTTTGGACTCCACCAAAAATGATTCAAAATGTCATTTGGATCGGGCCTCATGTTGAATAACCACTTTTTAAACCCTCACAGTGACCAAAATTGCCATTTTTACAGAGTTTTGCTTACTCAAAATCTTCAATTTTGACCAATTTCAGGCACAGAAATGACTTTAAACACACTTATTTTAGTTGAAAAAGTAATAATTCACATCCAACCGTCATTTTAAGTCAAAAGATTAAATGTTAAAATTTCATCAATATTGACCATTTTTTCAACGTTCGACTGGTCCGGGGTCATCGTTTTTCATCAGAAAATTGATTTTTTGGACTCTACCAAAAATGATTCAAAATGTTATTTGGATTGGGCCTCATGTTGAATATCCACTTTTTAAACCCTCACAGTGACCAAAATTGCCATTTTTACAGAGTTTTGCTTACTCAAAATCTTCAATTTTGACCAATTTCAGGCACAGAAATGACTTTAAACACACTTATTTTAGTTGAAAAAGTAATAATTCACATCCAACCGTAATTTAAAGTCAAAAGATTAAATGTTAAAATTTCATCAATATTGACAATTTTTTCAACGTTCGACTGGTCCGGGGTCATCGTTTTCGATCAGAAAATGATTTTTTGGACTCTACCAAAAATTATTCAAAATGTCATTTGGATCGGGCCTCATGTTGAATAACCACTTTTTAAACCCTCACAGTGACCAAAATTGGCATTTTTACAGTTTTGCTTTCTCAAAATCTTCAATTTTGACCAATTTCAGGCACAGAAATGACTTTAAACACACTTATTTTAGTTGAAAAAGTAATAATTCACATCCAACCGTCATTTAAAGTCAAAAGATTAAATGTTAAAATTTCATCAATATTGACCATTTTTTCAATGTTCGACTGGTCCGGGGTCATCGTTTTTCATCAGAAAATTGATTTTTTGGACTCTGTCAAAAATGATTCAAAATGTCTTTTGGATCGGGTCTCATATTGAATAACCACTTTTTAAACCCTCACATTGACCAAATTTGCCATTTTTACAGACTTTTGCTTACTCAAAATCTTCAATTTTGACCAATTTCAGGCACAGAAATGACTTTAAACACACATATTTTAGTTGAAAAAGTAATAATTCACATCCAACCGTCATTTTAAGTCAAAAGATTAAATGTTAAAATTTCATCAATATTGACCATTTTTTCAACGTTCGACTGGTCCGGGGTCATCGTTTTTCATCAGAAAATTGATTTTTTGGACTCTACCAAAAATGATTCAAAATGTTATTTGGATTGGGCCTCATGTTGAATATCCACTTTTTAAACCCTCACATTGACCAAATTTGCCATTTTTACAGACTTTTGCTTACTCAAAATCTTCAATTTTGACCAATTTCAGGCACAGAAATGACTTTAAACACACTTATTTTAGTTGAAAAAGTAATAATTCACATCCAACCGTCATTTAAAGTCAAAAGATTAAATGTTAAAATTTCATCAATATTGACCATTTTTTCAACATTCGACTGGTCCGGGGTCATCGTTTTTCATCAGAAAATTGATTTTTTGGATTCTACCAAAAATGATTCAAAATGTCATTTGGATCGGGCCTCATGTTGAATAACCACTTTTTAAACCCTCACAGTGACCAAAATTGGCATTTTTACAGTTTTGCTTTCTCAAAATCTTCAATTTTGACCAATTTCAGGCACAGAAATGACTTTAAACACACTTATTTTAGTTGAAAAAGTAATAATTCACATCCAACCGTCATTTAAAGTCAAAAGATTAAATGTTAAAATTTCATCAATATTGACCATTTTTTCAATGTTCGACTGGTCCGGGGTCATCGTTTTTCATCAGAAAATTGATTTTTTGGACTCTGTCAAAAATGATTCAAAATGTCTTTTGGATCGGGTCTCATATTGAATAACCACTTTTTAAACCCTCACATTGACCAAATTTGCCATTTTTACAGACTTTTGCTTACTCAAAATCTTCAATTTTGACCAATTTCAGGCACAGAAATGACTTTAAACACACTTATTTTAGTTGAAAAAGTAATAATTCACATCCAACCGTCATTTAAAGTCAAAAGATTAAATGTTAAAATTTCATCAATATTGACCATTTTTTCAACATTCGACTGGTCCGGGGTCATCGTTTTTCATCAGAAAATTGATTTTTTGGATTCTACCAAAAATGATTCAAAATGTCATTTGGATCGGGCCTCATGTTGAATAACCACTTTTTAAACCCTCACAGTGACCAAAATTGCCATTTTTACAGAGTTTTGCTTACTCAAAATCTTCAATTTTGACCAATTTCAGGCACAGAAATTACTTTAAACACACTTATTTTAGTTGAAAAAGTAATAACTCACATCCAACCTTCATTTAAACTCAAAAGATTAAATGTTAAAATTTCATCAATATTGACAATTTTTTCAACGTTCGACTGGTCCGGGGTCATCGTTTTCCATCAGAAAATGATTTTTTGGACTCTACCAAAAATGATTCAAAATGTCATTTGGATCGGGCCTCATGTTGAATAACCACTTTTTAAACCCTCACAGTGACCAAAATTGCCATTTTTACAGAGTTTTGCTTACTCAAAATCTTCAATTTTGACCAATTTCAGGCACAGAAATTACTTTAAACACACTTATTTTAGTTGAAAAAGTAATAACTCACATCCAACCTTCATTTAAAGTCAAAAGATTAAATGTTAAAATTTCATCAATATTGACCATTTTTTCAACGTTCGACTGGTCCGGGGTCATCGTTTTTCATCAGAAAATTGATTTTTTGGACTCTACCAAAAATGATTCAAAATGTCATTTGGATTGGGCCTCATGTTGAATATCCACTTTTTAAACCCTCACAGTGACCAAAATTGCCATTTTTGCAGAGTTTTGCTTACTCAAAATCTTCAATTTTGACCAATTTCAGGCACAGAAATGACTTTAAACACACTTATTTTAGTTGAAAAAGTAATAATTCACATCCAACCGTCATTTAAAGTCAAAAGATTAAATGTTAAAATTTCATCAATATTGACCATTTTTTCAACATTCGACTGGTCCGGGGTCATCGTTTTTCATCAGAAAATTGATTTTTTGGATTCTACCCAAAATGATTCAAAATGTCATTTGGATCGGGCCTCATGTTGAATAACCACTTTTTAAACCCTCACAGTGACCAAAATTGCCATTTTTACAGAGTTTTGCTTACTCAAAATCTTCAATTTTGACCAATTTCAGGCACAGAAATTACTTTAAACACACTTATTTTAGTTGAAAAAGTAATAACTCACTTCCAACCTTCATTTAAACTCAAAAGATTAAATGTTAAAATTTCATCAATATTGACAATTTTTTCAACGTTCGACTGGTCCGGGGTCATCGTTTTTCATCAGAAAATGGATTTTTTGGACTCTACCAAAAATGATTCAAAATGTCATTTGGATCGGGCCTCATGTTGAATAACCACTTTTTAAACCCTCACAGTGACCAAAATTGCCATTTTTTCAGAGTTTTGCTTACTCAAAATTTTCAATTTTGACCAATTTCAGGCACAGAAATGACTTTAAACACACTTATTTTCGTTGAAAAAGTAATAATTCACATCCAACCGTCATTTAAAGTCAAAAGATTAAATGTTAAAATTTCATCAATATTGACCATTTTTTCAACGTTCGACTGGTCCGGGGTCATCGTTTTCCATCAGAAAATGATTTTTTGGACTCTACCAAAAATGATTCAAAATGTCATTTGGATCGGGCCTCATGTTGAATAACCACTTTTTAAACCCTCACAGTGACCAAAATTGCCATTTTTACAGAGTTTTGCTTACTCAAAATCTTCAATTTTGACCAATTTCAGGCACGGAAATGACTTTAAACACACTTATTTTAGTTGAAAAAGTAATAACTCACATCCAACCTTCATTTAAAGTCAAAAGATTAAATGTTAAAATTTCATCAATATTGACCATTTTTTCAACGTTCGACTGGTCCGGGGTCATCGTTTTTCATCAGAAAATTGATTTTTTGGACTCTACCAAAAATGATTCAAAATGTCATTTGGATTGGGCCTCATGTTGAATATCCACTTTTTAAACCCTCACAGTGACCAAAATTGCCATTTTTGCAGAGTTTTGCTTACTCAAAATCTTCAATTTTGACCAATTTCAGGCACAGAAATGACTTTAAACACACTTATTTTCATCTCCATCTCCATCTCCTTTGCAGAATTCAAGAAAGGAAATGGAGAAAAACTTATGATGAAGCCTCTAGACTACTTTACATACAGCAGAGGAAATTATATCTCTCCAACATCAAAGCTGCTAAAAAAGAATATTTCACTAAAGCCATAGAGGATGCCCAACAAAAACAGCAAACCATCTTTTCCATTGTTAAGTCCTTTACCCATCCTAAAGCCCTAGTACCCGAAATTCCCCCATCCCAAACTTTATGCAATCAAATTGCTGATTTTTTCACAGATAAAATCATCAAGATTCAGAAGGATTTTCCCCAACCCACTTTTACTACCCATGAAGCTGGCACAAATTTTTCCACTCTGGCCAATTTTCCACAAATTTCGCTTCAACAAACCCGGAAGGCAATTCTTGCCTGTAAATCCGGAGCTCCTACAGACTCATGCCCCCCTAGTATCCTTCATCATTTTATTGAAGCTGTAAACCCCATAATCAATGCCATCATTAATGAATCTTTCACTTCAGGCATTGTACCTGACGACTGGAAAAAGGCCATTGTAAAACCCTTAATGAAGAAGCAGAACAAATCCCCCACTGATCTCACTAATATGCGCCCGATCTCGCTATTACCTGCCTTAGGTAAAATTGCTGAACAATTAGTGTACGGGGTGTTAAAAACTCATGTAGAAAACAACCAGGTTCTGCACCCACAACAGTCAGGCTTCCGCCCTGGCCATTCCACAGAGACTGCCTTGATAGAATTATCAGACTCTATTAAGTTCTTGCAGGATGAGGGGAGACAGGTGGTACTCATCCTGCTCGACCTAACAGCCGCATTCGACACCATCTCACACGCCATTCTTATCAACAGAATGCGGGAGATTGGCGTGGCAGACACTGCGCTGGCATGGTTAGTTTCGTTTTTATCTAACAGATCGCAAACGATTGCACTAGGCCCCTTTAAATCCAGCGAGAGATCCATCACATCAGGAGTTCCCCAGGGGTCCATACTCAGTCCCCTTTTTTTTTTTTTTAATATCTACATGGCCCCCCTCCTTGTAGTGATCGAATCCCATGGAATCCTCGCCACATCGTACGCTGACGACACTCAATTGGTCGTCACTATTGACAGGAAATGTCCTGACGCTGAACATAGATTCCAGAACTGCCTCTCAGAGGTCTTTTTATGGCTAAATAAAAATCATCTCAGATGCAACAGCGCAAAGACCGAAATAATACCTCTAGGAAAAGACGTATCCTTCTGCCCAAAAGATTGGTGGCCTAAAAATTCAGAAGCCCCTCCGAGCGCTGTATCCTCGGCACGCAACCTTGGCATTCAATTTGATACATCCCTTTCATTTGATGATCATGTCCGCATCACTGCTGGATGCTGTTTTAGTCTCATCAGATCATTGAAGAAATTCTTCGACTTCCTCCCCATTACAGCCAGAAAATCAGTCGTGGTTGCTTTAATTCTCTCCCGACTTGATTATTGTAATGGATTGATGGCAGGATTGAAGAAGTCTACTCTTAGAAAACTTCAAAGCATCCAACACGCCGCTGCCAGACTTGTGCTTAAACTTCCCAGAAGATCCTCTGCCTCAGCAGCCCTCAATGTCCTCCATTGGCTACCACTCCACAAAAGAATCTTGTTCAAACTTTTACTGACTGTATACAAAGCAACCAGGAAAACAGGTCCCCTCTACTTCTCCAAGCGTTTCACCTATTACAATCCACTACGCTGTTTAAGATCCTCAGGGACCAATCTTGTTATAATTCCAAGATTTAAGTTAAAAACCAAGGGGGGAAAAACCTTTTCCTTCCTGGCTGCCAGAGCCTGGAACAGCCTCCCTGTTAATCTCAGGCAAGCTGAAACTGAACCCCACTTCAGGAAACTTCTGAAAACCTGGGTGTTCCAGCAATCTGACACTTCAGTCCTAGCAGCTATATGATCTTCTTTACTTCCTCGTTCCCAACTATCTTCTGCTTGCTTAGCGCCAAGATGCTCCTCCCGGAGCGATAGCCGCGCTTTACAAAATTCCATAAATATCAAATATCAAATTTTCGTTGAAAAAGTAATAATTCACATCCAACCGTCATTTTAAGTCAAAAGATTAAATGTTAAAATTTCATCAATATTGACCATTTTTTCAACGTTCGACTGGTCCGGGGTCATCGTTTTTCATCAGAAAATTGATTTTTTGGACTCTACCAAAAATGATTCAAAATGTTATTTGGATTGGGCCTCATGTTGAATATCCACTTTTTAAACCCTCACAGTGACCAAAATTGCCATTTTTACAGAGTTTTGCTTACTCAAAATCTTCAATTTTGACCAATTTCAGGCACAGAAATGACTTTAAACACACTTATTTTAGTTGAAAAAGTAATAATTCACATCCAACCGTAATTTAAAGTCAAAAGATTAAATGTTAAAATTTCATCAATATTGACAATTTTTTCAACGTTCGACTGGTCCGGGGTCATCGTTTTCGATCAGAAAATGATTTTTTGGACTCTACCAAAAATTATTCAAAATGTCATTTGGATCGGGCCTCATGTTGAATAACCACTTTTTAAACCCTCACAGTGACCAAAATTGGCATTTTTACAGTTTTGCTTTCTCAAAATCTTCAATTTTGACCAATTTCAGGCACAGAAATGACTTTAAACACACTTATTTTAGTTGAAAAAGTAATAATTCACATCCAACCGTCATTTAAAGTCAAAAGATTAAATGTTAAAATTTCATCAATATTGACCATTTTTTCAATGTTCGACTGGTCCGGGGTCATCGTTTTTCATCAGAAAATTGATTTTTTGGACTCTGTCAAAAATGATTCAAAATGTCTTTTGGATCGGGTCTCATATTGAATAACCACTTTTTAAACCCTCACATTGACCAAATTTGCCATTTTTACAGACTTTTGCTTACTCAAAATCTTCAATTTTGACCAATTTCAGGCACAGAAATGACTTTAAACACACTTATTTTAGTTGAAAAAGTAATAATTCACATCCAACCGTCATTTTAAGTCAAAAGATTAAATGTTAAAATTTCATCAATATTGACCATTTTTTCAACGTTCGACTGGTCCGGGGTCATCGTTTTTCATCAGAAAATTGATTTTTTGGACTCTACCAAAAATGATTCAAAATGTTATTTGGATTGGGCCTCATGTTGAATATCCACTTTTTAAACCCTCACATTGACCAAATTTGCCATTTTTACAGACTTTTGCTTACTCAAAATCTTCAATTTTGACCAATTTCAGGCACAGAAATGACTTTAAACACACTTATTTTAGTTGAAAAAGTAATAATTCACATCCAACCGTCATTTAAAGTCAAAAGATTAAATGTTAAAATTTCATCAATATTGACCATTTTTTCAACATTCGACTGGTCCGGGGTCATCGTTTTTCATCAGAAAATTGATTTTTTGGATTCTACCAAAAATGATTCAAAATGTCATTTGGATCGGGCCTCATGTTGAATAACCACTTTTTAAACCCTCACAGTGACCAAAATTGCCATTTTTACAGAGTTTTGCTTACTCAAAATCTTCAATTTTGACCAATTTCAGGCACAGAAATGACTTTAAACACACTTATTTTAGTTGAAAAAGTAATAATTCACATCCAACCGTAATTTAAAGTCAAAAGATTAAATGTTAAAATTTCATCAATATTGACAATTTTTTCAACGTTCGACTGGTCCGGGGTCATCGTTTTCGATCAGAAAATGATTTTTTGGACTCTACCAAAAATTATTCAAAATGTCATTTGGATCGGGCCTCATGTTGAATAACCACTTTTTAAACCCTCACAGTGACCAAAATTGGCATTTTTACAGTTTTGCTTTCTCAAAATCTTCAATTTTGACCAATTTCAGGCACAGAAATGACTTTAAACACACTTATTTTAGTTGAAAAAGTAATAATTCACATCCAACCGTCATTTAAAGTCAAAAGATTAAATGTTAAAATTTCATCAATATTGACCATTTTTTCAATGTTCGACTGGTCCGGGGTCATCGTTTTTCATCAGAAAATTGATTTTTTGGACTCTGTCAAAAATGATTCAAAATGTCTTTTGGATCGGGTCTCATATTGAATAACCACTTTTTAAACCCTCACATTGACCAAATTTGCCATTTTTACAGACTTTTGCTTACTCAAAATCTTCAATTTTGACCAATTTCAGGCACAGAAATGACTTTAAACACACTTATTTTAGTTGAAAAAGTAATAATTCACATCCAACCGTCATTTTAAGTCAAAAGTTTAAATGTTAAAATTTCATCAATATTGACCATTTTTTCAACGTTCGACTGGTCCGGGGTCATCGTTTTTCATCAGAAAATTGATTTTTTGGACTCTACCAAAAATGATTCAAAATGTTATTTGGATTGGGCCTCATGTTGAATATCCACTTTTTAAACCCTCACATTGACCAAATTTGCCATTTTTACAGACTTTTGCTTACTCAAAATCTTCAATTTTGACCAATTTCAGGCACAGAAATGACTTTAAACACACTTATTTTAGTTGAAAAAGTAATAATTCACATCCAACCGTCATTTAAAGTCAAAAGATTAAATGTTAAAATTTCATCAATATTGACCATTTTTTCAACATTCGACTGGTCCGGGGTCATCGTTTTTCATCAGAAAATTGATTTTTTGGATTCTACCAAAAATGATTCAAAATGTCATTTGGATCGGGCCTCATGTTGAATAACCACTTTTTAAACCCTCACAGTGACCAAAATTGCCATTTTTACAGAGTTTTGCTTACTCAAAATCTTCAATTTTTACCAATTTCAGGCACAGAAATGACTTTAAACACACTTATTTTAGTTGGAAAAGTAATAACTCACATCCAACCTTCATTTAAACTCAAAAGATTAAATGTTAAAATTTCATCAATATTGACCATTTTTTCAACGTTCGACTGGTCCGGGGTCATCGTTTTTCATCAGAAAATTGATTTTTTGGACTCCACCAAAAATGATTCAAAATGTCATTTGGATCGGGCCTCATGTTGAATAACCACTTTTTAAACCCTCACAGTGACCAAAATTGCCATTTTTACAGAGTTTTGCTTACTCAAAATCTTCAATTTTGACCAATTTCAGGCACAGAAATGACTTTAAACACACTTATTTTAGTTGAAAAAGTAATAATTCACATCCAACCATCATTTTAAGTCAAAAGATTAAATGTTAAAATTTCATCAATATTGACCATTTTTTCAATGTTCGACTGGTCCGGGGTCATCGTTTTTCATCAGAAAATTGATTTTTTGGACTCTACCAAAAATGATTCAAAATGTTATTTGGATTGGGCCTCATGTTGAATATCCACTTTTTAAACCCTCACAGTGACCAAAATTGCCATTTTTACAGAGTTTTGCTTACTCAAAATCTTAAATTTTGACCAATTTCAGGCACAGAAATGACTTTAAACACACTTATTTTAGTTGAAAAAGTAATAATTCACATCCAACCGTAATTTAAAGTCAAAAGATTAAATGTTAAAATTTCATCAATATTGACCATTTTTTCAACGTTCGAATGGTCCGGGGTCATCGTTTTTCATCAGAAAATGGATTTTTTGGACTCTACCAAAAATGATTCAAAATGTCATTTGGATCGGGCCTCATGTTGAATAACCACTTTTTAAACCCTCACAGTGACCAAAATTGCCATTTTTTCTGAGTTTTGCTTACTCAAAATTTTCAATTTTGACCAATTTCAGGCACAGAAATGACTTTAAACACACTTATTTTCGTTGAAAAAGTAATAATTCACATCCAACCGTCATTTAAAGTCAAAAGATTAAATGTTAAAATTTCATCAATATTGACCATTTTTTCAATGTTCGACTGGTCCGGGGTCATCGTTTTTCATCAGAAAATTGATTTTTTGGACTCTGTCAAAAATGATTCAAAATGTCTTTTGGATCGGGTCTCATATTGAATAACCACTTTTTAAACCCTCACATTGACCAAATTTGCCATTTTTACAGACTTTTGCTTACTCAAAATCTTCAATTTTGACCAATTTCAGGCACAGAAATGACTTTAAACACACTTATTTTAGTTGAAAAAGTAATAATTCACATCCAACCGTCATTTAAAGTCAAAAGATTAAATGTTAAAATTTCATCAATATTGACCATTTTTTCAACATTAGACTGGTCCGGGTCATCGTTTTTCATCAGAAAATTGATTTTTTTGGATTCTACCAAAAATGATTCAAAATGTCATTTGGATCGGGCCTCATGTTGAATAACCACTTTTTAAACCCTCACAGTGACCAAAATTGCCATTTTTACAGAGTTTTGCTTACTCAAAATTTTCAATTTTGACCAATTTCAGGCACAGAAATGACTTTAAACACACTTATTTTCGTTGAAAAAGTAATAATTCACATCCAACCTTCATTTAAACTCAAAAGATTAAATGTTAAAATTTCATCAATATTGACCATTTTTTCAACGTTCGACTGGTCCGGGGTCATCGTTTTTCATCAGAAAATGGATTTTTTGGACTCTACCAAAAATGATTCAAAATGTTATTTGGATTGGGCCTCATGTTGAATAACCACTTTTTAAACCCTCACAGTGACCAAAATTGGCATTTTTACAGTTTTGCTTTCTCAAAATCTTCAATTTTGACCAATTTCAGGCACAGAAATGACTTTAAACACACTTATTTTAGTTGAAAAAGTAATAATTCACATCCAACCGTCATTTAAAGTCAAAAGATTAAATGTTAAAATTTCATCAATATTGACCATTTTTTCAATGTTCGACTGGTCCGGGGTCATCGTTTTTCATCAGAAAATTGATTTTTTGGACTCTGTCAAAAATGATTCAAAATGTCTTTTGGATCGGGTCTCATATTGAATAACCACTTTTTAAACCCTCACATTGACCAAATTTGCCATTTTTACAGACTTTTGCTTACTCAAAATCTTCAATTTTTACCAATTTCAGGCACAGAAATGACTTTAAACACACTTATTTTAGTTGAAAAAGTAATAATTCACATCCAACCGTCATTTAAAGTCAAAAGATTAAATGTTAAAATTTCATCAATATTGACCATTTTTTCAACATTCGACTGGTCCGGGGTCATCGTTTTTCATCAGAAAATTGATTTTTTGGATTCTACCAAAAATGATTCAAAATGTCATTTGGATCGGGCCTCATGTTGAATAACCACTTTTTAAACCCTCACAGTGACCAAAATTGCCATTTTTACAGAGTTTTGCTTACTCAAAATCTTCAATTTTGACCAATTTCAGGCACAGAAATTACTTTAAACACACTTATTTTAGTTGAAAAAGTAATAACTCACATCCAACCTTCATTTAAACTCAAAAGATTAAATGTTAAAATTTCATCAATATTGACAATTTTTTCAACGTTCGACTGGTCCGGGGTCATCGTTTTTCATCAGAAAATGGATTTTTTGGACTCTACCAAAAATGATTCAAAATGTCATTTGGATCGGGCCTCATGTTGAATAACCACTTTTTAAACCCTCACAGTGACCAAAATTGCCATTTTTTCAGAGTTTTGCTTACTCAAAATTTTCAATTTTGACCAATTTCAGGCACAGAAATGACTTTAAACACACTTATTTTCGTTGAAAAAGTAATAATTCACATCCAACCGTCATTTAAAATCAAAAGATTAAATGTTAAAATTTCATCAATATTGACCATTTTTTCAACGTTCGACTGGTCCGGGGTCATCGTTTTCCATCAGAAAATGATTTTTTGGACTCTACCAAAAATGATTCAAAATGTCATTTGGATCGGGCCTCATGTTGAATAACCACTTTTTAAACCCTCACAGTGACCAAAATTGCCATTTTTACAGAGTTTTGCTTACTCAAAATCTTCAATTTTGACCAATTTCAGGCACAGAAATTACTTTAAACACACTTATTTTAGTTGAAAAAGTAATAACTCACATCCAACCTTCATTTAAAGTCAAAAGATTAAATGTTAACATTTCATCAATATTGACCATTTTTTCAACGTTCGACTGGTCCGGGGTCATCGTTTTTCATCAGAAAATTGATTTTTTGGACTCTACCAAAAATGATTCAAAATGTCATTTGGATTGGGCCTCATGTTGAATATCCACTTTTTAAACCCTCACAGTGACCAAAATTGCCATTTTTGCAGAGTTTTGCTTACTCAAAATCTTCAATTTTGACCAATTTCAGGCACAGAAATGACTTTAAACACACTTATTTTAGTTGAAAAAGTAATAATTCACATCCAACCGTCATTTAAAGTCAAAAGATTAAATGTTAAAATTTCATCAATATTGACCATTTTTTCAACATTCGACTGGTCCGGGGTCATCGTTTTTCATCAGAAAATTGATTTTTTGGATTCTACCCAAAATGATTCAAAATGTCATTTGGATCGGGCCTCATGTTGAATAACCACTTTTTAAACCCTCACAGTGACCAAAATTGCCATTTTTACAGAGTTTTGCTTACTCAAAATCTTCAATTTTGACCAATTTCAGGCACAGAAATTACTTTAAACACACTTATTTTAGTTGAAAAAGTAATAACTCACTTCCAACCTTCATTTAAACTCAAAAGATTAAATGTTAAAATTTCATCAATATTGACAATTTTTTCAACGTTCGACTGGTCCGGGGTCATCGTTTTTCATCAGAAAATGGATTTTTTGGACTCTACCAAAAATGATTCAAAATGTCATTTGGATCGGGCCTCATGTTGAATAACCACTTTTTAAACCCTCACAGTGACCAAAATTGCCATTTTTTCAGAGTTTTGCTTACTCAAAATTTTCAATTTTGACCAATTTCAGGCACAGAAATGACTTTAAACACACTTATTTTCGTTGAAAAAGTAATAATTCACATCCAACCGTCATTTAAAGTCAAAAGATTAAATGTTAAAATTTCATCAATATTGACCATTTTTTCAACGTTCGACTGGTCCGGGGTCATCGTTTTCCATCAGAAAATGATTTTTTGGACTCTACCAAAAATGATTCAAAATGTCATTTGGATCGGGCCTCATGTTGAATAACCACTTTTTAAACCCTCACAGTGACCAAAATTGCCATTTTTACAGAGTTTTGCTTACTCAAAATCTTCAATTTTGACCAATTTCAGGCACGGAAATGACTTTAAACACACTTATTTTAGTTGAAAAAGTAATAACTCACATCCAACCTTCATTTAAAGTCAAAAGATTAAATGTTAAAATTTCATCAATATTGACCATTTTTTCAACGTTCGACTGGTCCGGGGTCATCGTTTTTCATCAGAAAATTGATTTTTTGGACTCTACCAAAAATGATTCAAAATGTCATTTGGATTGGGCCTCATGTTGAATATCCACTTTTTAAACCCTCACAGTGACCAAAATTGCCATTTTTGCAGAGTTTTGCTTACTCAAAATCTTCAATTTTGACCAATTTCAGGCACAGAAATGACTTTAAACACACTTATTTTCATCTCCATCTCCATCTCCTTTGCAGAATTCAAGAAAGGAAATGGAGAAAAACTTATGATGAAGCCTCTAGACTACTTTACATACAGAAGAGGAAATTATATCTCTCCAACATCAAAGCTGCTAAAAAAGAATATTTCACTAAAGCCATAGAGGATGCCCAACAAAAACAGCAAACCATCTTTTCCATTGTTAAGTCCTTTACCCATCCTAAAGCCCTAGTACCCGAAATTCCCCCATCCCAAACTTTATGCAATCAAATTGCTGATTTTTTCACAGATAAAATCATCAAGATTCAGAAGGATTTTCCCCAACCCACTTTTACTACCCATGAAGCTGGCACAAATTTTTCCACTCTGGCCAATTTTCCACAAATTTCGCTTCAACAAACCCGGAAGGCAATTCTTGCCTGTAAATCCGGAGCTCCTACAGACTCATGCCCCCCTAGTATCCTTCATCATTTTATTGAAGCTGTAAACCCCATAATCAATGCCATCATTAATGAATCTTTCACTTCAGGCATTGTACCTGACGACTGGAAAAAGGCCATTGTAAAACCCTTAATGAAGAAGCAGAACAAATCCCCCACTGATCTCACTAATATGCGCCCGATCTCGCTATTACCTGCCTTAGGTAAAATTGCTGAACAATTAGTGTACGGGGTGTTAAAAACTCATGTAGAAAACAACCAGGTTCTGCACCCACAACAGTCAGGCTTCCGCCCTGGCCATTCCACAGAGACTGCCTTGATAGAATTATCAGACTCTATTAAGTTCTTGCAGGATGAGGGGAGACAGGTGGTACTCATCCTGCTCGACCTAACAGCCGCATTCGACACCATCTCACACGCCATTCTTATCAACAGAATGCGGGAGATTGGCGTGGCAGACACTGCGCTGGCATGGTTAGTTTCGTTTTTATCTAACAGATCGCAAACGATTGCACTAGGCCCCTTTAAATCCAGCGAGAGATCCATCACATCAGGAGTTCCCCAGGGGTCCATACTCAGTCCCCTTTTTTTTTTTTTTAATATCTACATGGCCCCCCTCCTTGTAGTGATCGAATCCCATGGAATCCTCGCCACATCGTACGCTGACGACACTCAATTGGTCGTCACTATTGACAGGAAATGTCCTGACGCTGAACATAGATTCCAGAACTGCCTCTCAGAGGTCTTTTTATGGCTAAATAAAAATCATCTCAGATGCAACAGCGCAAAGACCGAAATAATACCTCTAGGAAAAGACGTATCCTTCTGCCCAAAAGATTGGTGGCCTAAAAATTCAGAAGCCCCTCCGAGCGCTGTATCCTCGGCACGCAACCTTGGCATTCAATTTGATACATCCCTTTCATTTGATGATCATGTCCGCATCACTGCTGGATGCTGTTTTAGTCTCATCAGATCATTGAAGAAATTCTTCGACTTCCTCCCCATTACAGCCAGAAAATCAGTCGTGGTTGCTTTAATTCTCTCCCGACTTGATTATTGTAATGGATTGATGGCAGGATTGAAGAAGTCTACTCTTAGAAAACTTCAAAGCATCCAACACGCCGCTGCCAGACTTGTGCTTAAACTTCCCAGAAGATCCTCTGCCTCAGCAGCCCTCAATGTCCTCCATTGGCTACCACTCCACAAAAGAATCTTGTTCAAACTTTTACTGACTCTATACAAAGCAACCAGGAAAACAGGTCCCCTCTACTTCTCCAAGCGTTTCACCTATTACAATCCACTACGCTGTTTAAGATCCTCAGGGACCAATCTTGTTATAATTCCAAGATTTAAGTTAAAAACCAAGGGGGGAAAAACCTTTTCCTTCCTGGCTGCCAGAGCCTGGAACAGCCTCCCTGTTAATCTCAGGCAAGCTGAAACTGAACCCCACTTCAGGAAACTTCTGAAAACCTGGGTGTTCCAGCAATCTGACACTTCAGTCCTAGCAGCTATATGATCTTCTTTACTTCCTCGTTCCCAACTATCTTCTGCTTGCTTAGCGCCAAGATGCTCCTCCCGGAGCGATAGCCGCGCTTTACAAAATTCCATAAATATCAAATATCAAATTTTCGTTGAAAAAGTAATAATTCACATCCAACCGTCATTTTAAGTCAAAAGATTAAATGTTAAAATTTCATCAATATTGACCATTTTTTCAACGTTCGACTGGTCCGGGGTCATCGTTTTTCATCAGAAAATTGATTTTTTGGACTCCACCAAAAATGATTCAAAATGTCATTTGGATCGGGCCTCATGTTGAATAACCACTTTTTAAACCCTCACAGTGACCAAAATTGCCATTTTTACAGAGTTTTGCTTACTCAAAATCTTCAATTTTGACCAATTTCAGGCACAGAAATGACTTTAAACACACTTATTTTAGTTGAAAAAGTAATAATTCACATCCAACCGTCATTTTAAGTCAAAAGATTAAATGTTAAAATTTCATCAATATTGACCATTTTTTCAACGTTCGACTGGTCCGGGGTCATCGTTTTTCATCAGAAAATGGATTTTTTGGACTCTACCAAAAATGATTCAAAATGTTATTTGGATTGGGCCTCATGTTGAATATACACTTTTTAAACCCTCACAGTGACCAAAATTGCCATTTTTACAGAGTTTTGCTTACTCAAAATCTTCAATTTTGACCAATTTCAGGCACAGAAATGACTTTAAACACACTTATTTTAGTTGAAAAAGTAATAATTCACATCCAACCGTAATTTAAAGTCAAAAGATTAAATGTTCAAATTTCATCAATATTGACAATTTTTTCAACGTTCGACTGGTCCGGGGTCATCGTTTTCGATCAGAAAATGATTTTTTGGACTCTACCAAAAATTATTCAAAATGTCATTTGGATCGGGCCTCATGTTGAATAACCACTTTTTAAACCCTCACAGTGACCAAAATTGGCATTTTTACAGTTTTGCTTTCTCAAAATCTTCAATTTTGACCAATTTCAGGCACAGAAATGACTTTAAACACACTTATTTTAGTTGAAAAAGTAATAATTCACATCCAACCGTCATTTAAAGTCAAAAGATTAAATGTTAAAATTTCATCAATATTGACCATTTTTTCAATGTTCGACTGGTCCGGGGTCATCGTTTTTCATCAGAAAATTGATTTTTTGGACTCTGTCAAAAATGATTCAAAATGTCTTTTGGATCGGGTCTCATATTGAATAACCACTTTTTAAACCCTCACATTGACCAAATTTGCCATTTTTACAGACTTTTGCTTACTCAAAATCTTCAATTTTGACCAATTTCAGGCACAGAAATGACTTTAAACACACTTATTTTAGTTGAAAAAGTAATAATTCACATCCAACTGTCATTTTAAGTCAAAAGATTAAATGTTAAAATTTCATCAATATTGACCATTTTTTCAACGTTCGACTGGTCCGGGGTCATCGTTTTTCATCAGAAAATTGATTTTTTGGACTCTACCAAAAATGATTCAAAATGTTATTTGGATTGGGCCTCATGTTGAATATCCACTTTTTAAACCCTCACATTGACCAAATTTGCCATTTTTACAGACTTTTGCTTACTCAAAATCTTCAATTTTGACCAATTTCAGGCACAGAAATGACTTTAAACACACTTATTTTAGTTGAAAAAGTAATAATTCACATCCAACCGTCATTTAAAGTCAAAAGATTAAATGTTAAAATTTCATCAATATTGACCATTTTTTCAACATTCGACTGGTCCGGGGTCATCGTTTTTCATCAGAAAATTGATTTTTTGGATTCTACCAAAAATGATTCAAAATGTCATTTGGATCGGGCCTCATGTTGAATAACCACTTTTTAAACCCTCACAGTGACCAAAATTGCCATTTTTACAGAGTTTTGCTTACTCAAAATCTTCAATTTTTACCAATTTCAGGCACAGAAATGACTTTAAACACACTTATTTTAGTTGGAAAAGTAATAACTCACATCCAACCTTCATTTAAACTCAAAAGATTAAATGTTAAAATTTCATCAATATTGACCATTTTTTCAACGTTCGACTGGTCCGGGGTCATCGTTTTTCATCAGAAAATTGATTTTTTGGACTCCACCAAAAATGATTCAAAATGTCATTTGGATCGGGCCTCATGTTGAATAACCACTTTTTAAACCCTCACAGTGACCAAAATTGCCATTTTTACAGAGTTTTGCTTACTCAAAATCTTCAATTTTGACCAATTTCAGGCACAGAAATGACTTTAAACACACTTATTTTAGTTGAAAAAGTAATAATTCACATCCAACCATCATTTTAAGTCAAAAGATTAAATGTTAAAATTTCATCAATATTGACCATTTTTTCAATGTTCGACTGGTCCGGGGTCATCGTTTTTCATCAGAAAATTGATTTTTTGGACTCTACCAAAAATGATTCAAAATGTTATTTGGATTGGGCCTCATGTTGAATATCCACTTTTTAAACCCTCACAGTGACCAAAATTGCCATTTTTACAGAGTTTTGCTTACTCAAAATCTTAAATTTTGACCAATTTCAGGCACAGAAATGACTTTAAACACACTTATTTTAGTTGAAAAAGTAATAATTCACATCCAACCGTAATTTAAAGTCAAAAGATTAAATGTTAAAATTTCATCAATATTGACCATTTTTTCAACGTTCGAATGGTCCGGGGTCATCGTTTTTCATCAGAAAATGGATTTTTTGGACTCTACCAAAAATGATTCAAAATGTCATTTGGATCGGGCCTCATGTTGAATAACCACTTTTTAAACCCTCACAGTGACCAAAATTGCCATTTTTTCTGAGTTTTGCTTACTCAAAATTTTCAATTTTGACCAATTTCAGGCACAGAAATGACTTTAAACACACTTATTTTCGTTGAAAAAGTAATAATTCACATCCAACCGTCATTTAAAGTCAAAAGATTAAATGTTAAAATTTCATCAATATTGACCATTTTTTCAATGTTCGACTGGTCCGGGGTCATCGTTTTTCATCAGAAAATTGATTTTTTGGACTCTGTCAAAAATGATTCAAAATGTCTTTTGGATCGGGTCTCATATTGAATAACCACTTTTTAAACCCTCACATTGACCAAATTTGCCATTTTTACAGACTTTTGCTTACTCAAAATCTTCAATTTTGACCAATTTCAGGCACAGAAATGACTTTAAACACACTTATTTTAGTTGAAAAAGTAATAATTCACATCCAACCGTCATTTAAAGTCAAAAGATTAAATGTTAAAATTTCATCAATATTGACCATTTTTTCAACATTAGACTGGTCCGGGTCATCGTTTTTCATCAGAAAATTGATTTTTTTGGATTCTACCAAAAATGATTCAAAATGTCATTTGGATCGGGCCTCATGTTGAATAACCACTTTTTAAACCCTCACAGTGACCAAAATTGCCATTTTTACAGAGTTTTGCTTACTCAAAATTTTCAATTTTGACCAATTTCAGGCACAGAAATGACTTTAAACACACTTATTTTCGTTGAAAAAGTAATAATTCACATCCAACCTTCATTTAAACTCAAAAGATTAAATGTTAAAATTTCATCAATATTGACCATTTTTTCAACGTTCGACTGGTCCGGGGTCATCGTTTTTCATCAGAAAATGGATTTTTTGGACTCTACCAAAAATGATTCAAAATGTTATTTGGATTGGGCCTCATGTTGAATAACCACTTTTTAAACCCTCACAGTGACCAAAATTGGCATTTTTACAGTTTTGCTTTCTCAAAATCTTCAATTTTGACCAATTTCAGGCACAGAAATGACTTTAAACACACTTATTTTAGTTGAAAAAGTAATAATTCACATCCAACCGTCATTTAAAGTCAAAAGATTAAATGTTAAAATTTCATCAATATTGACCATTTTTTCAATGTTCGACTGGTCCGGGGTCATCGTTTTTCATCAGAAAATTGATTTTTTGGACTCTGTCAAAAATGATTCAAAATGTCTTTTGGATCGGGTCTCATATTGAATAACCACTTTTTAAACCCTCACATTGACCAAATTTGCCATTTTTACAGACTTTTGCTTACTCAAAATCTTCAATTTTGACCAATTTCAGGCACAGAAATGACTTTAAACACACTTATTTTAGTTGAAAAAGTAATAATTCACATCCAACCGTCATTTAAAGTCAAAAGATTAAATGTTAAAATTTCATCAATATTGACCATTTTTTCAACATTCGACTGGTCCGGGGTCATCGTTTTTCATCAGAAAATTGATTTTTTGGATTCTACCAAAAATGATTCAAAATGTCATTTGGATCGGGCCTCATGTTGAATAACCACTTTTTAAACCCTCACAGTGACCAAAATTGCCATTTTTACAGAGTTTTGCTTACTCAAAATCTTCAATTTTGACCAATTTCAGGCACAGAAATTACTTTAAACACACTTATTTTAGTTGAAAAAGTAATAACTCACATCCAACCTTCATTTAAACTCAAAAGATTAAATGTTAAAATTTCATCAATATTGACAATTTTTTCAACGTTCGACTGGTCCGGGGTCATCGTTTTTCATCAGAAAATGGATTTTTTGGACTCTACCAAAAATGATTCAAAATGTCATTTGGATCGGGCCTCATGTTGAATAACCACTTTTTAAACCCTCACAGTGACCAAAATTGCCATTTTTTCAGAGTTTTGCTTACTCAAAATCTTCAATTTTGACCAATTTCAGGCACAGAAATGACTTTAAACACACTTATTTTCGTTGAAAAAGTAATAATTCACATCCAACCGTCATTTAAAATCAAAAGATTAAATGTTAAAATTTCATCAATATTGACCATTTTTTCAACGTTCGACTGGTCCGGGGTCATCGTTTTCCATCAGAAAATGATTTTTTGGACTCTACCAAAAATGATTCAAAATGTCATTTGGATCGGGCCTCATGTTGAATAACCACTTTTTAAACCCTCACAGTGACCAAAATTGCCATTTTTACAGAGTTTTGCTTACTCAAAATCTTCAATTTTGACCAATTTCAGGCACAGAAATTACTTTAAACACACTTATTTTAGTTGAAAAAGTAATAACTCACATCCAACCTTCATTTAAAGTCAAAAGATTAAATGTTAAAATTTCATCAATATTGACCATTTTTTCAACGTTCGACTGGTCCGGGGTCATCGTTTTTCATCAGAAAATTGATTTTTTGGACTCTACCAAAAATGATTCAAAATGTCATTTGGATTGGGCCTCATGTTGAATATCCACTTTTTAAACCCTCACAGTGACCAAAATTGCCATTTTTGCAGAGTTTTGCTTACTCAAAATCTTCAATTTTGACCAATTTCAGGCACAGAAATGACTTTAAACACACTTATTTTAGTTGAAAAAGTAATAATTCACATCCAACCGTCATTTAAAGTCAAAAGATTAAATGTTAAAATTTCATCAATATTGACCATTTTTTCAACATTCGACTGGTCCGGGGTCATCGTTTTTCATCAGAAAATTGATTTTTTGGATTCTACCCAAAATGATTCAAAATGTCATTTGGATCGGGCCTCATGTTGAATAACCACTTTTTAAACCCTCACAGTGACCAAAATTGCCATTTTTACAGAGTTTTGCTTACTCAAAATCTTCAATTTTGACCAATTTCAGGCACAGAAATTACTTTAAACACACTTATTTTAGTTGAAAAAGTAATAACTCACTTCCAACCTTCATTTAAACTCAAAAGATTAAATGTTAAAATTTCATCAATATTGACAATTTTTTCAACGTTCGACTGGTCCGGGGTCATCGTTTTTCATCAGAAAATGGATTTTTTGGACTCTACCAAAAATTATTCAAAATGTCATTTGGATCGGGCCTCATGTTGAATAACCACTTTTTAAACCCTCACAGTGACCAAAATTGCCATTTTTTCAGAGTTTTGCTTACTCAAAATTTTCAATTTTGACCAATTTCAGGCACAGAAATGACTTTAAACACACTTATTTTCGTTGAAAAAGTAATAATTCACATCCAACCGTCATTTAAAGTCAAAAGATTAAATGTTAAAATTTCATCAATATTGACCATTTTTTCAACGTTCGACTGGTCCGGGGTCATCGTTTTCCATCAGAAAATGATTTTTTGGACTCTACCAAAAATGATTCAAAATGTCATTTGGATCGGGCCTCATGTTGAATAACCACTTTTTAAACCCTCACAGTGACCAAAATTGCCATTTTTACAGAGTTTTGCTTACTCAAAATCTTCAATTTTGACCAATTTCAGGCACGGAAATGACTTTAAACACACTTATTTTAGTTGAAAAAGTAATAACTCACATCCAACCTTCATTTAAAGTCAAAAGATTAAATGTTAAAATTTCATCAATATTGACCATTTTTTCAACGTTCGACTGGTCCGGGGTCATCGTTTTTCATCAGAAAATTGATTTTTTGGACTCTACCAAAAATGATTCAAAATGTCATTTGGATTGGGCCTCATGTTGAATATCCACTTTTTAAACCCTCACAGTGACCAAAATTGCCATTTTTGCAGAGTTTTGCTTACTCAAAATCTTCAATTTTGACCAATTTCAGGCACAGAAATGACTTTAAACACACTTATTTTCATCTCCATCTCCATCTCCTTTGCAGAATTCAAGAAAGGAAATGGAGAAAAACTTATGATGAAGCCTCTAGACTACTTTACATACAGCAGAGGAAATTATATCTCTCCAACATCAAAGCTGCTAAAAAAGAATATTTCACTAAAGCCATAGAGGATGCCCAACAAAAACAGCAAACCATCTTTTCCATTGTTAAGTCCTTTACCCATCCTAAAGCCCTAGTACCCGAAATTCCCCCATCCCAAACTTTATGCAATCAAATTGCTGATTTTTTCACAGATAAAATCATCAAGATTCAGAAGGATTTTCCCCAACCCACTTTTACTACCCATGAAGCTGGCACAAATTTTTCCACTCTGGCCAATTTTCCACAAATTTCGCTTCAACAAACCCGGAAGGCAATTCTTGCCTGTAAATCCGGAGCTCCTACAGACTCATGCCCCCCTAGTATCCTTCATCATTTTATTGAAGCTGTAAACCCCATAATCAATGCCATCATTAATGAATCTTTCACTTCAGGCATTGTACCTGACGACTGGAAAAAGGCCATTGTAAAACCCTTAATGAAGAAGCAGAACAAATCCCCCACTGATCTCACTAATATGCGCCCGATCTCGCTATTACCTGCCTTAGGTAAAATTGCTGAACAATTAGTGTACGGGGTGTTAAAAACTCATGTAGAAAACAACCAGGTTCTGCACCCACAACAGTCAGGCTTCCGCCCTGGCCATTCCACAGAGACTGCCTTGATAGAATTATCAGACTCTATTAAGTTCTTGCAGGATGAGGGGAGACAGGTGGTACTCATCCTGCTCGACCTAACAGCCGCATTCGACACCATCTCACACGCCATTCTTATCAACAGAATGCGGGAGATTGGCGTGGCAGACACTGCGCTGGCATGGTTAGTTTCGTTTTTATCTAACAGATCGCAAACGATTGCACTAGGCCCCTTTAAATCCAGCGAGAGATCCATCACATCAGGAGTTCCCCAGGGGTCCATACTCAGTCCCCTTTTTTTTTTTTTTAATATCTACATGGCCCCCCTCCTTGTAGTGATCGAATCCCATGGAATCCTCGCCACATCGTACGCTGACGACACTCAATTGGTCGTCACTATTGACAGGAAATGTCCTGACGCTGAACATAGATTCCAGAACTGCCTCTCAGAGGTCTTTTTATGGCTAAATAAAAATCATCTCAGATGCAACAGCGCAAAGACCGAAATAATACCTCTAGGAAAAGACGTATCCTTCTGCCCAAAAGATTGGTGGCCTAAAAATTCAGAAGCCCCTCCGAGCGCTGTATCCTCGGCACGCAACCTTGGCATTCAATTTGATACATCCCTTTCATTTGATGATCATGTCCGCATCACTGCTGGATGCTGTTTTAGTCTCATCAGATCATTGAAGAAATTCTTCGACTTCCTCCCCATTACAGCCAGAAAATCAGTCGTGGTTGCTTTAATTCTCTCCCGACTTGATTATTGTAATGGATTGATGGCAGGATTGAAGAAGTCTACTCTTAGAAAACTTCAAAGCATCCAACACGCCGCTGCCAGACTTGTGCTTAAACTTCCCAGAAGATCCTCTGCCTCAGCAGCCCTCAATGTCCTCCATTGGCTACCACTCCACAAAAGAATCTTGTTCAAACTTTTACTGACTCTATACAAAGCAACCAGGAAAACAGGTCCCCTCTACTTCTCCAAGCGTTTCACCTATTACAATCCACTACGCTGTTTAAGATCCTCAGGGACCAATCTTGTTATAATTCCAAGATTTAAGTTAAAAACCAAGGGGGGAAAAACCTTTTCCTTCCTGGCTGCCAGAGCCTGGAACAGCCTCCCTGTTAATCTCAGGCAAGCTGAAACTGAACCCCACTTCAGGAAACTTCTGAAAACCTGGGTGTTCCAGCAATCTGACACTTCAGTCCTAGCAGCTATATGATCTTCTTTACTTCCTCGTTCCCAACTATCTTCTGCTTGCTTAGCGCCAAGATGCTCCTCCCGGAGCGATAGCCGCGCTTTACAAAATTCCATAAATATCAAATATCAAATTTTTGTTGAAAAAGTAATAATTCACATCCAACCGTCATTTTAAGTCAAAAGATTAAATGTTAAAATTTCATCAATATTGACCATTTTTTCAACGTTCGACTGGTCCGGGGTCATCGTTTTTCATCAGAAAATTGATTTTTTGGACTCCACCAAAAATGATTCAAAATGTCATTTGGATCGGGCCTCATGTTGAATAACCACTTTTTAAACCCTCACAGTGACCAAAATTGCCATTTTTACAGAGTTTTGCTTACTCAAAATCTTCAATTTTGACCAATTTCAGGCACAGAAATGACTTTAAACACACTTATTTTAGTTGAAAAAGTAATAATTCACATCCAACCGTCATTTTAAGTCAAAAGATTAAATGTTAAAATTTCATCAATATTGACCATTTTTTCAACGTTCGACTGGTCCGGGGTCATCGTTTTTCATCAGAAAATGGATTTTTTGGACTCTACCAAAAATGATTCAAAATGTTATTTGGATTGGGCCTCATGTTGAATATCCACTTTTTAAACCCTCACAGTGACCAAAATTGCCATTTTTACAGAGTTTTGCTTACTCAAAATCTTCAATTTTGACCAATTTCAGGCACAGAAATGACTTTAAACACACTTATTTTAGTTGAAAAAGTAATAATTCACATCCAACCGTAATTTAAAGTCAAAAGATTAAATGTTAAAATTTCATCAATATTGACAATTTTTTCAACGTTCGACTGGTCCGGGGTCATCGTTTTCGATCAGAAAATGATTTTTTGGACTCTACCAAAAATTATTCAAAATGTCATTTGGATCGGGCCTCATGTTGAATAACCACTTTTTAAACCCTCACAGTGACCAAAATTGGCATTTTTACAGTTTTGCTTTCTCAAAATCTTCAATTTTGACCAATTTCAGGCACAGAAATGACTTTAAACACACTTATTTTAGTTGAAAAAGTAATAATTCACATCCAACCGTCATTTAAAGTCAAAAGATTAAATGTTAAAATTTCATCAATATTGACCATTTTTTCAATGTTCGACTGGTCCGGGGTCATCGTTTTTCATCAGAAAATTGATTTTTTGGACTCTGTCAAAAATGATTCAAAATGTCTTTTGGATCGGGTCTCATATTGAATAACCACTTTTTAAACCCTCACATTGACCAAATTTGCCATTTTTACAGACTTTTGCTTACTCAAAATCTTCAATTTTGACCAATTTCAGGCACAGAAATGACTTTAAACACACTTATTTTAGTTGAAAAAGTAATAATTCACATCCAACCGTCATTTAAAGTCAAAAGATTAAATGTTAAAATTTCATCAATATTGACCATTTTTTCAACATTCGACTGGTCCGGGGTCATCGTTTTTCATCAGAAAATTGATTTTTTGGATTCTACCAAAAATGATTCAAAATGTCATTTGGATCGGGCCTCATGTTGAATAACCACTTTTTAAACCCTCACAGTGACCAAAATTGCCATTTTTACAGAGTTTTGCTTACTCAAAATCTTCAATTTTGACCAATTTCAGGCACAGAAATTACTTTAAACACACTTATTTTAGTTGAAAAAGTAATAACTCACATCCAACCTTCATTTAAACTCAAAAGATTAAATGTTAAAATTTCATCAATATTGACAATTTTTTCAACGTTCGACTGGTCCGGGGTCATCGTTTTTCATCAGAAAATGGATTTTTTGGACTCTACCAAAAATGATTCAAAATGTCATTTGGATCGGGCCTCATGTTGAATAACCACTTTTTAAACCCTCACAGTGACCAAAATTGCCATTTTTTCAGAGTTTTGCTTACTCAAAATTTTCAATTTTGACCAATTTCAGGCACAGAAATGACTTTAAACACACTTATTTTCGTTGAAAAAGTAATAATTCACATCCAACCGTCATTTAAAATCAAAAGATTAAATGTTAAAATTTCATCAATATTGACCATTTTTTCAACGTTCGACTGGTCCGGGGTCATCGTTTTCCATCAGAAAATGATTTTTTGGACTCTACCAAAAATGATTCAAAATGTCATTTGGATCGGGCCTCATGTTGAATAACCACTTTTTAAACCCTCACAGTGACCAAAATTGCCATTTTTACAGAGTTTTGCTTACTCAAAATCTTCAATTTTGACCAATTTCAGGCACAGAAATTACTTTAAACACACTTATTTTAGTTGAAAAAGTAATAACTCACATCCAACCTTCATTTAAAGTCAAAAGATTAAATGTTAAAATTTCATCAATATTGACCATTTTTTCAACGTTCGACTGGTCCGGGGTCATCGTTTTTCATCAGAAAATTGATTTTTTGGACTCTACCAAAAATGATTCAAAATGTCATTTGGATTGGGCCTCATGTTGAATATCCACTTTTTAAACCCTCACAGTGACCAAAATTGCCATTTTTGCAGAGTTTTGCTTACTCAAAATCTTCAATTTTGACCAATTTCAGGCACAGAAATGACTTTAAACACACTTATTTTAGTTGAAAAAGTAATAATTCACATCCAACCGTCATTTAAAGTCAAAAGATTAAATGTTAAAATTTCATCAATATTGACCATTTTTTCAACATTCGACTGGTCCGGGGTCATCGTTTTTCATCAGAAAATTGATTTTTTGGATTCTACCCAAAATGATTCAAAATGTCATTTGGATCGGGCCTCATGTTGAATAACCACTTTTTAAACCCTCACAGTGACCAAAATTGCCATTTTTACAGAGTTTTGCTTACTCAAAATCTTCAATTTTGACCAATTTCAGGCACAGAAATTACTTTAAACACACTTATTTTAGTTGAAAAAGTAATAACTCACTTCCAACCTTCATTTAAACTCAAAAGATTAAATGTTAAAATTTCATCAATATTGACAATTTTTTCAACGTTCGACTGGTCCGGGGTCATCGTTTTTCATCAGAAAATGGATTTTTTGGACTCTACCAAAAATGATTCAAAATGTCATTTGGATCGGGCCTCATGTTGAATAACCACTTTTTAAACCCTCACAGTGACCAAAATTGCCATTTTTTCAGAGTTTTGCTTACTCAAAATTTTCAATTTTGACCAATTTCAGGCACAGAAATGACTTTAAACACACTTATTTTCGTTGAAAAAGTAATAATTCACATCCAACCGTCATTTAAAGTCAAAAGATTAAATGTTAAAATTTCATCAATATTGACCATTTTTTCAACGTTCGACTGGTCCGGGGTCATCGTTTTCCATCAGAAAATGATTTTTTGGACTCTACCAAAAATGATTCAAAATGTCATTTGGATCGGGCCTCATGTTGAATAACCACTTTTTAAACCCTCACAGTGACCAAAATTGCCATTTTTACAGAGTTTTGCTTACTCAAAATCTTCAATTTTGACCAATTTCAGGCACGGAAATGACTTTAAACACACTTATTTTAGTTGAAAAAGTAATAACTCACATCCAACCTTCATTTAAAGTCAAAAGATTAAATGTTAAAATTTCATCAATATTGACCATTTTTTCAACGTTCGACTGGTCCGGGGTCATCGTTTTTCATCAGAAAATTGATTTTTTGGACTCTACCAAAAATGATTCAAAATGTCATTTGGATTGGGCCTCATGTTGAATATCCACTTTTTAAACCCTCACAGTGACCAAAATTGCCATTTTTGCAGAGTTTTGCTTACTCAAAATCTTCAATTTTGACCAATTTCAGGCACAGAAATGACTTTAAACACACTTATTTTCATCTCCATCTCCATCTCCTTTGCAGAATTCAAGAAAGGAAATGGAGAAAAACTTATGATGAAGCCTCTAGACTACTTTACATACAGCAGAGGAAATTATATCTCTCCAACATCAAAGCTGCTAAAAAAGAATATTTCACTAAAGCCATAGAGGATGCCCAACAAAAACAGCAAACCATCTTTTCCATTGTTAAGTCCTTTACCCATCCTAAAGCCCTAGTACCCGAAATTCCCCCATCCCAAACTTTATGCAATCAAATTGCTGATTTTTTCACAGATAAAATCATCAAGATTCAGAAGGATTTTCCCCAACCCACTTTTACTACCCATGAAGCTGGCACAAATTTTTCCACTCTGGCCAATTTTCCACAAATTTCGCTTCAACAAACCCGGAAGGCAATTCTTGCCTGTAAATCCGGAGCTCCTACAGACTCATGCCCCCCTAGTATCCTTCATCATTTTATTGAAGCTGTAAACCCCATAATCAATGCCATCATTAATGAATCTTTCACTTCAGGCATTGTACCTGACGACTGGAAAAAGGCCATTGTAAAACCCTTAATGAAGAAGCAGAACAAATCCCCCACTGATCTCACTAATATGCGCCCGATCTCGCTATTACCTGCCTTAGGTAAAATTGCTGAACAATTAGTGTACGGGGTGTTAAAAACTCATGTAGAAAACAACCAGGTTCTGCACCCACAACAGTCAGGCTTCCGCCCTGGCCATTCCACAGAGACTGCCTTGATAGAATTATCAGACTCTATTAAGTTCTTGCAGGATGAGGGGAGACAGGTGGTACTCATCCTGCTCGACCTAACAGCCGCATTCGACACCATCTCACACGCCATTCTTATCAACAGAATGCGGGAGATTGGCGTGGCAGACACTGCGCTGGCATGGTTAGTTTCGTTTTTATCTAACAGATCGCAAACGATTGCACTAGGCCCCTTTAAATCCAGCGAGAGATCCATCACATCAGGAGTTCCCCAGGGGTCCATACTCAGTCCCCTTTTTTTTTTTTTTAATATCTACATGGCCCCCCTCCTTGTAGTGATCGAATCCCATGGAATCCTCGCCACATCGTACGCTGACGACACTCAATTGGTCGTCACTATTGACAGGAAATGTCCTGACGCTGAACATAGATTCCAGAACTGCCTCTCAGAGGTCTTTTTATGGCTAAATAAAAATCATCTCAGATGCAACAGCGCAAAGACCGAAATAATACCTCTAGGAAAAGACGTATCCTTCTGCCCAAAAGATTGGTGGCCTAAAAATTCAGAAGCCCCTCCGAGCGCTGTATCCTCGGCACGCAACCTTGGCATTCAATTTGATACATCCCTTTCATTTGATGATCATGTCCGCATCACTGCTGGATGCTGTTTTAGTCTCATCAGATCATTGAAGAAATTCTTCGACTTCCTCCCCATTACAGCCAGAAAATCAGTCGTGGTTGCTTTAATTCTCTCCCGACTTGATTATTGTAATGGATTGATGGCAGGATTGAAGAAGTCTACTCTTAGAAAACTTCAAAGCATCCAACACGCCGCTGCCAGACTTGTGCTTAAACTTCCCAGAAGATCCTCTGCCTCAGCAGCCCTCAATGTCCTCCATTGGCTACCACTCCACAAAAGAATCTTGTTCAAACTTTTACTGACTGTATACAAAGCAACCAGGAAAACAGGTCCCCTCTACTTCTCCAAGCGTTTCACCTATTACAATCCACTACGCTGTTTAAGATCCTCAGGGACCAATCTTGTTATAATTCCAAGATTTAAGTTAAAAACCAAGGGGGGAAAAACCTTTTCCTTCCTGGCTGCCAGAGCCTGGAACAGCCTCCCTGTTAATCTCAGGCAAGCTGAAACTGAACCCCACTTCAGGAAACTTCTGAAAACCTGGGTGTTCCAGCAATCTGACACTTCAGTCCTAGCAGCTATATGATCTTCTTTACTTCCTCGTTCCCAACTATCTTCTGCTTGCTTAGCGCCAAGATGCTCCTCCCGGAGCGATAGCCGCGCTTTACAAAATTCCATAAATATCAAATATCAAATTTTTGTTGAAAAAGTAATAATTCACATCCAACCGTCATTTTAAGTCAAAAGATTAAATGTTAAAATTTCATCAATATTGACCATTTTTTCAACGTTCGACTGGTCCGGGGTCATCGTTTTTCATCAGAAAATTGATTTTTTGGACTCCACCAAAAATGATTCAAAATGTCATTTGGATCGGGCCTCATGTTGAATAACCACTTTTTAAACCCTCACAGTGACCAAAATTGCCATTTTTACAGAGTTTTGCTTACTCAAAATCTTCAATTTTGACCAATTTCAGGCACAGAAATGACTTTAAACACACTTATTTTAGTTGAAAAAGTAATAATTCACATCCAACCGTCATTTTAAGTCAAAAGATTAAATGTTAAAATTTCATCAATATTGACCATTTTTTCAACGTTCGACTGGTCCGGGGTCATCGTTTTTCATCAGAAAATTGATTTTTTGGACTCTACCAAAAATGATTCAAAATGTTATTTGGATTGGGCCTCATGTTGAATATCCACTTTTTAAACCCTCACAGTGACCAAAATTGCCATTTTTACAGAGTTTTGCTTACTCAAAATCTTCAATTTTGACCAATTTCAGGCACAGAAATGACTTTAAACACACTTATTTTAGTTGAAAAAGTAATAATTCACATCCAACCGTAATTTAAAGTCAAAAGATTAAATGTTAAAATTTCATCAATATTGACAATTTTTTCAACGTTCGACTGGTCCGGGGTCATCGTTTTCGATCAGAAAATGATTTTTTGGACTCTACCAAAAATTATTCAAAATGTCATTTGGATCGGGCCTCATGTTGAATAACCACTTTTTAAACCCTCACAGTGACCAAAATTGGCATTTTTACAGTTTTGCTTTCTCAAAATCTTCAATTTTGACCAATTTCAGGCACAGAAATGACTTTAAACACACTTATTTTAGTTGAAAAAGTAATAATTCACATCCAACCGTCATTTAAAGTCAAAAGATTAAATGTTAAAATTTCATCAATATTGACCATTTTTTCAATGTTCGACTGGTCCGGGGTCATCGTTTTTCATCAGAAAATTGATTTTTTGGACTCTGTCAAAAATGATTCAAAATGTCTTTTGGATCGGGTCTCATATTGAATAACCACTTTTTAAACCCTCACATTGACCAAATTTGCCATTTTTACAGACTTTTGCTTACTCAAAATCTTCAATTTTGACCAATTTCAGGCACAGAAATGACTTTAAACACACTTATTTTAGTTGAAAAAGTAATAATTCACATCCAACCGTCATTTTAAGTCAAAAGATTAAATGTTAAAATTTCATCAATATTGACCATTTTTTCAACGTTCGACTGGTCCGGGGTCATCGTTTTTCATCAGAAAATTGATTTTTTGGACTCTACCAAAAATGATTCAAAATGTTATTTGGATTGGGCCTCATGTTGAATATCCACTTTTTAAACCCTCACATTGACCAAATTTGCCATTTTTACAGACTTTTGCTTACTCAAAATCTTCAATTTTGACCAATTTCAGGCACAGAAATGACTTTAAACACACTTATTTTAGTTGAAAAAGTAATAATTCACATCCAACCGTCATTTAAAGTCAAAAGATTAAATGTTAAAATTTCATCAATATTGACCATTTTTTCAACATTCGACTGGTCCGGGGTCATCGTTTTTCATCAGAAAATTGATTTTTTGGATTCTACCAAAAATGATTCAAAATGTCATTTGGATCGGGCCTCATGTTGAATAACCACTTTTTAAACCCTCACAGTGACCAAAATTGGCATTTTTACAGTTTTGCTTTCTCAAAATCTTCAATTTTGACCAATTTCAGGCACAGAAATGACTTTAAACACACTTATTTTAGTTGAAAAAGTAATAATTCACATCCAACCGTCATTTAAAGTCAAAAGATTAAATGTTAAAATTTCATCAATATTGACCATTTTTTCAATGTTCGACTGGTCCGGGGTCATCGTTTTTCATCAGAAAATTGATTTTTTGGACTCTGTCAAAAATGATTCAAAATGTCTTTTGGATCGGGTCTCATATTGAATAACCACTTTTTAAACCCTCACATTGACCAAATTTGCCATTTTTACAGACTTTTGCTTACTCAAAATCTTCAATTTTGACCAATTTCAGGCACAGAAATGACTTTAAACACACTTATTTTAGTTGAAAAAGTAATAATTCACATCCAACCGTCATTTAAAGTCAAAAGATTAAATGTTAAAATTTCATCAATATTGACCATTTTTTCAACATTCGACTGGTCCGGGGTCATCGTTTTTCATCAGAAAATTGATTTTTTGGATTCTACCAAAAATGATTCAAAATGTCATTTGGATCGGGCCTCATGTTGAATAACCACTTTTTAAACCCTCACAGTGACCAAAATTGCCATTTTTACAGAGTTTTGCTTACTCAAAATCTTCAATTTTGACCAATTTCAGGCACAGAAATTACTTTAAACACACTTATTTTAGTTGAAAAAGTAATAACTCACATCCAACCTTCATTTAAACTCAAAAGATTAAATGTTAAAATTTCATCAATATTGACAATTTTTTCAACGTTCGACTGGTCCGGGGTCATCGTTTTTCATCAGAAAATGGATTTTTTGGACTCTACCAAAAATGATTCAAAATGTCATTTGGATCGGGCCTCATGTTGAATAACCACTTTTTAAACCCTCACAGTGACCAAAATTGCCATTTTTTCAGAGTTTTGCTTACTCAAAATTTTCAATTTTGACCAATTTCAGGCACAGAAATGACTTTAAACACACTTATTTTCGTTGAAAAAGTAATAATTCACATCCAACCGTCATTTAAAATCAAAAGATTAAATGTTAAAATTTCATCAATATTGACCATTTTTTCAACGTTCGACTGGTCCGGGGTCATCGTTTTCCATCAGAAAATGATTTTTTGGACTCTACCAAAAATGATTCAAAATGTCATTTGGATCGGGCCTCATGTTGAATAACCACTTTTTAAACCCTCACAGTGACCAAAATTGCCATTTTTACAGAGTTTTGCTTACTCAAAATCTTCAATTTTGACCAATTTCAGGCACAGAAATTACTTTAAACACACTTATTTTAGTTGAAAAAGTAATAACTCACATCCAACCTTCATTTAAAGTCAAAAGATTAAATGTTAAAATTTCATCAATATTGACCATTTTTTCAACGTTCGACTGGTCCGGGGTCATCGTTTTTCATCAGAAAATTGATTTTTTGGACTCTACCAAAAATGATTCAAAATGTCATTTGGATTGGGCCTCATGTTGAATATCCACTTTTTAAACCCTCACAGTGACCAAAATTGCCATTTTTGCAGAGTTTTGCTTACTCAAAATCTTCAATTTTGACCAATTTCAGGCACAGAAATGACTTTAAACACACTTATTTTAGTTGAAAAAGTAATAATTCACATCCAACCGTCATTTAAAGTCAAAAGATTAAATGTTAAAATTTCATCAATATTGACCATTTTTTCAACATTCGACTGGTCCGGGGTCATCGTTTTTCATCAGAAAATTGATTTTTTGGATTCTACCCAAAATGATTCAAAATGTCATTTGGATCGGGCCTCATGTTGAATAACCACTTTTTAAACCCTCACAGTGACCAAAATTGCCATTTTTACAGAGTTTTGCTTACTCAAAATCTTCAATTTTGACCAATTTCAGGCACAGAAATTACTTTAAACACACTTATTTTAGTTGAAAAAGTAATAACTCACTTCCAACCTTCATTTAAACTCAAAAGATTAAATGTTAAAATTTCATCAATATTGACAATTTTTTCAACGTTCGACTGGTCCGGGGTCATCGTTTTTCATCAGAAAATGGATTTTTTGGACTCTACCAAAAATGATTCAAAATGTCATTTGGATCGGGCCTCATGTTGAATAACCACTTTTTAAACCCTCACAGTGACCAAAATTGCCATTTTTTCAGAGTTTTGCTTACTCAAAATTTTCAATTTTGACCAATTTCAGGCACAGAAATGACTTTAAACACACTTATTTTCGTTGAAAAAGTAATAATTCACATCCAACCGTCATTTAAAGTCAAAAGATTAAATGTTAAAATTTCATCAATATTGACCATTTTTTCAACGTTCGACTGGTCCGGGGTCATCGTTTTCCATCAGAAAATGATTTTTTGGACTCTACCAAAAATGATTCAAAATGTCATTTGGATCGGGCCTCATGTTGAATAACCACTTTTTAAACCCTCACAGTGACCAAAATTGCCATTTTTACAGAGTTTTGCTTACTCAAAATCTTCAATTTTGACCAATTTCAGGCACGGAAATGACTTTAAACACACTTATTTTAGTTGAAAAAGTAATAACTCACATCCAACCTTCATTTAAAGTCAAAAGATTAAATGTTAAAATTTCATCAATATTGACCATTTTTTCAACGTTCGACTGGTCCGGGGTCATCGTTTTTCATCAGAAAATTGATTTTTTGGACTCTACCAAAAATGATTCAAAATGTCATTTGGATTGGGCCTCATGTTGAATATCCACTTTTTAAACCCTCACAGTGACCAAAATTGCCATTTTTGCAGAGTTTTGCTTACTCAAAATCTTCAATTTTGACCAATTTCAGGCACAGAAATGACTTTAAACACACTTATTTTCATCTCCATCTCCATCTCCTTTGCAGAATTCAAGAAAGGAAATGGAGAAAAACTTATGATGAAGCCTCTAGACTACTTTACATACAGCAGAGGAAATTATATCTCTCCAACATCAAAGCTGCTAAAAAAGAATATTTCACTAAAGCCATAGAGGATGCCCAACAAAAACAGCAAACCATCTTTTCCATTGTTAAGTCCTTTACCCATCCTAAAGCCCTAGTACCCGAAATTCCCCCATCCCAAACTTTATGCAATCAAATTGCTGATTTTTTCACAGATAAAATCATCAAGATTCAGAAGGATTTTCCCCAACCCACTTTTACTACCCATGAAGCTGGCACAAATTTTTCCACTCTGGCCAATTTTCCACAAATTTCGCTTCAACAAACCCGGAAGGCAATTCTTGCCTGTAAATCCGGAGCTCCTACAGACTCATGCCCCCCTAGTATCCTTCATCATTTTATTGAAGCTGTAAACCCCATAATCAATGCCATCATTAATGAATCTTTCACTTCAGGCATTGTACCTGACGACTGGAAAAAGGCCATTGTAAAACCCTTAATGAAGAAGCAGAACAAATCCCCCACTGATCTCACTAATATGCGCCCGATCTCGCTATTACCTGCCTTAGGTAAAATTGCTGAACAATTAGTGTACGGGGTGTTAAAAACTCATGTAGAAAACAACCAGGTTCTGCACCCACAACAGTCAGGCTTCCGCCCTGGCCATTCCACAGAGACTGCCTTGATAGAATTATCAGACTCTATTAAGTTCTTGCAGGATGAGGGGAGACAGGTGGTACTCATCCTGCTCGACCTAACAGCCGCATTCGACACCATCTCACACGCCATTCTTATCAACAGAATGCGGGAGATTGGCGTGGCAGACACTGCGCTGGCATGGTTAGTTTCGTTTTTATCTAACAGATCGCAAACGATTGCACTAGGCCCCTTTAAATCCAGCGAGAGATCCATCACATCAGGAGTTCCCCAGGGGTCCATACTCAGTCCCCTTTTTTTTTTTTTTAATATCTACATGGCCCCCCTCCTTGTAGTGATCGAATCCCATGGAATCCTCGCCACATCGTACGCTGACGACACTCAATTGGTCGTCACTATTGACAGGAAATGTCCTGACGCTGAACATAGATTCCAGAACTGCCTCTCAGAGGTCTTTTTATGGCTAAATAAAAATCATCTCAGATGCAACAGCGCAAAGACCGAAATAATACCTCTAGGAAAAGACGTATCCTTCTGCCCAAAAGATTGGTGGCCTAAAAATTCAGAAGCCCCTCCGAGCGCTGTATCCTCGGCACGCAACCTTGGCATTCAATTTGATACATCCCTTTCATTTGATGATCATGTCCGCATCACTGCTGGATGCTGTTTTAGTCTCATCAGATCATTGAAGAAATTCTTCGACTTCCTCCCCATTACAGCCAGAAAATCAGTCGTGGTTGCTTTAATTCTCTCCCGACTTGATTATTGTAATGGATTGATGGCAGGATTGAAGAAGTCTACTCTTAGAAAACTTCAAAGCATCCAACACGCCGCTGCCAGACTTGTGCTTAAACTTCCCAGAAGATCCTCTGCCTCAGCAGCCCTCAATGTCCTCCATTGGCTACCACTCCACAAAAGAATCTTGTTCAAACTTTTACTGACTGTATACAAAGCAACCAGGAAAACAGGTCCCCTCTACTTCTCCAAGCGTTTCACCTATTACAATCCACTACGCTGTTTAAGATCCTCAGGGACCAATCTTGTTATAATTCCAAGATTTAAGTTAAAAACCAAGGGGGGAAAAACCTTTTCCTTCCTGGCTGCCAGAGCCTGGAACAGCCTCCCTGTTAATCTCAGGCAAGCTGAAACTGAACCCCACTTCAGGAAACTTCTGAAAACCTGGGTGTTCCAGCAATCTGACACTTCAGTCCTAGCAGCTATATGATCTTCTTTACTTCCTCGTTCCCAACTATCTTCTGCTTGCTTAGCGCCAAGATGCTCCTCCCGGAGCGATAGCCGCGCTTTACAAAATTCCATAAATATCAAATATCAAATTTTCGTTGAAAAAGTAATAATTCACATCCAACCGTCATTTTAAGTCAAAAGATTAAATGTTAAAATTTCATCAATATTGACCATTTTTTCAACGTTCGACTGGTCCGGGGTCATCGTTTTTCATCAGAAAATTGATTTTTTGGACTCCACCAAAAATGATTCAAAATGTCATTTGGATCGGGCCTCATGTTGAATAACCACTTTTTAAACCCTCACAGTGACCAAAATTGCCATTTTTACAGAGTTTTGCTTACTCAAAATCTTCAATTTTGACCAATTTCAGGCACAGAAATGACTTTAAACACACTTATTTTAGTTGAAAAAGTAATAATTCACATCCAACCGTCATTTTAAGTCAAAAGATTAAATGTTAAAATTTCATCAATATTGACCATTTTTTCAACGTTCGACTGGTCCGGGGTCATCGTTTTTCATCAGAAAATTGATTTTTTGGACTCTACCAAAAATGATTCAAAATGTTATTTGGATTGGGCCTCATGTTGAATATCCACTTTTTAAACCCTCACAGTGACCAAAATTGCCATTTTTACAGAGTTTTGCTTACTCAAAATCTTCAATTTTGACCAATTTCAGGCACAGAAATGACTTTAAACACACTTATTTTAGTTGAAAAAGTAATAATTCACATCCAACCGTAATTTAAAGTCAAAAGATTAAATGTTAAAATTTCATCAATATTGACAATTTTTTCAACGTTCGACTGGTCCGGGGTCATCGTTTTCGATCAGAAAATGATTTTTTGGACTCTACCAAAAATTATTCAAAATGTCATTTGGATCGGGCCTCATGTTGAATAACCACTTTTTAAACCCTCACAGTGACCAAAATTGGCATTTTTACAGTTTTGCTTTCTCAAAATCTTCAATTTTGACCAATTTCAGGCACAGAAATGACTTTAAACACACTTATTTTAGTTGAAAAAGTAATAATTCACATCCAACCGTCATTTAAAGTCAAAAGATTAAATGTTAAAATTTCATCAATATTGACCATTTTTTCAATGTTCGACTGGTCCGGGGTCATCGTTTTTCATCAGAAAATTGATTTTTTGGACTCTGTCAAAAATGATTCAAAATGTCTTTTGGATCGGGTCTCATATTGAATAACCACTTTTTAAACCCTCACATTGACCAAATTTGCCATTTTTACAGACTTTTGCTTACTCAAAATCTTCAATTTTGACCAATTTCAGGCACAGAAATGACTTTAAACACACTTATTTTAGTTGAAAAAGTAATAATTCACATCCAACCGTCATTTTAAGTCAAAAGATTAAATGTTAAAATTTCATCAATATTGACCATTTTTTCAACGTTCGACTGGTCCGGGGTCATCGTTTTTCATCAGAAAATTGATTTTTTGGACTCTACCAAAAATGATTCAAAATGTTATTTGGATTGGGCCTCATGTTGAATATCCACTTTTTAAACCCTCACATTGACCAAATTTGCCATTTTTACAGACTTTTGCTTACTCAAAATCTTCAATTTTGACCAATTTCAGGCACAGAAATGACTTTAAACACACTTATTTTAGTTGAAAAAGTAATAATTCACATCCAACCGTCATTTAAAGTCAAAAGATTAAATGTTAAAATTTCATCAATATTGACCATTTTTTCAACATTCGACTGGTCCGGGGTCATCGTTTTTCATCAGAAAATTGATTTTTTGGATTCTACCAAAAATGATTCAAAATGTCATTTGGATCGGGCCTCATGTTGAATAACCACTTTTTAAACCCTCACAGTGACCAAAATTGGCATTTTTACAGTTTTGCTTTCTCAAAATCTTCAATTTTGACCAATTTCAGGCACAGAAATGACTTTAAACACACTTATTTTAGTTGAAAAAGTAATAATTCACATCCAACCGTCATTTAAAGTCAAAAGATTAAATGTTAAAATTTCATCAATATTGACCATTTTTTCAATGTTCGACTGGTCCGGGGTCATCGTTTTTCATCAGAAAATTGATTTTTTGGACTCTGTCAAAAATGATTCAAAATGTCTTTTGGATCGGGTCTCATATTGAATAACCACTTTTTAAACCCTCACATTGACCAAATTTGCCATTTTTACAGACTTTTGCTTACTCAAAATCTTCAATTTTGACCAATTTCAGGCACAGAAATGACTTTAAACACACTTATTTTAGTTGAAAAAGTAATAATTCACATCCAACCGTCATTTAAAGTCAAAAGATTAAATGTTAAAATTTCATCAATATTGACCATTTTTTCAACATTCGACTGGTCCGGGGTCATCGTTTTTCATCAGAAAATTGATTTTTTGGATTCTACCAAAAATGATTCAAAATGTCATTTGGATCGGGCCTCATGTTGAATAACCACTTTTTAAACCCTCACAGTGACCAAAATTGCCATTTTTACAGAGTTTTGCTTACTCAAAATCTTCAATTTTGACCAATTTCAGGCACAGAAATTACTTTAAACACACTTATTTTAGTTGAAAAAGTAATAACTCACATCCAACCTTCATTTAAACTCAAAAGATTAAATGTTAAAATTTCATCAATATTGACAATTTTTTCAACGTTCGACTGGTCCGGGGTCATCGTTTTCCATCAGAAAATGATTTTTTGGACTCTACCAAAAATGATTCAAAATGTCATTTGGATCGGGCCTCATGTTGAATAACCACTTTTTAAACCCTCACAGTGACCAAAATTGCCATTTTTACAGAGTTTTGCTTACTCAAAATCTTCAATTTTGACCAATTTCAGGCACAGAAATTACTTTAAACACACTTATTTTAGTTGAAAAAGTAATAACTCACATCCAACCTTCATTTAAAGTCAAAAGATTAAATGTTAAAATTTCATCAATATTGACCATTTTTTCAACGTTCGACTGGTCCGGGGTCATCGTTTTTCATCAGAAAATTGATTTTTTGGACTCTACCAAAAATGATTCAAAATGTCATTTGGATTGGGCCTCATGTTGAATATCCACTTTTTAAACCCTCACAGTGACCAAAATTGCCATTTTTGCAGAGTTTTGCTTACTCAAAATCTTCAATTTTGACCAATTTCAGGCACAGAAATGACTTTAAACACACTTATTTTAGTTGAAAAAGTAATAATTCACATCCAACCGTCATTTAAAGTCAAAAGATTAAATGTTAAAATTTCATCAATATTGACCATTTTTTCAACATTCGACTGGTCCGGGGTCATCGTTTTTCATCAGAAAATTGATTTTTTGGATTCTACCCAAAATGATTCAAAATGTCATTTGGATCGGGCCTCATGTTGAATAACCACTTTTTAAACCCTCACAGTGACCAAAATTGCCATTTTTACAGAGTTTTGCTTACTCAAAATCTTCAATTTTGACCAATTTCAGGCACAGAAATTACTTTAAACACACTTATTTTAGTTGAAAAAGTAATAACTCACTTCCAACCTTCATTTAAACTCAAAAGATTAAATGTTAAAATTTCATCAATATTGACAATTTTTTCAACGTTCGACTGGTCCGGGGTCATCGTTTTTCATCAGAAAATGGATTTTTTGGACTCTACCAAAAATGATTCAAAATGTCATTTGGATCGGGCCTCATGTTGAATAACCACTTTTTAAACCCTCACAGTGACCAAAATTGCCATTTTTTCAGAGTTTTGCTTACTCAAAATTTTCAATTTTGACCAATTTCAGGCACAGAAATGACTTTAAACACACTTATTTTCGTTGAAAAAGTAATAATTCACATCCAACCGTCATTTAAAGTCAAAAGATTAAATGTTAAAATTTCATCAATATTGACCATTTTTTCAACGTTCGACTGGTCCGGGGTCATCGTTTTCCATCAGAAAATGATTTTTTGGACTCTACCAAAAATGATTCAAAATGTCATTTGGATCGGGCCTCATGTTGAATAACCACTTTTTAAACCCTCACAGTGACCAAAATTGCCATTTTTACAGAGTTTTGCTTACTCAAAATCTTCAATTTTGACCAATTTCAGGCACGGAAATGACTTTAAACACACTTATTTTAGTTGAAAAAGTAATAACTCACATCCAACCTTCATTTAAAGTCAAAAGATTAAATGTTAAAATTTCATCAATATTGACCATTTTTTCAACGTTCGACTGGTCCGGGGTCATCGTTTTTCATCAGAAAATTGATTTTTTGGACTCTACCAAAAATGATTCAAAATGTCATTTGGATTGGGCCTCATGTTGAATATCCACTTTTTAAACCCTCACAGTGACCAAAATTGCCATTTTTGCAGAGTTTTGCTTACTCAAAATCTTCAATTTTGACCAATTTCAGGCACAGAAATGACTTTAAACACACTTATTTTCATCTCCATCTCCATCTCCTTTGCAGAATTCAAGAAAGGAAATGGAGAAAAACTTATGATGAAGCCTCTAGACTACTTTACATACAGCAGAGGAAATTATATCTCTCCAACATCAAAGCTGCTAAAAAAGAATATTTCACTAAAGCCATAGAGGATGCCCAACAAAAACAGCAAACCATCTTTTCCATTGTTAAGTCCTTTACCCATCCTAAAGCCCTAGTACCCGAAATTCCCCCATCCCAAACTTTATGCAATCAAATTGCTGATTTTTTCACAGATAAAATCATCAAGATTCAGAAGGATTTTCCCCAACCCACTTTTACTACCCATGAAGCTGGCACAAATTTTTCCACTCTGGCCAATTTTCCACAAATTTCGCTTCAACAAACCCGGAAGGCAATTCTTGCCTGTAAATCCGGAGCTCCTACAGACTCATGCCCCCCTAGTATCCTTCATCATTTTATTGAAGCTGTAAACCCCATAATCAATGCCATCATTAATGAATCTTTCACTTCAGGCATTGTACCTGACGACTGGAAAAAGGCCATTGTAAAACCCTTAATGAAGAAGCAGAACAAATCCCCCACTGATCTCACTAATATGCGCCCGATCTCGCTATTACCTGCCTTAGGTAAAATTGCTGAACAATTAGTGTACGGGGTGTTAAAAACTCATGTAGAAAACAACCAGGTTCTGCACCCACAACAGTCAGGCTTCCGCCCTGGCCATTCCACAGAGACTGCCTTGATAGAATTATCAGACTCTATTAAGTTCTTGCAGGATGAGGGGAGACAGGTGGTACTCATCCTGCTCGACCTAACAGCCGCATTCGACACCATCTCACACGCCATTCTTATCAACAGAATGCGGGAGATTGGCGTGGCAGACACTGCGCTGGCATGGTTAGTTTCGTTTTTATCTAACAGATCGCAAACGATTGCACTAGGCCCCTTTAAATCCAGCGAGAGATCCATCACATCAGGAGTTCCCCAGGGGTCCATACTCAGTCCCCTTTTTTTTTTTTTTAATATCTACATGGCCCCCCTCCTTGTAGTGATCGAATCCCATGGAATCCTCGCCACATCGTACGCTGACGACACTCAATTGGTCGTCACTATTGACAGGAAATGTCCTGACGCTGAACATAGATTCCAGAACTGCCTCTCAGAGGTCTTTTTATGGCTAAATAAAAATCATCTCAGATGCAACAGCGCAAAGACCGAAATAATACCTCTAGGAAAAGACGTATCCTTCTGCCCAAAAGATTGGTGGCCTAAAAATTCAGAAGCCCCTCCGAGCGCTGTATCCTCGGCACGCAACCTTGGCATTCAATTTGATACATCCCTTTCATTTGATGATCATGTCCGCATCACTGCTGGATGCTGTTTTAGTCTCATCAGATCATTGAAGAAATTCTTCGACTTCCTCCCCATTACAGCCAGAAAATCAGTCGTGGTTGCTTTAATTCTCTCCCGACTTGATTATTGTAATGGATTGATGGCAGGATTGAAGAAGTCTACTCTTAGAAAACTTCAAAGCATCCAACACGCCGCTGCCAGACTTGTGCTTAAACTTCCCAGAAGATCCTCTGCCTCAGCAGCCCTCAATGTCCTCCATTGGCTACCACTCCACAAAAGAATCTTGTTCAAACTTTTACTGACTGTATACAAAGCAACCAGGAAAACAGGTCCCCTCTACTTCTCCAAGCGTTTCACCTATTACAATCCACTACGCTGTTTAAGATCCTCAGGGACCAATCTTGTTATAATTCCAAGATTTAAGTTAAAAACCAAGGGGGGAAAAACCTTTTCCTTCCTGGCTGCCAGAGCCTGGAACAGCCTCCCTGTTAATCTCAGGCAAGCTGAAACTGAACCCCACTTCAGGAAACTTCTGAAAACCTGGGTGTTCCAGCAATCTGACACTTCAGTCCTAGCAGCTATATGATCTTCTTTACTTCCTCGTTCCCAACTATCTTCTGCTTGCTTAGCGCCAAGATGCTCCTCCCGGAGCGATAGCCGCGCTTTACAAAATTCCATAAATATCAAATATCAAATTTTCGTTGAAAAAGTAATAATTCACATCCAACCGTCATTTTAAGTCAAAAGATTAAATGTTAAAATTTCATCAATATTGACCATTTTTTCAACGTTCGACTGGTCCGGGGTCATCGTTTTTCATCAGAAAATTGATTTTTTGGACTCTACCAAAAATGATTCAAAATGTTATTTGGATTGGGCCTCATGTTGAATATCCACTTTTTAAACCCTCACAGTGACCAAAATTGCCATTTTTACAGAGTTTTGCTTACTCAAAATCTTCAATTTTGACCAATTTCAGGCACAGAAATGACTTTAAACACACTTATTTTAGTTGAAAAAGTAATAATTCACATCCAACCGTAATTTAAAGTCAAAAGATTAAATGTTAAAATTTCATCAATATTGACAATTTTTTCAACGTTCGACTGGTCCGGGGTCATCGTTTTCGATCAGAAAATGATTTTTTGGACTCTACCAAAAATTATTCAAAATGTCATTTGGATCGGGCCTCATGTTGAATAACCACTTTTTAAACCCTCACAGTGACCAAAATTGGCATTTTTACAGTTTTGCTTTCTCAAAATCTTCAATTTTGACCAATTTCAGGCACAGAAATGACTTTAAACACACTTATTTTAGTTGAAAAAGTAATAATTCACATCCAACCGTCATTTAAAGTCAAAAGATTAAATGTTAAAATTTCATCAATATTGACCATTTTTTCAATGTTCGACTGGTCCGGGGTCATCGTTTTTCATCAGAAAATTGATTTTTTGGACTCTGTCAAAAATGATTCAAAATGTCTTTTGGATCGGGTCTCATATTGAATAACCACTTTTTAAACCCTCACATTGACCAAATTTGCCATTTTTACAGACTTTTGCTTACTCAAAATCTTCAATTTTGACCAATTTCAGGCACAGAAATGACTTTAAACACACTTATTTTAGTTGAAAAAGTAATAATTCACATCCAACCGTCATTTTAAGTCAAAAGATTAAATGTTAAAATTTCATCAATATTGACCATTTTTTCAACGTTCGACTGGTCCGGGGTCATCGTTTTTCATCAGAAAATTGATTTTTTGGACTCTACCAAAAATGATTCAAAATGTTATTTGGATTGGGCCTCATGTTGAATATCCACTTTTTAAACCCTCACATTGACCAAATTTGCCATTTTTACAGACTTTTGCTTACTCAAAATCTTCAATTTTGACCAATTTCAGGCACAGAAATGACTTTAAACACACTTATTTTAGTTGAAAAAGTAATAATTCACATCCAACCGTCATTTAAAGTCAAAAGATTAAATGTTAAAATTTCATCAATATTGACCATTTTTTCAACATTCGACTGGTCCGGGGTCATCGTTTTTCATCAGAAAATTGATTTTTTGGATTCTACCAAAAATGATTCAAAATGTCATTTGGATCGGGCCTCATGTTGAATAACCACTTTTTAAACCCTCACAGTGACCAAAATTGCCATTTTTACAGAGTTTTGCTTACTCAAAATCTTCAATTTTGACCAATTTCAGGCACAGAAATGACTTTAAACACACTTATTTTAGTTGAAAAAGTAATAATTCACATCCAACCGTAATTTAAAGTCAAAAGATTAAATGTTAAAATTTCATCAATATTGACAATTTTTTCAACGTTCGACTGGTCCGGGGTCATCGTTTTCGATCAGAAAATGATTTTTTGGACTCTACCAAAAATTATTCAAAATGTCATTTGGATCGGGCCTCATGTTGAATAACCACTTTTTAAACCCTCACAGTGACCAAAATTGGCATTTTTACAGTTTTGCTTTCTCAAAATCTTCAATTTTGACCAATTTCAGGCACAGAAATGACTTTAAACACACTTATTTTAGTTGAAAAAGTAATAATTCACATCCAACCGTCATTTAAAGTCAAAAGATTAAATGTTAAAATTTCATCAATATTGACCATTTTTTCAATGTTCGACTGGTCCGGGGTCATCGTTTTTCATCAGAAAATTGATTTTTTGGACTCTGTCAAAAATGATTCAAAATGTCTTTTGGATCGGGTCTCATATTGAATAACCACTTTTTAAACCCTCACATTGACCAAATTTGCCATTTTTACAGACTTTTGCTTACTCAAAATCTTCAATTTTGACCAATTTCAGGCACAGAAATGACTTTAAACACACTTATTTTAGTTGAAAAAGTAATAATTCACATCCAACCGTCATTTTAAGTCAAAAGTTTAAATGTTAAAATTTCATCAATATTGACCATTTTTTCAACGTTCGACTGGTCCGGGGTCATCGTTTTTCATCAGAAAATTGATTTTTTGGACTCTACCAAAAATGATTCAAAATGTTATTTGGATTGGGCCTCATGTTGAATATCCACTTTTTAAACCCTCACATTGACCAAATTTGCCATTTTTACAGACTTTTGCTTACTCAAAATCTTCAATTTTGACCAATTTCAGGCACAGAAATGACTTTAAACACACTTATTTTAGTTGAAAAAGTAATAATTCACATCCAACCGTCATTTAAAGTCAAAAGATTAAATGTTAAAATTTCATCAATATTGACCATTTTTTCAACATTCGACTGGTCCGGGGTCATCGTTTTTCATCAGAAAATTGATTTTTTGGATTCTACCAAAAATGATTCAAAATGTCATTTGGATCGGGCCTCATGTTGAATAACCACTTTTTAAACCCTCACAGTGACCAAAATTGCCATTTTTACAGAGTTTTGCTTACTCAAAATCTTCAATTTTTACCAATTTCAGGCACAGAAATGACTTTAAACACACTTATTTTAGTTGGAAAAGTAATAACTCACATCCAACCTTCATTTAAACTCAAAAGATTAAATGTTAAAATTTCATCAATATTGACCATTTTTTCAACGTTCGACTGGTCCGGGGTCATCGTTTTTCATCAGAAAATTGATTTTTTGGACTCCACCAAAAATGATTCAAAATGTCATTTGGATCGGGCCTCATGTTGAATAACCACTTTTTAAACCCTCACAGTGACCAAAATTGCCATTTTTACAGAGTTTTGCTTACTCAAAATCTTCAATTTTGACCAATTTCAGGCACAGAAATGACTTTAAACACACTTATTTTAGTTGAAAAAGTAATAATTCACATCCAACCATCATTTTAAGTCAAAAGATTAAATGTTAAAATTTCATCAATATTGACCATTTTTTCAATGTTCGACTGGTCCGGGGTCATCGTTTTTCATCAGAAAATTGATTTTTTGGACTCTACCAAAAATGATTCAAAATGTTATTTGGATTGGGCCTCATGTTGAATATCCACTTTTTAAACCCTCACAGTGACCAAAATTGCCATTTTTACAGAGTTTTGCTTACTCAAAATCTTAAATTTTGACCAATTTCAGGCACAGAAATGACTTTAAACACACTTATTTTAGTTGAAAAAGTAATAATTCACATCCAACCGTAATTTAAAGTCAAAAGATTAAATGTTAAAATTTCATCAATATTGACCATTTTTTCAACGTTCGAATGGTCCGGGGTCATCGTTTTTCATCAGAAAATGGATTTTTTGGACTCTACCAAAAATGATTCAAAATGTCATTTGGATCGGGCCTCATGTTGAATAACCACTTTTTAAACCCTCACAGTGACCAAAATTGCCATTTTTTCTGAGTTTTGCTTACTCAAAATTTTCAATTTTGACCAATTTCAGGCACAGAAATGACTTTAAACACACTTATTTTCGTTGAAAAAGTAATAATTCACATCCAACCGTCATTTAAAGTCAAAAGATTAAATGTTAAAATTTCATCAATATTGACCATTTTTTCAATGTTCGACTGGTCCGGGGTCATCGTTTTTCATCAGAAAATTGATTTTTTGGACTCTGTCAAAAATGATTCAAAATGTCTTTTGGATCGGGTCTCATATTGAATAACCACTTTTTAAACCCTCACATTGACCAAATTTGCCATTTTTACAGACTTTTGCTTACTCAAAATCTTCAATTTTGACCAATTTCAGGCACAGAAATGACTTTAAACACACTTATTTTAGTTGAAAAAGTAATAATTCACATCCAACCGTCATTTAAAGTCAAAAGATTAAATGTTAAAATTTCATCAATATTGACCATTTTTTCAACATTAGACTGGTCCGGGTCATCGTTTTTCATCAGAAAATTGATTTTTTTGGATTCTACCAAAAATGATTCAAAATGTCATTTGGATCGGGCCTCATGTTGAATAACCACTTTTTAAACCCTCACAGTGACCAAAATTGCCATTTTTACAGAGTTTTGCTTACTCAAAATTTTCAATTTTGACCAATTTCAGGCACAGAAATGACTTTAAACACACTTATTTTCGTTGAAAAAGTAATAATTCACATCCAACCTTCATTTAAACTCAAAAGATTAAATGTTAAAATTTCATCAATATTGACCATTTTTTCAACGTTCGACTGGTCCGGGGTCATCGTTTTTCATCAGAAAATGGATTTTTTGGACTCTACCAAAAATGATTCAAAATGTTATTTGGATTGGGCCTCATGTTGAATAACCACTTTTTAAACCCTCACAGTGACCAAAATTGGCATTTTTACAGTTTTGCTTTCTCAAAATCTTCAATTTTGACCAATTTCAGGCACAGAAATGACTTTAAACACACTTATTTTAGTTGAAAAAGTAATAATTCACATCCAACCGTCATTTAAAGTCAAAAGATTAAATGTTAAAATTTCATCAATATTGACCATTTTTTCAATGTTCGACTGGTCCGGGGTCATCGTTTTTCATCAGAAAATTGATTTTTTGGACTCTGTCAAAAATGATTCAAAATGTCTTTTGGATCGGGTCTCATATTGAATAACCACTTTTTAAACCCTCACATTGACCAAATTTGCCATTTTTACAGACTTTTGCTTACTCAAAATCTTCAATTTTTACCAATTTCAGGCACAGAAATGACTTTAAACACACTTATTTTAGTTGAAAAAGTAATAATTCACATCCAACCGTCATTTAAAGTCAAAAGATTAAATGTTAAAATTTCATCAATATTGACCATTTTTTCAACATTCGACTGGTCCGGGGTCATCGTTTTTCATCAGAAAATTGATTTTTTGGATTCTACCAAAAATGATTCAAAATGTCATTTGGATCGGGCCTCATGTTGAATAACCACTTTTTAAACCCTCACAGTGACCAAAATTGCCATTTTTACAGAGTTTTGCTTACTCAAAATCTTCAATTTTGACCAATTTCAGGCACAGAAATTACTTTAAACACACTTATTTTAGTTGAAAAAGTAATAACTCACATCCAACCTTCATTTAAACTCAAAAGATTAAATGTTAAAATTTCATCAATATTGACAATTTTTTCAACGTTCGACTGGTCCGGGGTCATCGTTTTTCATCAGAAAATGGATTTTTTGGACTCTACCAAAAATGATTCAAAATGTCATTTGGATCGGGCCTCATGTTGAATAACCACTTTTTAAACCCTCACAGTGACCAAAATTGCCATTTTTTCAGAGTTTTGCTTACTCAAAATTTTCAATTTTGACCAATTTCAGGCACAGAAATGACTTTAAACACACTTATTTTCGTTGAAAAAGTAATAATTCACATCCAACCGTCATTTAAAATCAAAAGATTAAATGTTAAAATTTCATCAATATTGACCATTTTTTCAACGTTCGACTGGTCCGGGGTCATCGTTTTCCATCAGAAAATGATTTTTTGGACTCTACCAAAAATGATTCAAAATGTCATTTGGATCGGGCCTCATGTTGAATAACCACTTTTTAAACCCTCACAGTGACCAAAATTGCCATTTTTACAGAGTTTTGCTTACTCAAAATCTTCAATTTTGACCAATTTCAGGCACAGAAATTACTTTAAACACACTTATTTTAGTTGAAAAAGTAATAACTCACATCCAACCTTCATTTAAAGTCAAAAGATTAAATGTTAACATTTCATCAATATTGACCATTTTTTCAACGTTCGACTGGTCCGGGGTCATCGTTTTTCATCAGAAAATTGATTTTTTGGACTCTACCAAAAATGATTCAAAATGTCATTTGGATTGGGCCTCATGTTGAATATCCACTTTTTAAACCCTCACAGTGACCAAAATTGCCATTTTTGCAGAGTTTTGCTTACTCAAAATCTTCAATTTTGACCAATTTCAGGCACAGAAATGACTTTAAACACACTTATTTTAGTTGAAAAAGTAATAATTCACATCCAACCGTCATTTAAAGTCAAAAGATTAAATGTTAAAATTTCATCAATATTGACCATTTTTTCAACATTCGACTGGTCCGGGGTCATCGTTTTTCATCAGAAAATTGATTTTTTGGATTCTACCCAAAATGATTCAAAATGTCATTTGGATCGGGCCTCATGTTGAATAACCACTTTTTAAACCCTCACAGTGACCAAAATTGCCATTTTTACAGAGTTTTGCTTACTCAAAATCTTCAATTTTGACCAATTTCAGGCACAGAAATTACTTTAAACACACTTATTTTAGTTGAAAAAGTAATAACTCACTTCCAACCTTCATTTAAACTCAAAAGATTAAATGTTAAAATTTCATCAATATTGACAATTTTTTCAACGTTCGACTGGTCCGGGGTCATCGTTTTTCATCAGAAAATGGATTTTTTGGACTCTACCAAAAATGATTCAAAATGTCATTTGGATCGGGCCTCATGTTGAATAACCACTTTTTAAACCCTCACAGTGACCAAAATTGCCATTTTTTCAGAGTTTTGCTTACTCAAAATTTTCAATTTTGACCAATTTCAGGCACAGAAATGACTTTAAACACACTTATTTTCGTTGAAAAAGTAATAATTCACATCCAACCGTCATTTAAAGTCAAAAGATTAAATGTTAAAATTTCATCAATATTGACCATTTTTTCAACGTTCGACTGGTCCGGGGTCATCGTTTTCCATCAGAAAATGATTTTTTGGACTCTACCAAAAATGATTCAAAATGTCATTTGGATCGGGCCTCATGTTGAATAACCACTTTTTAAACCCTCACAGTGACCAAAATTGCCATTTTTACAGAGTTTTGCTTACTCAAAATCTTCAATTTTGACCAATTTCAGGCACGGAAATGACTTTAAACACACTTATTTTAGTTGAAAAAGTAATAACTCACATCCAACCTTCATTTAAAGTCAAAAGATTAAATGTTAAAATTTCATCAATATTGACCATTTTTTCAACGTTCGACTGGTCCGGGGTCATCGTTTTTCATCAGAAAATTGATTTTTTGGACTCTACCAAAAATGATTCAAAATGTCATTTGGATTGGGCCTCATGTTGAATATCCACTTTTTAAACCCTCACAGTGACCAAAATTGCCATTTTTGCAGAGTTTTGCTTACTCAAAATCTTCAATTTTGACCAATTTCAGGCACAGAAATGACTTTAAACACACTTATTTTCATCTCCATCTCCATCTCCTTTGCAGAATTCAAGAAAGGAAATGGAGAAAAACTTATGATGAAGCCTCTAGACTACTTTACATACAGAAGAGGAAATTATATCTCTCCAACATCAAAGCTGCTAAAAAAGAATATTTCACTAAAGCCATAGAGGATGCCCAACAAAAACAGCAAACCATCTTTTCCATTGTTAAGTCCTTTACCCATCCTAAAGCCCTAGTACCCGAAATTCCCCCATCCCAAACTTTATGCAATCAAATTGCTGATTTTTTCACAGATAAAATCATCAAGATTCAGAAGGATTTTCCCCAACCCACTTTTACTACCCATGAAGCTGGCACAAATTTTTCCACTCTGGCCAATTTTCCACAAATTTCGCTTCAACAAACCCGGAAGGCAATTCTTGCCTGTAAATCCGGAGCTCCTACAGACTCATGCCCCCCTAGTATCCTTCATCATTTTATTGAAGCTGTAAACCCCATAATCAATGCCATCATTAATGAATCTTTCACTTCAGGCATTGTACCTGACGACTGGAAAAAGGCCATTGTAAAACCCTTAATGAAGAAGCAGAACAAATCCCCCACTGATCTCACTAATATGCGCCCGATCTCGCTATTACCTGCCTTAGGTAAAATTGCTGAACAATTAGTGTACGGGGTGTTAAAAACTCATGTAGAAAACAACCAGGTTCTGCACCCACAACAGTCAGGCTTCCGCCCTGGCCATTCCACAGAGACTGCCTTGATAGAATTATCAGACTCTATTAAGTTCTTGCAGGATGAGGGGAGACAGGTGGTACTCATCCTGCTCGACCTAACAGCCGCATTCGACACCATCTCACACGCCATTCTTATCAACAGAATGCGGGAGATTGGCGTGGCAGACACTGCGCTGGCATGGTTAGTTTCGTTTTTATCTAACAGATCGCAAACGATTGCACTAGGCCCCTTTAAATCCAGCGAGAGATCCATCACATCAGGAGTTCCCCAGGGGTCCATACTCAGTCCCCTTTTTTTTTTTTTTAATATCTACATGGCCCCCCTCCTTGTAGTGATCGAATCCCATGGAATCCTCGCCACATCGTACGCTGACGACACTCAATTGGTCGTCACTATTGACAGGAAATGTCCTGACGCTGAACATAGATTCCAGAACTGCCTCTCAGAGGTCTTTTTATGGCTAAATAAAAATCATCTCAGATGCAACAGCGCAAAGACCGAAATAATACCTCTAGGAAAAGACGTATCCTTCTGCCCAAAAGATTGGTGGCCTAAAAATTCAGAAGCCCCTCCGAGCGCTGTATCCTCGGCACGCAACCTTGGCATTCAATTTGATACATCCCTTTCATTTGATGATCATGTCCGCATCACTGCTGGATGCTGTTTTAGTCTCATCAGATCATTGAAGAAATTCTTCGACTTCCTCCCCATTACAGCCAGAAAATCAGTCGTGGTTGCTTTAATTCTCTCCCGACTTGATTATTGTAATGGATTGATGGCAGGATTGAAGAAGTCTACTCTTAGAAAACTTCAAAGCATCCAACACGCCGCTGCCAGACTTGTGCTTAAACTTCCCAGAAGATCCTCTGCCTCAGCAGCCCTCAATGTCCTCCATTGGCTACCACTCCACAAAAGAATCTTGTTCAAACTTTTACTGACTCTATACAAAGCAACCAGGAAAACAGGTCCCCTCTACTTCTCCAAGCGTTTCACCTATTACAATCCACTACGCTGTTTAAGATCCTCAGGGACCAATCTTGTTATAATTCCAAGATTTAAGTTAAAAACCAAGGGGGGAAAAACCTTTTCCTTCCTGGCTGCCAGAGCCTGGAACAGCCTCCCTGTTAATCTCAGGCAAGCTGAAACTGAACCCCACTTCAGGAAACTTCTGAAAACCTGGGTGTTCCAGCAATCTGACACTTCAGTCCTAGCAGCTATATGATCTTCTTTACTTCCTCGTTCCCAACTATCTTCTGCTTGCTTAGCGCCAAGATGCTCCTCCCGGAGCGATAGCCGCGCTTTACAAAATTCCATAAATATCAAATATCAAATTTTCGTTGAAAAAGTAATAATTCACATCCAACCGTCATTTTAAGTCAAAAGATTAAATGTTAAAATTTCATCAATATTGACCATTTTTTCAACGTTCGACTGGTCCGGGGTCATCGTTTTTCATCAGAAAATTGATTTTTTGGACTCCACCAAAAATGATTCAAAATGTCATTTGGATCGGGCCTCATGTTGAATAACCACTTTTTAAACCCTCACAGTGACCAAAATTGCCATTTTTACAGAGTTTTGCTTACTCAAAATCTTCAATTTTGACCAATTTCAGGCACAGAAATGACTTTAAACACACTTATTTTAGTTGAAAAAGTAATAATTCACATCCAACCGTCATTTTAAGTCAAAAGATTAAATGTTAAAATTTCATCAATATTGACCATTTTTTCAACGTTCGACTGGTCCGGGGTCATCGTTTTTCATCAGAAAATGGATTTTTTGGACTCTACCAAAAATGATTCAAAATGTTATTTGGATTGGGCCTCATGTTGAATATACACTTTTTAAACCCTCACAGTGACCAAAATTGCCATTTTTACAGAGTTTTGCTTACTCAAAATCTTCAATTTTGACCAATTTCAGGCACAGAAATGACTTTAAACACACTTATTTTAGTTGAAAAAGTAATAATTCACATCCAACCGTAATTTAAAGTCAAAAGATTAAATGTTCAAATTTCATCAATATTGACAATTTTTTCAACGTTCGACTGGTCCGGGGTCATCGTTTTCGATCAGAAAATGATTTTTTGGACTCTACCAAAAATTATTCAAAATGTCATTTGGATCGGGCCTCATGTTGAATAACCACTTTTTAAACCCTCACAGTGACCAAAATTGGCATTTTTACAGTTTTGCTTTCTCAAAATCTTCAATTTTGACCAATTTCAGGCACAGAAATGACTTTAAACACACTTATTTTAGTTGAAAAAGTAATAATTCACATCCAACCGTCATTTAAAGTCAAAAGATTAAATGTTAAAATTTCATCAATATTGACCATTTTTTCAATGTTCGACTGGTCCGGGGTCATCGTTTTTCATCAGAAAATTGATTTTTTGGACTCTGTCAAAAATGATTCAAAATGTCTTTTGGATCGGGTCTCATATTGAATAACCACTTTTTAAACCCTCACATTGACCAAATTTGCCATTTTTACAGACTTTTGCTTACTCAAAATCTTCAATTTTGACCAATTTCAGGCACAGAAATGACTTTAAACACACTTATTTTAGTTGAAAAAGTAATAATTCACATCCAACTGTCATTTTAAGTCAAAAGATTAAATGTTAAAATTTCATCAATATTGACCATTTTTTCAACGTTCGACTGGTCCGGGGTCATCGTTTTTCATCAGAAAATTGATTTTTTGGACTCTACCAAAAATGATTCAAAATGTTATTTGGATTGGGCCTCATGTTGAATATCCACTTTTTAAACCCTCACATTGACCAAATTTGCCATTTTTACAGACTTTTGCTTACTCAAAATCTTCAATTTTGACCAATTTCAGGCACAGAAATGACTTTAAACACACTTATTTTAGTTGAAAAAGTAATAATTCACATCCAACCGTCATTTAAAGTCAAAAGATTAAATGTTAAAATTTCATCAATATTGACCATTTTTTCAACATTCGACTGGTCCGGGGTCATCGTTTTTCATCAGAAAATTGATTTTTTGGATTCTACCAAAAATGATTCAAAATGTCATTTGGATCGGGCCTCATGTTGAATAACCACTTTTTAAACCCTCACAGTGACCAAAATTGCCATTTTTACAGAGTTTTGCTTACTCAAAATCTTCAATTTTTACCAATTTCAGGCACAGAAATGACTTTAAACACACTTATTTTAGTTGGAAAAGTAATAACTCACATCCAACCTTCATTTAAACTCAAAAGATTAAATGTTAAAATTTCATCAATATTGACCATTTTTTCAACGTTCGACTGGTCCGGGGTCATCGTTTTTCATCAGAAAATTGATTTTTTGGACTCCACCAAAAATGATTCAAAATGTCATTTGGATCGGGCCTCATGTTGAATAACCACTTTTTAAACCCTCACAGTGACCAAAATTGCCATTTTTACAGAGTTTTGCTTACTCAAAATCTTCAATTTTGACCAATTTCAGGCACAGAAATGACTTTAAACACACTTATTTTAGTTGAAAAAGTAATAATTCACATCCAACCATCATTTTAAGTCAAAAGATTAAATGTTAAAATTTCATCAATATTGACCATTTTTTCAATGTTCGACTGGTCCGGGGTCATCGTTTTTCATCAGAAAATTGATTTTTTGGACTCTACCAAAAATGATTCAAAATGTTATTTGGATTGGGCCTCATGTTGAATATCCACTTTTTAAACCCTCACAGTGACCAAAATTGCCATTTTTACAGAGTTTTGCTTACTCAAAATCTTAAATTTTGACCAATTTCAGGCACAGAAATGACTTTAAACACACTTATTTTAGTTGAAAAAGTAATAATTCACATCCAACCGTAATTTAAAGTCAAAAGATTAAATGTTAAAATTTCATCAATATTGACCATTTTTTCAACGTTCGAATGGTCCGGGGTCATCGTTTTTCATCAGAAAATGGATTTTTTGGACTCTACCAAAAATGATTCAAAATGTCATTTGGATCGGGCCTCATGTTGAATAACCACTTTTTAAACCCTCACAGTGACCAAAATTGCCATTTTTTCTGAGTTTTGCTTACTCAAAATTTTCAATTTTGACCAATTTCAGGCACAGAAATGACTTTAAACACACTTATTTTCGTTGAAAAAGTAATAATTCACATCCAACCGTCATTTAAAGTCAAAAGATTAAATGTTAAAATTTCATCAATATTGACCATTTTTTCAATGTTCGACTGGTCCGGGGTCATCGTTTTTCATCAGAAAATTGATTTTTTGGACTCTGTCAAAAATGATTCAAAATGTCTTTTGGATCGGGTCTCATATTGAATAACCACTTTTTAAACCCTCACATTGACCAAATTTGCCATTTTTACAGACTTTTGCTTACTCAAAATCTTCAATTTTGACCAATTTCAGGCACAGAAATGACTTTAAACACACTTATTTTAGTTGAAAAAGTAATAATTCACATCCAACCGTCATTTAAAGTCAAAAGATTAAATGTTAAAATTTCATCAATATTGACCATTTTTTCAACATTAGACTGGTCCGGGTCATCGTTTTTCATCAGAAAATTGATTTTTTTGGATTCTACCAAAAATGATTCAAAATGTCATTTGGATCGGGCCTCATGTTGAATAACCACTTTTTAAACCCTCACAGTGACCAAAATTGCCATTTTTACAGAGTTTTGCTTACTCAAAATTTTCAATTTTGACCAATTTCAGGCACAGAAATGACTTTAAACACACTTATTTTCGTTGAAAAAGTAATAATTCACATCCAACCTTCATTTAAACTCAAAAGATTAAATGTTAAAATTTCATCAATATTGACCATTTTTTCAACGTTCGACTGGTCCGGGGTCATCGTTTTTCATCAGAAAATGGATTTTTTGGACTCTACCAAAAATGATTCAAAATGTTATTTGGATTGGGCCTCATGTTGAATAACCACTTTTTAAACCCTCACAGTGACCAAAATTGGCATTTTTACAGTTTTGCTTTCTCAAAATCTTCAATTTTGACCAATTTCAGGCACAGAAATGACTTTAAACACACTTATTTTAGTTGAAAAAGTAATAATTCACATCCAACCGTCATTTAAAGTCAAAAGATTAAATGTTAAAATTTCATCAATATTGACCATTTTTTCAATGTTCGACTGGTCCGGGGTCATCGTTTTTCATCAGAAAATTGATTTTTTGGACTCTGTCAAAAATGATTCAAAATGTCTTTTGGATCGGGTCTCATATTGAATAACCACTTTTTAAACCCTCACATTGACCAAATTTGCCATTTTTACAGACTTTTGCTTACTCAAAATCTTCAATTTTGACCAATTTCAGGCACAGAAATGACTTTAAACACACTTATTTTAGTTGAAAAAGTAATAATTCACATCCAACCGTCATTTAAAGTCAAAAGATTAAATGTTAAAATTTCATCAATATTGACCATTTTTTCAACATTCGACTGGTCCGGGGTCATCGTTTTTCATCAGAAAATTGATTTTTTGGATTCTACCAAAAATGATTCAAAATGTCATTTGGATCGGGCCTCATGTTGAATAACCACTTTTTAAACCCTCACAGTGACCAAAATTGCCATTTTTACAGAGTTTTGCTTACTCAAAATCTTCAATTTTGACCAATTTCAGGCACAGAAATTACTTTAAACACACTTATTTTAGTTGAAAAAGTAATAACTCACATCCAACCTTCATTTAAACTCAAAAGATTAAATGTTAAAATTTCATCAATATTGACAATTTTTTCAACGTTCGACTGGTCCGGGGTCATCGTTTTTCATCAGAAAATGGATTTTTTGGACTCTACCAAAAATGATTCAAAATGTCATTTGGATCGGGCCTCATGTTGAATAACCACTTTTTAAACCCTCACAGTGACCAAAATTGCCATTTTTTCAGAGTTTTGCTTACTCAAAATCTTCAATTTTGACCAATTTCAGGCACAGAAATGACTTTAAACACACTTATTTTCGTTGAAAAAGTAATAATTCACATCCAACCGTCATTTAAAATCAAAAGATTAAATGTTAAAATTTCATCAATATTGACCATTTTTTCAACGTTCGACTGGTCCGGGGTCATCGTTTTCCATCAGAAAATGATTTTTTGGACTCTACCAAAAATGATTCAAAATGTCATTTGGATCGGGCCTCATGTTGAATAACCACTTTTTAAACCCTCACAGTGACCAAAATTGCCATTTTTACAGAGTTTTGCTTACTCAAAATCTTCAATTTTGACCAATTTCAGGCACAGAAATTACTTTAAACACACTTATTTTAGTTGAAAAAGTAATAACTCACATCCAACCTTCATTTAAAGTCAAAAGATTAAATGTTAAAATTTCATCAATATTGACCATTTTTTCAACGTTCGACTGGTCCGGGGTCATCGTTTTTCATCAGAAAATTGATTTTTTGGACTCTACCAAAAATGATTCAAAATGTCATTTGGATTGGGCCTCATGTTGAATATCCACTTTTTAAACCCTCACAGTGACCAAAATTGCCATTTTTGCAGAGTTTTGCTTACTCAAAATCTTCAATTTTGACCAATTTCAGGCACAGAAATGACTTTAAACACACTTATTTTAGTTGAAAAAGTAATAATTCACATCCAACCGTCATTTAAAGTCAAAAGATTAAATGTTAAAATTTCATCAATATTGACCATTTTTTCAACATTCGACTGGTCCGGGGTCATCGTTTTTCATCAGAAAATTGATTTTTTGGATTCTACCCAAAATGATTCAAAATGTCATTTGGATCGGGCCTCATGTTGAATAACCACTTTTTAAACCCTCACAGTGACCAAAATTGCCATTTTTACAGAGTTTTGCTTACTCAAAATCTTCAATTTTGACCAATTTCAGGCACAGAAATTACTTTAAACACACTTATTTTAGTTGAAAAAGTAATAACTCACTTCCAACCTTCATTTAAACTCAAAAGATTAAATGTTAAAATTTCATCAATATTGACAATTTTTTCAACGTTCGACTGGTCCGGGGTCATCGTTTTTCATCAGAAAATGGATTTTTTGGACTCTACCAAAAATTATTCAAAATGTCATTTGGATCGGGCCTCATGTTGAATAACCACTTTTTAAACCCTCACAGTGACCAAAATTGCCATTTTTTCAGAGTTTTGCTTACTCAAAATTTTCAATTTTGACCAATTTCAGGCACAGAAATGACTTTAAACACACTTATTTTCGTTGAAAAAGTAATAATTCACATCCAACCGTCATTTAAAGTCAAAAGATTAAATGTTAAAATTTCATCAATATTGACCATTTTTTCAACGTTCGACTGGTCCGGGGTCATCGTTTTCCATCAGAAAATGATTTTTTGGACTCTACCAAAAATGATTCAAAATGTCATTTGGATCGGGCCTCATGTTGAATAACCACTTTTTAAACCCTCACAGTGACCAAAATTGCCATTTTTACAGAGTTTTGCTTACTCAAAATCTTCAATTTTGACCAATTTCAGGCACGGAAATGACTTTAAACACACTTATTTTAGTTGAAAAAGTAATAACTCACATCCAACCTTCATTTAAAGTCAAAAGATTAAATGTTAAAATTTCATCAATATTGACCATTTTTTCAACGTTCGACTGGTCCGGGGTCATCGTTTTTCATCAGAAAATTGATTTTTTGGACTCTACCAAAAATGATTCAAAATGTCATTTGGATTGGGCCTCATGTTGAATATCCACTTTTTAAACCCTCACAGTGACCAAAATTGCCATTTTTGCAGAGTTTTGCTTACTCAAAATCTTCAATTTTGACCAATTTCAGGCACAGAAATGACTTTAAACACACTTATTTTCATCTCCATCTCCATCTCCTTTGCAGAATTCAAGAAAGGAAATGGAGAAAAACTTATGATGAAGCCTCTAGACTACTTTACATACAGCAGAGGAAATTATATCTCTCCAACATCAAAGCTGCTAAAAAAGAATATTTCACTAAAGCCATAGAGGATGCCCAACAAAAACAGCAAACCATCTTTTCCATTGTTAAGTCCTTTACCCATCCTAAAGCCCTAGTACCCGAAATTCCCCCATCCCAAACTTTATGCAATCAAATTGCTGATTTTTTCACAGATAAAATCATCAAGATTCAGAAGGATTTTCCCCAACCCACTTTTACTACCCATGAAGCTGGCACAAATTTTTCCACTCTGGCCAATTTTCCACAAATTTCGCTTCAACAAACCCGGAAGGCAATTCTTGCCTGTAAATCCGGAGCTCCTACAGACTCATGCCCCCCTAGTATCCTTCATCATTTTATTGAAGCTGTAAACCCCATAATCAATGCCATCATTAATGAATCTTTCACTTCAGGCATTGTACCTGACGACTGGAAAAAGGCCATTGTAAAACCCTTAATGAAGAAGCAGAACAAATCCCCCACTGATCTCACTAATATGCGCCCGATCTCGCTATTACCTGCCTTAGGTAAAATTGCTGAACAATTAGTGTACGGGGTGTTAAAAACTCATGTAGAAAACAACCAGGTTCTGCACCCACAACAGTCAGGCTTCCGCCCTGGCCATTCCACAGAGACTGCCTTGATAGAATTATCAGACTCTATTAAGTTCTTGCAGGATGAGGGGAGACAGGTGGTACTCATCCTGCTCGACCTAACAGCCGCATTCGACACCATCTCACACGCCATTCTTATCAACAGAATGCGGGAGATTGGCGTGGCAGACACTGCGCTGGCATGGTTAGTTTCGTTTTTATCTAACAGATCGCAAACGATTGCACTAGGCCCCTTTAAATCCAGCGAGAGATCCATCACATCAGGAGTTCCCCAGGGGTCCATACTCAGTCCCCTTTTTTTTTTTTTTAATATCTACATGGCCCCCCTCCTTGTAGTGATCGAATCCCATGGAATCCTCGCCACATCGTACGCTGACGACACTCAATTGGTCGTCACTATTGACAGGAAATGTCCTGACGCTGAACATAGATTCCAGAACTGCCTCTCAGAGGTCTTTTTATGGCTAAATAAAAATCATCTCAGATGCAACAGCGCAAAGACCGAAATAATACCTCTAGGAAAAGACGTATCCTTCTGCCCAAAAGATTGGTGGCCTAAAAATTCAGAAGCCCCTCCGAGCGCTGTATCCTCGGCACGCAACCTTGGCATTCAATTTGATACATCCCTTTCATTTGATGATCATGTCCGCATCACTGCTGGATGCTGTTTTAGTCTCATCAGATCATTGAAGAAATTCTTCGACTTCCTCCCCATTACAGCCAGAAAATCAGTCGTGGTTGCTTTAATTCTCTCCCGACTTGATTATTGTAATGGATTGATGGCAGGATTGAAGAAGTCTACTCTTAGAAAACTTCAAAGCATCCAACACGCCGCTGCCAGACTTGTGCTTAAACTTCCCAGAAGATCCTCTGCCTCAGCAGCCCTCAATGTCCTCCATTGGCTACCACTCCACAAAAGAATCTTGTTCAAACTTTTACTGACTCTATACAAAGCAACCAGGAAAACAGGTCCCCTCTACTTCTCCAAGCGTTTCACCTATTACAATCCACTACGCTGTTTAAGATCCTCAGGGACCAATCTTGTTATAATTCCAAGATTTAAGTTAAAAACCAAGGGGGGAAAAACCTTTTCCTTCCTGGCTGCCAGAGCCTGGAACAGCCTCCCTGTTAATCTCAGGCAAGCTGAAACTGAACCCCACTTCAGGAAACTTCTGAAAACCTGGGTGTTCCAGCAATCTGACACTTCAGTCCTAGCAGCTATATGATCTTCTTTACTTCCTCGTTCCCAACTATCTTCTGCTTGCTTAGCGCCAAGATGCTCCTCCCGGAGCGATAGCCGCGCTTTACAAAATTCCATAAATATCAAATATCAAATTTTTGTTGAAAAAGTAATAATTCACATCCAACCGTCATTTTAAGTCAAAAGATTAAATGTTAAAATTTCATCAATATTGACCATTTTTTCAACGTTCGACTGGTCCGGGGTCATCGTTTTTCATCAGAAAATTGATTTTTTGGACTCCACCAAAAATGATTCAAAATGTCATTTGGATCGGGCCTCATGTTGAATAACCACTTTTTAAACCCTCACAGTGACCAAAATTGCCATTTTTACAGAGTTTTGCTTACTCAAAATCTTCAATTTTGACCAATTTCAGGCACAGAAATGACTTTAAACACACTTATTTTAGTTGAAAAAGTAATAATTCACATCCAACCGTCATTTTAAGTCAAAAGATTAAATGTTAAAATTTCATCAATATTGACCATTTTTTCAACGTTCGACTGGTCCGGGGTCATCGTTTTTCATCAGAAAATGGATTTTTTGGACTCTACCAAAAATGATTCAAAATGTTATTTGGATTGGGCCTCATGTTGAATATCCACTTTTTAAACCCTCACAGTGACCAAAATTGCCATTTTTACAGAGTTTTGCTTACTCAAAATCTTCAATTTTGACCAATTTCAGGCACAGAAATGACTTTAAACACACTTATTTTAGTTGAAAAAGTAATAATTCACATCCAACCGTAATTTAAAGTCAAAAGATTAAATGTTAAAATTTCATCAATATTGACAATTTTTTCAACGTTCGACTGGTCCGGGGTCATCGTTTTCGATCAGAAAATGATTTTTTGGACTCTACCAAAAATTATTCAAAATGTCATTTGGATCGGGCCTCATGTTGAATAACCACTTTTTAAACCCTCACAGTGACCAAAATTGGCATTTTTACAGTTTTGCTTTCTCAAAATCTTCAATTTTGACCAATTTCAGGCACAGAAATGACTTTAAACACACTTATTTTAGTTGAAAAAGTAATAATTCACATCCAACCGTCATTTAAAGTCAAAAGATTAAATGTTAAAATTTCATCAATATTGACCATTTTTTCAATGTTCGACTGGTCCGGGGTCATCGTTTTTCATCAGAAAATTGATTTTTTGGACTCTGTCAAAAATGATTCAAAATGTCTTTTGGATCGGGTCTCATATTGAATAACCACTTTTTAAACCCTCACATTGACCAAATTTGCCATTTTTACAGACTTTTGCTTACTCAAAATCTTCAATTTTGACCAATTTCAGGCACAGAAATGACTTTAAACACACTTATTTTAGTTGAAAAAGTAATAATTCACATCCAACCGTCATTTAAAGTCAAAAGATTAAATGTTAAAATTTCATCAATATTGACCATTTTTTCAACATTCGACTGGTCCGGGGTCATCGTTTTTCATCAGAAAATTGATTTTTTGGATTCTACCAAAAATGATTCAAAATGTCATTTGGATCGGGCCTCATGTTGAATAACCACTTTTTAAACCCTCACAGTGACCAAAATTGCCATTTTTACAGAGTTTTGCTTACTCAAAATCTTCAATTTTGACCAATTTCAGGCACAGAAATTACTTTAAACACACTTATTTTAGTTGAAAAAGTAATAACTCACATCCAACCTTCATTTAAACTCAAAAGATTAAATGTTAAAATTTCATCAATATTGACAATTTTTTCAACGTTCGACTGGTCCGGGGTCATCGTTTTTCATCAGAAAATGGATTTTTTGGACTCTACCAAAAATGATTCAAAATGTCATTTGGATCGGGCCTCATGTTGAATAACCACTTTTTAAACCCTCACAGTGACCAAAATTGCCATTTTTTCAGAGTTTTGCTTACTCAAAATTTTCAATTTTGACCAATTTCAGGCACAGAAATGACTTTAAACACACTTATTTTCGTTGAAAAAGTAATAATTCACATCCAACCGTCATTTAAAATCAAAAGATTAAATGTTAAAATTTCATCAATATTGACCATTTTTTCAACGTTCGACTGGTCCGGGGTCATCGTTTTCCATCAGAAAATGATTTTTTGGACTCTACCAAAAATGATTCAAAATGTCATTTGGATCGGGCCTCATGTTGAATAACCACTTTTTAAACCCTCACAGTGACCAAAATTGCCATTTTTACAGAGTTTTGCTTACTCAAAATCTTCAATTTTGACCAATTTCAGGCACAGAAATTACTTTAAACACACTTATTTTAGTTGAAAAAGTAATAACTCACATCCAACCTTCATTTAAAGTCAAAAGATTAAATGTTAAAATTTCATCAATATTGACCATTTTTTCAACGTTCGACTGGTCCGGGGTCATCGTTTTTCATCAGAAAATTGATTTTTTGGACTCTACCAAAAATGATTCAAAATGTCATTTGGATTGGGCCTCATGTTGAATATCCACTTTTTAAACCCTCACAGTGACCAAAATTGCCATTTTTGCAGAGTTTTGCTTACTCAAAATCTTCAATTTTGACCAATTTCAGGCACAGAAATGACTTTAAACACACTTATTTTAGTTGAAAAAGTAATAATTCACATCCAACCGTCATTTAAAGTCAAAAGATTAAATGTTAAAATTTCATCAATATTGACCATTTTTTCAACATTCGACTGGTCCGGGGTCATCGTTTTTCATCAGAAAATTGATTTTTTGGATTCTACCCAAAATGATTCAAAATGTCATTTGGATCGGGCCTCATGTTGAATAACCACTTTTTAAACCCTCACAGTGACCAAAATTGCCATTTTTACAGAGTTTTGCTTACTCAAAATCTTCAATTTTGACCAATTTCAGGCACAGAAATTACTTTAAACACACTTATTTTAGTTGAAAAAGTAATAACTCACTTCCAACCTTCATTTAAACTCAAAAGATTAAATGTTAAAATTTCATCAATATTGACAATTTTTTCAACGTTCGACTGGTCCGGGGTCATCGTTTTTCATCAGAAAATGGATTTTTTGGACTCTACCAAAAATGATTCAAAATGTCATTTGGATCGGGCCTCATGTTGAATAACCACTTTTTAAACCCTCACAGTGACCAAAATTGCCATTTTTTCAGAGTTTTGCTTACTCAAAATTTTCAATTTTGACCAATTTCAGGCACAGAAATGACTTTAAACACACTTATTTTCGTTGAAAAAGTAATAATTCACATCCAACCGTCATTTAAAGTCAAAAGATTAAATGTTAAAATTTCATCAATATTGACCATTTTTTCAACGTTCGACTGGTCCGGGGTCATCGTTTTCCATCAGAAAATGATTTTTTGGACTCTACCAAAAATGATTCAAAATGTCATTTGGATCGGGCCTCATGTTGAATAACCACTTTTTAAACCCTCACAGTGACCAAAATTGCCATTTTTACAGAGTTTTGCTTACTCAAAATCTTCAATTTTGACCAATTTCAGGCACGGAAATGACTTTAAACACACTTATTTTAGTTGAAAAAGTAATAACTCACATCCAACCTTCATTTAAAGTCAAAAGATTAAATGTTAAAATTTCATCAATATTGACCATTTTTTCAACGTTCGACTGGTCCGGGGTCATCGTTTTTCATCAGAAAATTGATTTTTTGGACTCTACCAAAAATGATTCAAAATGTCATTTGGATTGGGCCTCATGTTGAATATCCACTTTTTAAACCCTCACAGTGACCAAAATTGCCATTTTTGCAGAGTTTTGCTTACTCAAAATCTTCAATTTTGACCAATTTCAGGCACAGAAATGACTTTAAACACACTTATTTTCATCTCCATCTCCATCTCCTTTGCAGAATTCAAGAAAGGAAATGGAGAAAAACTTATGATGAAGCCTCTAGACTACTTTACATACAGCAGAGGAAATTATATCTCTCCAACATCAAAGCTGCTAAAAAAGAATATTTCACTAAAGCCATAGAGGATGCCCAACAAAAACAGCAAACCATCTTTTCCATTGTTAAGTCCTTTACCCATCCTAAAGCCCTAGTACCCGAAATTCCCCCATCCCAAACTTTATGCAATCAAATTGCTGATTTTTTCACAGATAAAATCATCAAGATTCAGAAGGATTTTCCCCAACCCACTTTTACTACCCATGAAGCTGGCACAAATTTTTCCACTCTGGCCAATTTTCCACAAATTTCGCTTCAACAAACCCGGAAGGCAATTCTTGCCTGTAAATCCGGAGCTCCTACAGACTCATGCCCCCCTAGTATCCTTCATCATTTTATTGAAGCTGTAAACCCCATAATCAATGCCATCATTAATGAATCTTTCACTTCAGGCATTGTACCTGACGACTGGAAAAAGGCCATTGTAAAACCCTTAATGAAGAAGCAGAACAAATCCCCCACTGATCTCACTAATATGCGCCCGATCTCGCTATTACCTGCCTTAGGTAAAATTGCTGAACAATTAGTGTACGGGGTGTTAAAAACTCATGTAGAAAACAACCAGGTTCTGCACCCACAACAGTCAGGCTTCCGCCCTGGCCATTCCACAGAGACTGCCTTGATAGAATTATCAGACTCTATTAAGTTCTTGCAGGATGAGGGGAGACAGGTGGTACTCATCCTGCTCGACCTAACAGCCGCATTCGACACCATCTCACACGCCATTCTTATCAACAGAATGCGGGAGATTGGCGTGGCAGACACTGCGCTGGCATGGTTAGTTTCGTTTTTATCTAACAGATCGCAAACGATTGCACTAGGCCCCTTTAAATCCAGCGAGAGATCCATCACATCAGGAGTTCCCCAGGGGTCCATACTCAGTCCCCTTTTTTTTTTTTTTAATATCTACATGGCCCCCCTCCTTGTAGTGATCGAATCCCATGGAATCCTCGCCACATCGTACGCTGACGACACTCAATTGGTCGTCACTATTGACAGGAAATGTCCTGACGCTGAACATAGATTCCAGAACTGCCTCTCAGAGGTCTTTTTATGGCTAAATAAAAATCATCTCAGATGCAACAGCGCAAAGACCGAAATAATACCTCTAGGAAAAGACGTATCCTTCTGCCCAAAAGATTGGTGGCCTAAAAATTCAGAAGCCCCTCCGAGCGCTGTATCCTCGGCACGCAACCTTGGCATTCAATTTGATACATCCCTTTCATTTGATGATCATGTCCGCATCACTGCTGGATGCTGTTTTAGTCTCATCAGATCATTGAAGAAATTCTTCGACTTCCTCCCCATTACAGCCAGAAAATCAGTCGTGGTTGCTTTAATTCTCTCCCGACTTGATTATTGTAATGGATTGATGGCAGGATTGAAGAAGTCTACTCTTAGAAAACTTCAAAGCATCCAACACGCCGCTGCCAGACTTGTGCTTAAACTTCCCAGAAGATCCTCTGCCTCAGCAGCCCTCAATGTCCTCCATTGGCTACCACTCCACAAAAGAATCTTGTTCAAACTTTTACTGACTGTATACAAAGCAACCAGGAAAACAGGTCCCCTCTACTTCTCCAAGCGTTTCACCTATTACAATCCACTACGCTGTTTAAGATCCTCAGGGACCAATCTTGTTATAATTCCAAGATTTAAGTTAAAAACCAAGGGGGGAAAAACCTTTTCCTTCCTGGCTGCCAGAGCCTGGAACAGCCTCCCTGTTAATCTCAGGCAAGCTGAAACTGAACCCCACTTCAGGAAACTTCTGAAAACCTGGGTGTTCCAGCAATCTGACACTTCAGTCCTAGCAGCTATATGATCTTCTTTACTTCCTCGTTCCCAACTATCTTCTGCTTGCTTAGCGCCAAGATGCTCCTCCCGGAGCGATAGCCGCGCTTTACAAAATTCCATAAATATCAAATATCAAATTTTTGTTGAAAAAGTAATAATTCACATCCAACCGTCATTTTAAGTCAAAAGATTAAATGTTAAAATTTCATCAATATTGACCATTTTTTCAACGTTCGACTGGTCCGGGGTCATCGTTTTTCATCAGAAAATTGATTTTTTGGACTCCACCAAAAATGATTCAAAATGTCATTTGGATCGGGCCTCATGTTGAATAACCACTTTTTAAACCCTCACAGTGACCAAAATTGCCATTTTTACAGAGTTTTGCTTACTCAAAATCTTCAATTTTGACCAATTTCAGGCACAGAAATGACTTTAAACACACTTATTTTAGTTGAAAAAGTAATAATTCACATCCAACCGTCATTTTAAGTCAAAAGATTAAATGTTAAAATTTCATCAATATTGACCATTTTTTCAACGTTCGACTGGTCCGGGGTCATCGTTTTTCATCAGAAAATTGATTTTTTGGACTCTACCAAAAATGATTCAAAATGTTATTTGGATTGGGCCTCATGTTGAATATCCACTTTTTAAACCCTCACAGTGACCAAAATTGCCATTTTTACAGAGTTTTGCTTACTCAAAATCTTCAATTTTGACCAATTTCAGGCACAGAAATGACTTTAAACACACTTATTTTAGTTGAAAAAGTAATAATTCACATCCAACCGTAATTTAAAGTCAAAAGATTAAATGTTAAAATTTCATCAATATTGACAATTTTTTCAACGTTCGACTGGTCCGGGGTCATCGTTTTCGATCAGAAAATGATTTTTTGGACTCTACCAAAAATTATTCAAAATGTCATTTGGATCGGGCCTCATGTTGAATAACCACTTTTTAAACCCTCACAGTGACCAAAATTGGCATTTTTACAGTTTTGCTTTCTCAAAATCTTCAATTTTGACCAATTTCAGGCACAGAAATGACTTTAAACACACTTATTTTAGTTGAAAAAGTAATAATTCACATCCAACCGTCATTTAAAGTCAAAAGATTAAATGTTAAAATTTCATCAATATTGACCATTTTTTCAATGTTCGACTGGTCCGGGGTCATCGTTTTTCATCAGAAAATTGATTTTTTGGACTCTGTCAAAAATGATTCAAAATGTCTTTTGGATCGGGTCTCATATTGAATAACCACTTTTTAAACCCTCACATTGACCAAATTTGCCATTTTTACAGACTTTTGCTTACTCAAAATCTTCAATTTTGACCAATTTCAGGCACAGAAATGACTTTAAACACACTTATTTTAGTTGAAAAAGTAATAATTCACATCCAACCGTCATTTTAAGTCAAAAGATTAAATGTTAAAATTTCATCAATATTGACCATTTTTTCAACGTTCGACTGGTCCGGGGTCATCGTTTTTCATCAGAAAATTGATTTTTTGGACTCTACCAAAAATGATTCAAAATGTTATTTGGATTGGGCCTCATGTTGAATATCCACTTTTTAAACCCTCACATTGACCAAATTTGCCATTTTTACAGACTTTTGCTTACTCAAAATCTTCAATTTTGACCAATTTCAGGCACAGAAATGACTTTAAACACACTTATTTTAGTTGAAAAAGTAATAATTCACATCCAACCGTCATTTAAAGTCAAAAGATTAAATGTTAAAATTTCATCAATATTGACCATTTTTTCAACATTCGACTGGTCCGGGGTCATCGTTTTTCATCAGAAAATTGATTTTTTGGATTCTACCAAAAATGATTCAAAATGTCATTTGGATCGGGCCTCATGTTGAATAACCACTTTTTAAACCCTCACAGTGACCAAAATTGGCATTTTTACAGTTTTGCTTTCTCAAAATCTTCAATTTTGACCAATTTCAGGCACAGAAATGACTTTAAACACACTTATTTTAGTTGAAAAAGTAATAATTCACATCCAACCGTCATTTAAAGTCAAAAGATTAAATGTTAAAATTTCATCAATATTGACCATTTTTTCAATGTTCGACTGGTCCGGGGTCATCGTTTTTCATCAGAAAATTGATTTTTTGGACTCTGTCAAAAATGATTCAAAATGTCTTTTGGATCGGGTCTCATATTGAATAACCACTTTTTAAACCCTCACATTGACCAAATTTGCCATTTTTACAGACTTTTGCTTACTCAAAATCTTCAATTTTGACCAATTTCAGGCACAGAAATGACTTTAAACACACTTATTTTAGTTGAAAAAGTAATAATTCACATCCAACCGTCATTTAAAGTCAAAAGATTAAATGTTAAAATTTCATCAATATTGACCATTTTTTCAACATTCGACTGGTCCGGGGTCATCGTTTTTCATCAGAAAATTGATTTTTTGGATTCTACCAAAAATGATTCAAAATGTCATTTGGATCGGGCCTCATGTTGAATAACCACTTTTTAAACCCTCACAGTGACCAAAATTGCCATTTTTACAGAGTTTTGCTTACTCAAAATCTTCAATTTTGACCAATTTCAGGCACAGAAATTACTTTAAACACACTTATTTTAGTTGAAAAAGTAATAACTCACATCCAACCTTCATTTAAACTCAAAAGATTAAATGTTAAAATTTCATCAATATTGACAATTTTTTCAACGTTCGACTGGTCCGGGGTCATCGTTTTTCATCAGAAAATGGATTTTTTGGACTCTACCAAAAATGATTCAAAATGTCATTTGGATCGGGCCTCATGTTGAATAACCACTTTTTAAACCCTCACAGTGACCAAAATTGCCATTTTTTCAGAGTTTTGCTTACTCAAAATTTTCAATTTTGACCAATTTCAGGCACAGAAATGACTTTAAACACACTTATTTTCGTTGAAAAAGTAATAATTCACATCCAACCGTCATTTAAAATCAAAAGATTAAATGTTAAAATTTCATCAATATTGACCATTTTTTCAACGTTCGACTGGTCCGGGGTCATCGTTTTCCATCAGAAAATGATTTTTTGGACTCTACCAAAAATGATTCAAAATGTCATTTGGATCGGGCCTCATGTTGAATAACCACTTTTTAAACCCTCACAGTGACCAAAATTGCCATTTTTACAGAGTTTTGCTTACTCAAAATCTTCAATTTTGACCAATTTCAGGCACAGAAATTACTTTAAACACACTTATTTTAGTTGAAAAAGTAATAACTCACATCCAACCTTCATTTAAAGTCAAAAGATTAAATGTTAAAATTTCATCAATATTGACCATTTTTTCAACGTTCGACTGGTCCGGGGTCATCGTTTTTCATCAGAAAATTGATTTTTTGGACTCTACCAAAAATGATTCAAAATGTCATTTGGATTGGGCCTCATGTTGAATATCCACTTTTTAAACCCTCACAGTGACCAAAATTGCCATTTTTGCAGAGTTTTGCTTACTCAAAATCTTCAATTTTGACCAATTTCAGGCACAGAAATGACTTTAAACACACTTATTTTAGTTGAAAAAGTAATAATTCACATCCAACCGTCATTTAAAGTCAAAAGATTAAATGTTAAAATTTCATCAATATTGACCATTTTTTCAACATTCGACTGGTCCGGGGTCATCGTTTTTCATCAGAAAATTGATTTTTTGGATTCTACCCAAAATGATTCAAAATGTCATTTGGATCGGGCCTCATGTTGAATAACCACTTTTTAAACCCTCACAGTGACCAAAATTGCCATTTTTACAGAGTTTTGCTTACTCAAAATCTTCAATTTTGACCAATTTCAGGCACAGAAATTACTTTAAACACACTTATTTTAGTTGAAAAAGTAATAACTCACTTCCAACCTTCATTTAAACTCAAAAGATTAAATGTTAAAATTTCATCAATATTGACAATTTTTTCAACGTTCGACTGGTCCGGGGTCATCGTTTTTCATCAGAAAATGGATTTTTTGGACTCTACCAAAAATGATTCAAAATGTCATTTGGATCGGGCCTCATGTTGAATAACCACTTTTTAAACCCTCACAGTGACCAAAATTGCCATTTTTTCAGAGTTTTGCTTACTCAAAATTTTCAATTTTGACCAATTTCAGGCACAGAAATGACTTTAAACACACTTATTTTCGTTGAAAAAGTAATAATTCACATCCAACCGTCATTTAAAGTCAAAAGATTAAATGTTAAAATTTCATCAATATTGACCATTTTTTCAACGTTCGACTGGTCCGGGGTCATCGTTTTCCATCAGAAAATGATTTTTTGGACTCTACCAAAAATGATTCAAAATGTCATTTGGATCGGGCCTCATGTTGAATAACCACTTTTTAAACCCTCACAGTGACCAAAATTGCCATTTTTACAGAGTTTTGCTTACTCAAAATCTTCAATTTTGACCAATTTCAGGCACGGAAATGACTTTAAACACACTTATTTTAGTTGAAAAAGTAATAACTCACATCCAACCTTCATTTAAAGTCAAAAGATTAAATGTTAAAATTTCATCAATATTGACCATTTTTTCAACGTTCGACTGGTCCGGGGTCATCGTTTTTCATCAGAAAATTGATTTTTTGGACTCTACCAAAAATGATTCAAAATGTCATTTGGATTGGGCCTCATGTTGAATATCCACTTTTTAAACCCTCACAGTGACCAAAATTGCCATTTTTGCAGAGTTTTGCTTACTCAAAATCTTCAATTTTGACCAATTTCAGGCACAGAAATGACTTTAAACACACTTATTTTCATCTCCATCTCCATCTCCTTTGCAGAATTCAAGAAAGGAAATGGAGAAAAACTTATGATGAAGCCTCTAGACTACTTTACATACAGCAGAGGAAATTATATCTCTCCAACATCAAAGCTGCTAAAAAAGAATATTTCACTAAAGCCATAGAGGATGCCCAACAAAAACAGCAAACCATCTTTTCCATTGTTAAGTCCTTTACCCATCCTAAAGCCCTAGTACCCGAAATTCCCCCATCCCAAACTTTATGCAATCAAATTGCTGATTTTTTCACAGATAAAATCATCAAGATTCAGAAGGATTTTCCCCAACCCACTTTTACTACCCATGAAGCTGGCACAAATTTTTCCACTCTGGCCAATTTTCCACAAATTTCGCTTCAACAAACCCGGAAGGCAATTCTTGCCTGTAAATCCGGAGCTCCTACAGACTCATGCCCCCCTAGTATCCTTCATCATTTTATTGAAGCTGTAAACCCCATAATCAATGCCATCATTAATGAATCTTTCACTTCAGGCATTGTACCTGACGACTGGAAAAAGGCCATTGTAAAACCCTTAATGAAGAAGCAGAACAAATCCCCCACTGATCTCACTAATATGCGCCCGATCTCGCTATTACCTGCCTTAGGTAAAATTGCTGAACAATTAGTGTACGGGGTGTTAAAAACTCATGTAGAAAACAACCAGGTTCTGCACCCACAACAGTCAGGCTTCCGCCCTGGCCATTCCACAGAGACTGCCTTGATAGAATTATCAGACTCTATTAAGTTCTTGCAGGATGAGGGGAGACAGGTGGTACTCATCCTGCTCGACCTAACAGCCGCATTCAACACCATCTCACACGCCATTCTTATCAACAGAATGCGGGAGATTGGCGTGGCAGACACTGCGCTGGCATGGTTAGTTTCGTTTTTATCTAACAGATCGCAAACAATTGCACTAGGCCCCTTTAAATCCAGCGAGAGATCCATCACATCAGGAGTTCCCCAGGGGTCCATACTCAGTCCCCTTTTTTTTTTTTTTAATATCTACATGGCCCCCCTCCTTGTAGTGATCGAATCCCATGGAATCCTCGCCACATCGTACGCTGACGACACTCAATTGGTCGTCACTATTGACAGGAAATGTCCTGACGCTGAACATAGATTCCAGAACTGCCTCTCAGAGGTCTTTTTATGGCTAAATAAAAATCATCTCAGATGCAACAGCGCAAAGACCGAAATAATACCTCTAGGAAAAGACGTATCCTTCTGCCCAAAAGATTGGTGGCCTAAAAATTCAGAAGCCCCTCCGAGCGCTGTATCCTCGGCACGCAACCTTGGCATTCAATTTGATACATCCCTTTCATTTGATGATCATGTCCGCATCACTGCTGGATGCTGTTTTAGTCTCATCAGATCATTGAAGAAATTCTTCGACTTCCTCCCCATTACAGCCAGAAAATCAGTCGTGGTTGCTTTAATTCTCTCCCGACTTGATTATTGTAATGGATTGATGGCAGGATTGAAGAAGTCTACTCTTAGAAAACTTCAAAGCATCCAACACGCCGCTGCCAGACTTGTGCTTAAACTTCCCAGAAGATCCTCTGCCTCAGCAGCCCTCAATGTCCTCCATTGGCTACCACTCCACAAAAGAATCTTGTTCAAACTTTTACTGACTGTATACAAAGCAACCAGGAAAACAGGTCCCCTCTACTTCTCCAAGCGTTTCACCTATTACAATCCACTACGCTGTTTAAGATCCTCAGGGACCAATCTTGTTATAATTCCAAGATTTAAGTTAAAAACCAAGGGGGGAAAAACCTTTTCCTTCCTGGCTGCCAGAGCCTGGAACAGCCTCCCTGTTAATCTCAGGCAAGCTGAAACTGAACCCCACTTCAGGAAACTTCTGAAAACCTGGGTGTTCCAGCAATCTGACACTTCAGTCCTAGCAGCTATATGATCTTCTTTACTTCCTCGTTCCCAACTATCTTCTGCTTGCTTAGCGCCAAGATGCTCCTCCCGGAGCGATAGCCGCGCTTTACAAAATTCCATAAATATCAAATATCAAATTTTCGTTGAAAAAGTAATAATTCACATCCAACCGTCATTTTAAGTCAAAAGATTAAATGTTAAAATTTCATCAATATTGACCATTTTTTCAACGTTCGACTGGTCCGGGGTCATCGTTTTTCATCAGAAAATTGATTTTTTGGACTCCACCAAAAATGATTCAAAATGTCATTTGGATCGGGCCTCATGTTGAATAACCACTTTTTAAACCCTCACAGTGACCAAAATTGCCATTTTTACAGAGTTTTGCTTACTCAAAATCTTCAATTTTGACCAATTTCAGGCACAGAAATGACTTTAAACACACTTATTTTAGTTGAAAAAGTAATAATTCACATCCAACCGTCATTTTAAGTCAAAAGATTAAATGTTAAAATTTCATCAATATTGACCATTTTTTCAACGTTCGACTGGTCCGGGGTCATCGTTTTTCATCAGAAAATTGATTTTTTGGACTCTACCAAAAATGATTCAAAATGTTATTTGGATTGGGCCTCATGTTGAATATCCACTTTTTAAACCCTCACAGTGACCAAAATTGCCATTTTTACAGAGTTTTGCTTACTCAAAATCTTCAATTTTGACCAATTTCAGGCACAGAAATGACTTTAAACACACTTATTTTAGTTGAAAAAGTAATAATTCACATCCAACCGTAATTTAAAGTCAAAAGATTAAATGTTAAAATTTCATCAATATTGACAATTTTTTCAACGTTCGACTGGTCCGGGGTCATCGTTTTCGATCAGAAAATGATTTTTTGGACTCTACCAAAAATTATTCAAAATGTCATTTGGATCGGGCCTCATGTTGAATAACCACTTTTTAAACCCTCACAGTGACCAAAATTGGCATTTTTACAGTTTTGCTTTCTCAAAATCTTCAATTTTGACCAATTTCAGGCACAGAAATGACTTTAAACACACTTATTTTAGTTGAAAAAGTAATAATTCACATCCAACCGTCATTTAAAGTCAAAAGATTAAATGTTAAAATTTCATCAATATTGACCATTTTTTCAATGTTCGACTGGTCCGGGGTCATCGTTTTTCATCAGAAAATTGATTTTTTGGACTCTGTCAAAAATGATTCAAAATGTCTTTTGGATCGGGTCTCATATTGAATAACCACTTTTTAAACCCTCACATTGACCAAATTTGCCATTTTTACAGACTTTTGCTTACTCAAAATCTTCAATTTTGACCAATTTCAGGCACAGAAATGACTTTAAACACACTTATTTTAGTTGAAAAAGTAATAATTCACATCCAACCGTCATTTTAAGTCAAAAGATTAAATGTTAAAATTTCATCAATATTGACCATTTTTTCAACGTTCGACTGGTCCGGGGTCATCGTTTTTCATCAGAAAATTGATTTTTTGGACTCTACCAAAAATGATTCAAAATGTTATTTGGATTGGGCCTCATGTTGAATATCCACTTTTTAAACCCTCACATTGACCAAATTTGCCATTTTTACAGACTTTTGCTTACTCAAAATCTTCAATTTTGACCAATTTCAGGCACAGAAATGACTTTAAACACACTTATTTTAGTTGAAAAAGTAATAATTCACATCCAACCGTCATTTAAAGTCAAAAGATTAAATGTTAAAATTTCATCAATATTGACCATTTTTTCAACATTCGACTGGTCCGGGGTCATCGTTTTTCATCAGAAAATTGATTTTTTGGATTCTACCAAAAATGATTCAAAATGTCATTTGGATCGGGCCTCATGTTGAATAACCACTTTTTAAACCCTCACAGTGACCAAAATTGGCATTTTTACAGTTTTGCTTTCTCAAAATCTTCAATTTTGACCAATTTCAGGCACAGAAATGACTTTAAACACACTTATTTTAGTTGAAAAAGTAATAATTCACATCCAACCGTCATTTAAAGTCAAAAGATTAAATGTTAAAATTTCATCAATATTGACCATTTTTTCAATGTTTGACTGGTCCGGGGTCATCGTTTTTCATCAGAAAATTGATTTTTTGGACTCTACCAAAAATGATTCAAAATGTCATTTGGATCGGGCCTCATGTTGAATAACCACTTTTTAAACCCTCACAGTGACCAAAATTGCCATTTTTTCAGAGTTTTGCTTACTCAAAATCTTCAATTTTGACCAATTTCAGGCACAGAAATTACTTTAAACACACTTATTTTAGTTGAAAAAGTAATAACTCACATCCAACCTTCATTTAAACTCAAAAGATTAAATGTTAAAATTTCATCAATATTGACAATTTTTTCAACGTTCGACTGGTCCGGGGTCATCGTTTTTCATCAGAAAATGGATTTTTTGGACTCTACCAAAAATGATTCAAAATGTCATTTGGATCGGGCCTCATGTTGAATAACCACTTTTTAAACCCTCACAGTGACCAAAATTGCCATTTTTTCAGAGTTTGCTTACTCAAAATTTTCAATTTTGACCAATTTCAGGCACAGAAATGACTTTAAACACACTTATTTTCGTTGAAAAAGTAATAATTCACATCCAACCGTCATTTAAAATCAAAAGATTAAATGTTAAAATTTCATCAATATTGACCATTTTTTCAACGTTCGACTGGTCCGGGGTCATCGTTTTCCATCAGAAAATGATTTTTTGGACTCTACCAAAAATGATTCAAAATGTCATTTGGATCGGGCCTCATGTTGAATAACCACTTTTTAAACCCTCACAGTGACCAAAATTGCCATTTTTACAGAGTTTTGCTTACTCAAAATCTTCAATTTTGACCAATTTCAGGCACAGAAATTACTTTAAACACACTTATTTTAGTTGAAAAAGTAATAACTCACATCCAACCTTCATTTAAAGTCAAAAGATTAAATGTTAAAATTTCATCAATATTGACCATTTTTTCAACGTTCGACTGGTCCGGGGTCATCGTTTTTCATCAGAAAATTGATTTTTTGGACTCTACCAAAAATGATTCAAAATGTCATTTGGATTGGGCCTCATGTTGAATATCCACTTTTTAAACCCTCACAGTGACCAAAATTGCCATTTTTGCAGAGTTTTGCTTACTCAAAATCTTCAATTTTGACCAATTTCAGGCACAGAAATGACTTTAAACACACTTATTTTAGTTGAAAAAGTAATAATTCACATCCAACCGTCATTTAAAGTCAAAAGATTAAATGTTAAAATTTCATCAATATTGACCATTTTTTCAACATTCGACTGGTCCGGGGTCATCGTTTTTCATCAGAAAATTGATTTTTTGGATTCTACCCAAAATGATTCAAAATGTCATTTGGATCGGGCCTCATGTTGAATAACCACTTTTTAAACCCTCACAGTGACCAAAATTGCCATTTTTACAGAGTTTTGCTTACTCAAAATCTTCAATTTTGACCAATTTCAGGCACAGAAATTACTTTAAACACACTTATTTTAGTTGAAAAAGTAATAACTCACTTCCAACCTTCATTTAAACTCAAAAGATTAAATGTTAAAATTTCATCAATATTGACAATTTTTTCAACGTTCGACTGGTCCGGGGTCATCGTTTTTCATCAGAAAATGGATTTTTTGGACTCTACCAAAAATGATTCAAAATGTCATTTGGATCGGGCCTCATGTTGAATAACCACTTTTTAAACCCTCACAGTGACCAAAATTGCCATTTTTTCAGAGTTTTGCTTACTCAAAATTTTCAATTTTGACCAATTTCAGGCACAGAAATGACTTTAAACACACTTATTTTCGTTGAAAAAGTAATAATTCACATCCAACCGTCATTTAAAGTCAAAAGATTAAATGTTAAAATTTCATCAATATTGACCATTTTTTCAACGTTCGACTGGTCCGGGGTCATCGTTTTCCATCAGAAAATGATTTTTTGGACTCTACCAAAAATGATTCAAAATGTCATTTGGATCGGGCCTCATGTTGAATAACCACTTTTTAAACCCTCACAGTGACCAAAATTGCCATTTTTACAGAGTTTTGCTTACTCAAAATCTTCAATTTTGACCAATTTCAGGCACGGAAATGACTTTAAACACACTTATTTTAGTTGAAAAAGTAATAACTCACATCCAACCTTCATTTAAAGTCAAAAGATTAAATGTTAAAATTTCATCAATATTGACCATTTTTTCAACGTTCGACTGGTCCGGGGTCATCGTTTTTCATCAGAAAATTGATTTTTTGGACTCTACCAAAAATGATTCAAAATGTCATTTGGATTGGGCCTCATGTTGAATATCCACTTTTTAAACCCTCACAGTGACCAAAATTGCCATTTTTGCAGAGTTTTGCTTACTCAAAATCTTCAATTTTGACCAATTTCAGGCACAGAAATGACTTTAAACACACTTATTTTCATCTCCATCTCCATCTCCTTTGCAGAATTCAAGAAAGGAAATGGAGAAAAACTTATGATGAAGCCTCTAGACTACTTTACATACAGCAGAGGAAATTATATCTCTCCAACATCAAAGCTGCTAAAAAAGAATATTTCACTAAAGCCATAGAGGATGCCCAACAAAAACAGCAAACCATCTTTTCCATTGTTAAGTCCTTTACCCATCCTAAAGCCCTAGTACCCGAAATTCCCCCATCCCAAACTTTATGCAATCAAATTGCTGATTTTTTCACAGATAAAATCATCAAGATTCAGAAGGATTTTCCCCAACCCACTTTTACTACCCATGAAGCTGGCACAAATTTTTCCACTCTGGCCAATTTTCCACAAATTTCGCTTCAACAAACCCGGAAGGCAATTCTTGCCTGTAAATCCGGAGCTCCTACAGACTCATGCCCCCCTAGTATCCTTCATCATTTTATTGAAGCTGTAAACCCCATAATCAATGCCATCATTAATGAATCTTTCACTTCAGGCATTGTACCTGACGACTGGAAAAAGGCCATTGTAAAACCCTTAATGAAGAAGCAGAACAAATCCCCCACTGATCTCACTAATATGCGCCCGATCTCGCTATTACCTGCCTTAGGTAAAATTGCTGAACAATTAGTGTACGGGGTGTTAAAAACTCATGTAGAAAACAACCAGGTTCTGCACCCACAACAGTCAGGCTTCCGCCCTGGCCATTCCACAGAGACTGCCTTGATAGAATTATCAGACTCTATTAAGTTCTTGCAGGATGAGGGGAGACAGGTGGTACTCATCCTGCTCGACCTAACAGCCGCATTCGACACCATCTCACACGCCATTCTTATCAACAGAATGCGGGAGATTGGCGTGGCAGACACTGCGCTGGCATGGTTAGTTTCGTTTTTATCTAACAGATCGCAAACGATTGCACTAGGCCCCTTTAAATCCAGCGAGAGATCCATCACATCAGGAGTTCCCCAGGGGTCCATACTCAGTCCCCTTTTTTTTTTTTTTAATATCTACATGGCCCCCCTCCTTGTAGTGATCGAATCCCATGGAATCCTCGCCACATCGTACGCTGACGACACTCAATTGGTCGTCACTATTGACAGGAAATGTCCTGACGCTGAACATAGATTCCAGAACTGCCTCTCAGAGGTCTTTTTATGGCTAAATAAAAATCATCTCAGATGCAACAGCGCAAAGACCGAAATAATACCTCTAGGAAAAGACGTATCCTTCTGCCCAAAAGATTGGTGGCCTAAAAATTCAGAAGCCCCTCCGAGCGCTGTATCCTCGGCACGCAACCTTGGCATTCAATTTGATACATCCCTTTCATTTGATGATCATGTCCGCATCACTGCTGGATGCTGTTTTAGTCTCATCAGATCATTGAAGAAATTCTTCGACTTCCTCCCCATTACAGCCAGAAAATCAGTCGTGGTTGCTTTAATTCTCTCCCGACTTGATTATTGTAATGGATTGATGGCAGGATTGAAGAAGTCTACTCTTAGAAAACTTCAAAGCATCCAACACGCCGCTGCCAGACTTGTGCTTAAACTTCCCAGAAGATCCTCTGCCTCAGCAGCCCTCAATGTCCTCCATTGGCTACCACTCCACAAAAGAATCTTGTTCAAACTTTTACTGACTGTATACAAAGCAACCAGGAAAACAGGTCCCCTCTACTTCTCCAAGCGTTTCACCTATTACAATCCACTACGCTGTTTAAGATCCTCAGGGACCAATCTTGTTATAATTCCAAGATTTAAGTTAAAAACCAAGGGGGGAAAAACCTTTTCCTTCCTGGCTGCCAGAGCCTGGAACAGCCTCCCTGTTAATCTCAGGCAAGCTGAAACTGAACCCCACTTCAGGAAACTTCTGAAAACCTGGGTGTTCCAGCAATCTGACACTTCAGTCCTAGCAGCTATATGATCTTCTTTACTTCCTCGTTCCCAACTATCTTCTGCTTGCTTAGCGCCAAGATGCTCCTCCCGGAGCGATAGCCGCGCTTTACAAAATTCCATAAATATCAAATATCAAATTTTCGTTGAAAAAGTAATAATTCACATCCAACCGTCATTTTAAGTCAAAAGATTAAATGTTAAAATTTCATCAATATTGACCATTTTTTCAACGTTCGACTGGTCCGGGGTCATCGTTTTTCATCAGAAAATTGATTTTTTGGACTCCACCAAAAATGATTCAAAATGTCATTTGGATCGGGCCTCATGTTGAATAACCACTTTTTAAACCCTCACAGTGACCAAAATTGCCATTTTTACAGAGTTTTGCTTACTCAAAATCTTCAATTTTGACCAATTTCAGGCACAGAAATGACTTTAAACACACTTATTTTAGTTGAAAAAGTAATAATTCACATCCAACCGTCATTTTAAGTCAAAAGATTAAATGTTAAAATTTCATCAATATTGACCATTTTTTCAACGTTCGACTGGTCCGGGGTCATCGTTTTTCATCAGAAAATTGATTTTTTGGACTCTACCAAAAATGATTCAAAATGTTATTTGGATTGGGCCTCATGTTGAATATCCACTTTTTAAACCCTCACAGTGACCAAAATTGCCATTTTTACAGAGTTTTGCTTACTCAAAATCTTCAATTTTGACCAATTTCAGGCACAGAAATGACTTTAAACACACTTATTTTAGTTGAAAAAGTAATAATTCACATCCAACCGTAATTTAAAGTCAAAAGATTAAATGTTAAAATTTCATCAATATTGACAATTTTTTCAACGTTCGACTGGTCCGGGGTCATCGTTTTCGATCAGAAAATGATTTTTTGGACTCTACCAAAAATTATTCAAAATGTCATTTGGATCGGGCCTCATGTTGAATAACCACTTTTTAAACCCTCACAGTGACCAAAATTGGCATTTTTACAGTTTTGCTTTCTCAAAATCTTCAATTTTGACCAATTTCAGGCACAGAAATGACTTTAAACACACTTATTTTAGTTGAAAAAGTAATAATTCACATCCAACCGTCATTTAAAGTCAAAAGATTAAATGTTAAAATTTCATCAATATTGACCATTTTTTCAATGTTCGACTGGTCCGGGGTCATCGTTTTTCATCAGAAAATTGATTTTTTGGACTCTGTCAAAAATGATTCAAAATGTCTTTTGGATCGGGTCTCATATTGAATAACCACTTTTTAAACCCTCACATTGACCAAATCTGCCATTTTTACAGACTTTTGCTTACTCAAAATCTTCAATTTTGACCAATTTCAGGCACAGAAATGACTTTAAACACACTTATTTTAGTTGAAAAAGTAATAATTCACATCCAACCGTCATTTTAAGTCAAAAGATTAAATGTTAAAATTTCATCAATATTGACCATTTTTTCAACGTTCGACTGGTCCGGGGTCACCGTTTTTCATCAGAAAATTGATTTTTTGGACTCTACCAAAAATGATTCAAAATGTTATTTGGATTGGGCCTCATGTTGAATATCCACTTTTTAAACCCTCACATTGACCAAATTTGCCATTTTTACAGACTTTTGCTTACTCAAAATCTTCAATTTTGACCAATTTCAGGCACAGAAATGACTTTAAACACACTTATTTTAGTTGAAAAAGTAATAATTCACATCCAACCGTCATTTAAAGTCAAAAGATTAAATGTTAAAATTTCATCAATATTGACCATTTTTTCAACATTCGACTGGTCCGGGGTCATCGTTTTTCATCAGAAAATTGATTTTTTGGATTCTACCAAAAATGATTCAAAATGTCATTTGGATCGGGCCTCATGTTGAATAACCACTTTTTAAACCCTCACAGTGACCAAAATTGCCATTTTTACAGAGTTTTGCTTACTCAAAATCTTCAATTTTTACCAATTTCAGGCACAGAAATGACTTTAAACACACTTATTTTAGTTGGAAAAGTAATAACTCACATCCAACCTTCATTTAAACTCAAAAGATTAAATGTTAAAATTTCATCAATATTGACCATTTTTTCAACGTTCGACTGGTCCGGGGTCATCGTTTTTCATCAGAAAATTGATTTTTTGGACTCCACCAAAAATGATTCAAAATGTCATTTGGATCGGGCCTCATGTTGAATAACCACTTTTTAAACCCTCACAGTGACCAAAATTGCCATTTTTACAGAGTTTTGCTTACTCAAAATCTTCAATTTTGACCAATTTCAGGCACAGAAATGACTTTAAACACACTTATTTTAGTTGAAAAAGTAATAATTCACATCCAACCATCATTTTAAGTCAAAAGATTAAATGTTAAAATTTCATCAATATTGACCATTTTTTCAATGTTCGACTGGTCCGGGGTCATCGTTTTTCATCAGAAAATTGATTTTTTGGACTCTACCAAAAATGATTCAAAATGTTATTTGGATTGGGCCTCATGTTGAATATCCACTTTTTAAACCCTCACAGTGACCAAAATTGCCATTTTTACAGAGTTTTGCTTACTCAAAATCTTAAATTTTGACCAATTTCAGGCACAGAAATGACTTTAAACACACTTATTTTAGTTGAAAAAGTAATAATTCACATCCAACCGTCATTTAAAGTCAAAAGATTAAATGTTAAAATTTCATCAATATTGACCATTTTTTCAATGTTCGACTGGTCCGGGGTCATCGTTTTTCATCAGAAAATTGATTTTTTGGACTCTGTCAAAAATGATTCAAAATGTCTTTTGGATCGGGTCTCATATTGAATAACCACTTTTTAAACCCTCACATTGACCAAATTTGCCATTTTTACAGACTTTTGCTTACTCAAAATCTTCAATTTTGACCAATTTCAGGCACAGAAATGACTTTAAACACACTTATTTTAGTTGAAAAAGTAATAATTCACATCCAACCGTCATTTAAAGTCAAAAGATTAAATGTTAAAATTTCATCAATATTGACCATTTTTTCAACATTAGACTGGTCCGGGTCATCGTTTTTCATCAGAAAATTGATTTTTTTGGATTCTACCAAAAATGATTCAAAATGTCATTTGGATCGGGCCTCATGTTGAATAACCACTTTTTAAACCCTCACAGTGACCAAAATTGCCATTTTTACAGAGTTTTGCTTACTCAAAATTTTCAATTTTGACCAATTTCAGGCACAGAAATGACTTTAAACACACTTATTTTCGTTGAAAAAGTAATAATTCACATCCAACCTTCATTTAAACTCAAAAGATTAAATGTTAAAATTTCATCAATATTGACCATTTTTTCAACGTTCGACTGGTCCGGGGTCATCGTTTTTCATCAGAAAATGGATTTTTTGGACTCTACCAAAAATGATTCAAAATGTTATTTGGATTGGGCCTCATGTTGAATATACACTTTTTAAACCCTCACAGTGACCAAAATTGCCATTTTTACAGAGTTTTGCTTACTCAAAATCTTCAATTTTGACCAATTTCAGGCACAGAAATGACTTTAAACACACTTATTTTAGTTGAAAAAGTAATAATTCACATCCAACCGTAATTTAAAGTCAAAAGATTAAATGTTAAAATTTCATCAATATTGACAATTTTTTCAACGTTCGACTGGTCCGGGGTCATCGTTTTCGATCAGAAAATGATTTTTTGGACTCTACCAAAAATTATTCAAAATGTCATTTGGATCGGGCCTCATGTTGAATAAACACTTTTTAAACCCTCACAGTTACCAAAATTGGCATTTTTACAGTTTTGCTTTCTCAAAATCTTCAATTTTGACCAATTTCAGGCACAGAAATGACTTTAAACACACTTATTTTAGTTGAAAAAGTAATAATTCACATCCAACCGTCATTTAAAGTCAAAAGATTAAATGTTAAAATTTCATCAATATTGACCATTTTTTCAATGTTCGACTGGTCCGGGGTCATCGTTTTTCATCAGAAAATTGATTTTTTGGACTCTGTCAAAAATGATTCAAAATGTCTTTTGGATCGGGTCTCATATTGAATAACCACTTTTTAAACCCTCACATTGACCAAATTTGCCATTTTTACAGACTTTTGCTTACTCAAAATCTTCAATTTTGACCAATTTCAGGCACAGAAATGACTTTAAACACACTTATTTTAGTTGAAAAAGTAATAATTCACATCCAACCGTCATTTAAAGTCAAAAGATTAAATGTTAAAATTTCATCAATATTGACCATTTTTTCAACATTCGACTGGTCCGGGGTCATCGTTTTTCATCAGAAAATTGATTTTTTGGATTCTACCAAAAATGATTCAAAATGTCATTTGGATCGGGCCTCATGTTGAATAACCACTTTTTAAACCCTCACAGTGACCAAAATTGCCATTTTTACAGAGTTTTGCTTACTCAAAATCTTCAATTTTGACCAATTTCAGGCACAGAAATTACTTTAAACACACTTATTTTAGTTGAAAAAGTAATAACTCACATCCAACCTTCATTTAAACTCAAAAGATTAAATGTTAAAATTTCATCAATATTGACAATTTTTTCAACGTTCGACTGGTCCGGGGTCATCGTTTTTCATCAGAAAATGGATTTTTTGGACTCTACCAAAAATGATTCAAAATGTCATTTGGATCGGGCCTCATGTTGAATAACCACTTTTTAAACCCTCACAGTGACCAAAATTGCCATTTTTTCAGAGTTTTGCTTACTCAAAATTTTCAATTTTGACCAATTTCAGGCACAGAAATGACTTTAAACACACTTATTTTCGTTGAAAAAGTAATAATTCACATCCAACCGTCATTTAAAATCAAAAGATTAAATGTTAAAATTTCATCAATATTGACCATTTTTTCAACGTTCGACTGGTCCGGGGTCATCGTTTTCCATCAGAAAATGATTTTTTGGACTCTACCAAAAATGATTCAAAATGTCATTTGGATTGGGCCTCATGTTGAATAACCACTTTTTAAACCCTCACAGTGACCAAAATTGCCATTTTTACAGAGTTTTGCTTACTCAAAATCTTCAATTTTGACCAATTTCAGGCACAGAAATTACTTTAAACACACTTATTTTAGTTGAAAAAGTAATAACTCACATCCAACCTTCATTTAAAGTCAAAAGATTAAATGTTAAAATTTCATCAATATTGACCATTTTTTCAACGTTCGACTGGTCCGGGGTCATCGTTTTTCATCAGAAAATTGATTTTTTGGACTCTACCAAAAATGATTCAAAATGTCATTTGGATTGGGCCTCATGTTGAATATCCACTTTTTAAACCCTCACAGTGACCAAAATTGCCATTTTTGCAGAGTTTTGCTTACTCAAAATCTTCAATTTTGACCAATTTCAGGCACAGAAATGACTTTAAACACACTTATTTTAGTTGAAAAAGTAATAATTCACATCCAACCGTCATTTAAAGTCAAAAGATTAAATGTTAAAATTTCATCAATATTGACCATTTTTTCAACATTCGACTGGTCCGGGGTCATCGTTTTTCATCAGAAAATTGATTTTTTGGATTCTACCCAAAATGATTCAAAATGTCATTAGGATCGGGCCTCATGTTGAATAACCACTTTTTAAACCCTCACAGTGACCAAAATTGCCATTTTTACAGAGTTTTGCTTACTCAAAATCTTCAATTTTGACCAATTTCAGGCACAGAAATTACTTTAAACACACTTATTTTAGTTGAAAAAGTAATAACTCACTTCCAACCTTCATTTAAACTCAAAAGATTAAATGTTAAAATTTCATCAATATTGACAATTTTTTCAACGTTCGACTGGTCCGGGGTCATCGTTTTTCATCAGAAAATGGATTTTTTGGACTCTACCAAAAATGATTCAAAATGTCATTTGGATCGGGCCTCATGTTGAATAACCACTTTTTAAACCCTCACAGTGACCAAAATTGCCATTTTTTCAGAGTTTTGCTTACTCAAAATTTTCAATTTTGACCAATTTCAGGCACAGAAATGACTTTAAACACACTTATTTTCGTTGAAAAAGTAATAATTCACATCCAACCGTCATTTAAAGTCAAAAGATTAAATGTTAAAATTTCATCAATATTGACCATTTTTTCAACGTTCGACTGGTCCGGGGTCATCGTTTTCCATCAGAAAATGATTTTTTGGACTCTACCAAAAATGATTCAAAATGTCATTTGGATCGGGCCTCATGTTGAATAACCACTTTTTAAACCCTCACAGTGACCAAAATTGCCATTGTTACAGAGTTTTGCTTACTCAAAATCTTCAATTTTGACCAATTTCAGGCACGGAAATGACTTTAAACACACTTATTTTAGTTGAAAAAGTAATAACTCACATCCAACCTTCATTTAAAGTCAAAAGATTAAATGTTAAAATTTCATCAATATTGACCATTTTTTCAACGTTCGACTGGTCCGGGGTCATCGTTTTTCATCAGAAAATTGATTTTTTGGACTCTACCAAAAATGATTCAAAATGTCATTTGGATTGGGCCTCATGTTGAATATCCACTTTTTAAACCCTCACAGTGACCAAAATTGCCATTTTTGCAGAGTTTTGCTTACTCAAAATCTTCAATTTTGACCAATTTCAGGCACAGAAATGACTTTAAACACACTTATTTTCATCTCCATCTCCATCTCCTTTGCAGAATTCAAGAAAGGAAATGGAGAAAAACTTATGATGAAGCCTCTAGACTACTTTACATACAGCAGAGGAAATTATATCTCTCCAACATCAAAGCTGCTAAAAAAGAATATTTCACTAAAGCCATAGAGGATGCCCAACAAAAACAGCAAACCATCTTTTCCATTGTTAAGTCCTTTACCCATCCTAAAGCCCTAGTACCCGAAATTCCCCATCCCAAACTTTATGCAATCAAATTGCTGATTTTTTCACAGATAAAATCATCAAGATTCAGAAGGATTTTCCCCAACCCACTTTTACTACCCATGAAGCTGGCACAAATTTTTCCACTCTGGCCAATTTTCCACAAATTTCGCTTCAACAAACCCGGAAGGCAATTCTTGCCTGTAAATCCGGAGCTCCTACAGACTCATGCCCCCCTAGTATCCTTCATCATTTTATTGAAGCTGTAAACCCCATAATCAATGCCATCATTAATGAATCTTTCACTTCAGGCATTGTACCTGACGACTGGAAAAAGGCCATTGTAAAACCCTTAATGAAGAAGCAGAACAAATCCCCCACTGATCTCACTAATATGCGCCCGATCTCGCTATTACCTGCCTTAGGTAAAATTGCTGAACAATTAGTGTACGGGGTGTTAAAAACTCATGTAGAAAACAACCAGGTTCTGCACCCACAACAGTCAGGCTTCCGCCCTGGCCATTCCACAGAGACTGCCTTGATAGAATTATCAGACTCTATTAAGTTCTTGCAGGATGAGGGGAGACAGGTGGTACTCATCCTGCTCGACCTAACAGCCGCATTCGACACCATCTCACACGCCATTCTTATCAACAGAATGCGGGAGATTGGCGTGGCAGACACTGCGCTGGCATGGTTAGTTTCGTTTTTATCTAACAGATCGCAAACGATTGCACTAGGCCCCTTTAAATCCAGCGAGAGATCCATCACATCAGGAGTTCCCCAGGGGTCCATACTCAGTCCCCTTTTTTTAATATCTACATGGCCCCCCTCCTTGTAGTGATCGAATCCCATGGAATCCTCGCCACATCGTACGCTGACGACACTCAATTGGTCGTCACTATTGACAGGAAATGTCCTGACGCTGAACATAGATTCCAGAACTGCCTCTCAGAGGTCTTTTTATGGCTAAATAAAAATCATCTCAGATGCAACAGCGCAAAGACCGAAATAATACCTCTAGGAAAAGACGTATCCTTCTGCCCAAAAGATTGGTGGCCTAAAAATTCAGAAGCCCCTCCGAGCGCTGTATCCTCGGCACGCAACCTTGGCATTCAATTTGATACATCCCTTTCATTTGATGATCATGTCCGCATCACTGCTGGATGCTGTTTTAGTCTCATCAGATCATTGAAGAAATTCTTCGACTTCCTCCCCATTACAGCCAGAAAATCAGTCGTGGTTGCTTTAATTCTCTCCCGACTTGATTATTGTAATGGATTGATGGCAGGATTGAAGAAGTCTACTCTTAGAAAACTTCAAAGCATCCAACACGCCGCTGCCAGACTTGTGCTTAAACTTCCCAGAAGATCCTCTGCCTCAGCAGCCCTCAATGTCCTCCATTGGCTACCACTCCACAAAAGAATCTTGTTCAAACTTTTACTGACTGTATACAAAGCAACCAGGAAAACAGGTCCCCTCTACTTCTCCAAGCGTTTCACCTATTACAATCCACTACGCTGTTTAAGATCCTCAGGGACCAATCTTGTTATAATTCCAAGATTTAAGTTAAAAACCAAGGGGGGAAAAACCTTTTCCTTCCTGGCTGCCAGAGCCTGGAACAGCCTCCCTGTTAATCTCAGGCAAGCTGAAACTGAACCCCACTTCAGGAAACTTCTGAAAACCTGGGTGTTCCAGCAATCTGACACTTCAGTCCTAGCAGCTATATGATCTTCTTTACTTCCTCGTTCCCAACTATCTTCTGCTTGCTTAGCGCCAAGATGCTCCTCCCGGAGCGATAGCCGCGCTTTACAAAATTCCATAAATATCAAATATCAAATTTTCGTTGAAAAAGTAATAATTCACATCCAACCGTCATTTTAAGTCAAAAGATTAAATGTTAAAATTTCATCAATATTGACCATTTTTTCAACGTTCGACTGGTCCGGGGTCATCGTTTTTCATCAGAAAATTGATTTTTTGGACTCCACCAAAAATGATTCAAAATGTTATTTGGATTGGGCCTCATGTTGAATAACCACTTTTTAAACCCTCACAGTGACCAAAATTGCCATTTTTACAGAGTTTTGCTTACTCAAAATCTTCAATTTTGACCAATTTCAGGCACAGAAATGACTTTAAACACACTTATTTTAGTTGAAAAAGTAATAATTCACATCCAACCGTAATTTAAAGTCAAAAGATTAAATGTTAAAATTTCATCAATATTGACAATTTTTTCAACGTTCGACTGGTCCGGGGTCATCGTTTTCGATCAGAAAATGATTTTTTGGACTCTACCAAAAATTATTCAAAATGTCATTTGGATCGGGCCTCATGTTGAATAACCACTTTTTAAACCCTCACAGTGACCAAAATTGGCATTTTTACAGTTTTGCTTTCTCAAAATCTTCAATTTTGACCAATTTCAGGCACAGAAATGACTTTAAACACACTTATTTTAGTTGAAAAAGTAATAATTCACATCCAACCGTCATTTAAAGTCAAAAGATTAAATGTTAAAATTTCATCAATATTGACCATTTTTTCAATGTTCGACTGGTCCGGGGTCATCGTTTTTCATCAGAAAATTGATTTTTTGGACTCTGTCAAAAATGATTCAAAATGTCTTTTGGATCGGGTCTCATATTGAATAACCACTTTTTAAACCCTCACATTGACCAAATTTGCCATTTTTACAGACTTTTGCTTACTCAAAATCTTCAATTTTGACCAATTTCAGGCACAGAAATGACTTTAAACACACTTATTTTAGTTGAAAAAGTAATAATTCACATCCAACCGTCATTTAAAGTCAAAAGATTAAATGTTAAAATTTCATCAATATTGACCATTTTTTCAACATTCGACTGGTCCGGGTCATCGTTTTTCATCAGAAAATTGATTTTTTGGATTCTACCAAAAATGATTCAAAATGTCATTTGGATCGGGCCTCATGTTGAATAACCACTTTTTAAACCCTCACAGTGACCAAAATTGCCATTTTTACAGAGTTTTGCTTACTCAAAATTTTCAATTTTGACCAATTTCAGGCACAGAAATGACTTTAAACACACTTATTTTCGTTGAAAAAGTAATAATTCACATCCAACCTTCATTTAAACTCAAAAGATTAAATGTTAAAATTTCATCAATATTGACAATTTTTTCAACGTTCGACTGGTCCGGGGTCATCGTTTTTCATCAGAAAATGGATTTTTTGGACTCTACCAAAAATGATTCAAAATGTCATTTGGATCGGGCCTCATGTTGAATAACCACTTTTTAAACCCTCACAGTGACCAAAATTGCCATTTTTTCAGAGTTTTGCTTACTCAAAATTTTCAATTTTGACCAATTTCAGGCACAGAAATGACTTTAAACACACTTATTTTCGTTGAAAAAGTAATAATTCACATCCAACCGTCATTTAAAGTCAAAAGATTAAATGTTAAAATTTCATCAATATTGACCATTTTTTCAATGTTCGACTGGTCCGGGGTCATCGTTTTTCATCAGAAAATTGATTTTTTGGACTCTGTCAAAAATGATTCAAAATGTCTTTTGGATCGGGTCTCATATTGAATAACCACTTTTTAAACCCTCACATTGACCAAATTTGCCATTTTTACAGACTTTTGCTTACTCAAAATCTTCAATTTTGACCAATTTCAGGCACAGAAATGACTTTAAACACACTTATTTTAGTTGAAAAAGTAATAATTCACATCCAACCGTCATTTAAAGTCAAAAGATTAAATGTTAAAATTTCATCAATATTGACCATTTTTTCAACATTCGACTGGTCCGGGTCATCGTTTTTCATCAGAAAATTGATTTTTTTGGATTCTACCAAAAATGATTCAAAATGTCATTTGGATCGGGCCTCATGTTGAATAACCACTTTTTAAACCCTCACAGTGACCAAAATTGCCATTTTTACAGAGTTTTGCTTACTCAAAATTTTCAATTTTGACCAATTTCAGGCACAGAAATGACTTTAAACACACTTATTTTCGTTGAAAAAGTAATAATTCACATCCAACCTTCATTTAAACTCAAAAGATTAAATGTTAAAATTTCATCAATATTGACCATTTTTTCAACGTTCGACTGGTCCGGGGTCATCATTTTTCATCAGAAAATGGATTTTTTGGACTCTACCAAAAATGATTCAAAATGTTATTTGGATTGGGCCTCATGTTGAATATCCACTTTTTAAACCCTCACAGTGACCAAAATTGCCATTTTTACAGAGTTTTGCTTACTCAAAATCTTCAATTTTGACCAATTTCAGGCACAGAAATGACTTTAAACACACTTATTTTAGTTGAAAAAGTAATAATTCACATCCAACCGTAATTTAAAGTCAAAAGATTAAATGTTAAAATTTCATCAATATTGACAATTTTTTCAACGTTCGACTGGTCCGGGGTCATCGTTTTCGATCAGAAAATGATTTTTTGGACTCTACCAAAAATTATTCAAAATGTCATTTGGATCGGGCCTCATGTTGAATAACCACTTTTTAAACCCTCACAGTGACCAAAATTGGCATTTTTACAGTTTTGCTTTCTCAAAATCTTCAATTTTGACCAATTTCAGGCACAGAAATGACTTTAAACACACTTATTTTAGTTGAAAAAGTAATAATTCACATCCAACCGTCATTTAAAGTCAAAAGATTAAATGTTAAAATTTCATCAATATTGACCATTTTTTCAATGTTCGACTGGTCCGGGGTCATCGTTTTTCATCAGAAAATTGATTTTTTGGACTCTGTCAAAAATGATTCAAAATGTCTTTTGGATCGGGTCTCATATTGAATAACCACTTTTTAAACCCTCACATTGACCAAATTTGCCATTTTTACAGACTTTTGCTTACTCAAAATCTTCAATTTTGACCAATTTCAGGCACAGAAATGACTTTAAACACACTTATTTTCGTTGAAAAAGTAATAATTCACATCCAACCGTCATTTAAAATCAAAAGATTAAATGTTAAAATTTCATCAATATTGACCATTTTTTCAACGTTCGACTGGTCCGGGGTCATCGTTTTCCATCAGAAAATGATTTTTTGGACTCTACCAAAAATGATTCAAAATGTCATTTGGATCGGGCCTCATGTTGAATAACCACTTTTTAAACCCTCACAGTGACCAACATTGCCATTTTTACAGAGTTTTGCTTACTCAAAATCTTCAATTTTGACCAATTTCAGGCACGGAAATGACTTTAAACACACTTATTTTAGTTGAAAAAGTAATAACTCACATCCAACCTTCATTTAAAGTCAAAAGATTAAATGTTAAAATTTCATCAATATTGACCATTTTTTCAACGTTCGACTGGTCCGGGGTCATCGTTTTTCATCAGAAAATTGATTTTTTGGACTCTACCAAAAATGATTCAAAATGTCATTTGGATTGGGCCTCATGTTGAATATCCACTTTTTAAACCCTCACAGTGACCAAAATTGCCATTTTTGCAGAGTTTTGCTTACTCAAAATCTTCAATTTTGACCAATTTCAGGCAAAGAAATGACTTTAAACACACTTATTTTAGTTGAAAAAGTAATAATTCACATCCAACCGTCATTTTAAGTCAAAAGATTAAATGTTAAAATTTCATCAATATTGACCATTTTTTCAACGTTCGACTGGTCCGGGGTCATCGTTTTTCATCAGAAAATTGATTTTTTGGACTCCACCAAAAATGATTCAAAATGTCATTTGGATCGGGCCTCATGTTGAATAACCACTTTTTAAACCCTCACAGTGACCAAAATTGCCATTTTTACAGAGTTTTGCTTACTCAAAATCTTCAATTTTGACCAATTTCAGGCACAGAAATGACTTTAAACACACTTATTTTAGTTGAAAAAGTAATAATTCACATCCAACCGTCATTTTAAGTCAAAAGATTAAATGTTAAAATTTCATCAATATTGACCATTTTTTCAACGTTCGACTGGTCCGGGGTCATCGTTTTTCATCAGAAAATTGATTTTTTGGACTCTACCAAAAATGATTCAAAATGTTATTTGGATTGGGCCTCATGTTGAATAACCACTTTTTAAACCCTCACAGTGACCAAAATTGCCATTTTTACAGAGTTTTGCTTACTCAAAATCGTCAATTTTGACCAATTTCAGGCACAGAAATGACTTTAAACACACTTATTTTAGTTGAAAAAGTAATAATTCACATCCAACCGTCATTTAAAGTCAAAAGATTAAATGTTAAAATTTCATCAATATTGACCATTTTTTCAACATTCGACTGGTCCGGGTCATCGTTTTCCATCAGAAAATGATTTTTTGGACTCTACCAAAAATGATTCAAAATGTCATTTGGATCGGGCCTCATGTTGAATAACCACTTTTTAAACCCTCACAGTGACCAAAATTGCCATTTTTACAGAGTTTTGCTTACTCAAAATCTTCAATTTTGACCAATTTCAGGCACAGAAATGACTTTAAACACACTTATTTTAGTTGAAAAAGTAATAACTCACATCGAACCTTCATTTAAAGTCAAAAGATTAAATGTTAAAATTTCATCAATATTGACCATTTTTTCAACGTTCGACTGGTCCGGGGTCATCGTTTTTCATCAGAAAATTGATTTTTTGGACTCTACCAAAAATGATTCAAAATGTCATTTGGATTGGGCCTCATGTTGAATATCCACTTTTTAAACCCTCACAGTGACCAAAATTGCCATTTTTGCAGAGTTTTGCTTACTCAAAATCTTCAATTTTGACCAATTTCAGGCAAAGAAATGACTTTAAACACACTTATTTTAGTTGAAAAAGTAATAATTCACATCCAACCGTCATTTTAAGTCAAAAGATTAAATGTTAAAATTTCATCAATATTGACCATTTTTTCAACGTTCGACTGGTCCGGGGTCATCGTTTTTCATCAGAAAATTGATTTTTTGGACTCCACCAAAAATGATTCAAAATGTCATTTGGATCGGGCCTCATGTTGAATAACCACTTTTTAAACCCTCACAGTGACCAAAATTGCCATTTTTACAGAGTTTTGCTTACTCAAAATCTTCAATTTTGACCAATTTCAGGCACAGAAATGACTTTAAACACACTTATTTTAGTTGAAAAAGTAATAATTCACATCCAACCGTCATTTTAAGTCAAAAGATTAAATGTTAAAATTTCATCAATATTGACCATTTTTTCAACGTTCGACTGGTCCGGGGTCATCGTTTTTCATCAGAAAATTGATTTTTTGGACTCTACCAAAAATGATTCAAAATGTTATTTGGATTGGGCCTCATGTTGAATATCCACTTTTTAAACCCTCACAGTGACCAAAATTGCCATTTTTACAGAGTTTTGCTTACTCAAAATCTTCAATTTTGACCAATTTCAGGCACAGAAATGACTTTAAACACACTTATTTTAGTTGAAAAAGTAATAATTCACATCCAACCGTAATTTAAAGTCAAAAGATTAAATGTTAAAATTTCATCAATATTGACCATTTTTTCAACGTTCGACTGGTCCGGGGTCATCGTTTTTCATCAGAAAATTGATTTTTTGGACTCTACCAAAAATGATTCAAAATGTCATTTGGATTGGGCCTCATGTTGAATATCCACTTTTTAAACCCTCACAGTGACCAAAATTGCCATTTTTACAGAGTTTTGCTTACTCAAAATCTTCAATTTTGACCAATTTCAGGCACAGAAATGACTTTAAACACACTTATTTTTGTTGAAAAAGTAATAATTCACATCCAACCGTCATTTAAAGTCAAAAGATTAAATGTTAAAATTTCATCAATATTGACCATTTTTTCAACGTTCGACTGGTCCGGGTCATCGTTTTCCATCAGAAAATGATTTTTTGGACTCTACCAAAAATGATTCAAAATGTCATTTGGATCGGGCCTCATGTTGAATAACCACTTTTTAAACCCTCACAGTGACCAAAATTGCCATTTTTACAGAGTTTTGCTTACTCAAAATCGTCAATTTTGACCAATTTCAGGCTCAGAAATGACTTTAAACACACTTATTTTAGTTGAAAAAGTAATATTTCACATCCAACCGTCATTTTAAGTCAAAAGATTAAATGTTAAAATTTCATCAATATTGACCATTTTTTCAACGTTCGACTGGTCCGGGGTCATCGTTTTTTATCAGAAAATTGATTTTTTAAACTCTACCAAAAATGATTCAAAATATCATTTGGATCGGGCCTCATGTTGAATAACCACTTTTTACACCCTCACAGTGACCAAAATTGCCATTTTTACAGAGTTTTGCGTACTCAAAATCTTCAATTTTGACCAATTTCAGGCACAGAAATGACTTTAAACACACTTATTTTAGTTGAAAAAGTAATAATTCACATCCAACCGTCATTTAAAGTCAAAAGATTAAATGTTAAAATGTCATCAATATTGACCATTTTTTCAACATTCGACTGGTCCGGGGTCATCGTTTTTCATCAGAAAATTGATTTTTTGGACTCTACCAAAAATGATTCAAAATGTCATTTGGATTGGGCCTCATGTTGAATATCCACTTTTTAAACCCTCACAGTGACCAAAATTGCCATTTTTGCAGAGTTTTGCTTACTCAAAATCTTCAATTTTGACCAATTTCAGGCAAAGAAATGACTTTAAACACACTTATTTTAGTTGAAAAAGTAATAATTCACATCCAACCGTAATTTAAAGTCAAAAGATTAAATGTTAAAATTTCATCAATATTGACCATTTTTTCAACGTTCGACTGGTCCGGGGTCATCGTTTTTCATCAGAAAATTGATTTTTTGGACTCTGTCAAAAATGATTCAAAATGTCTTTTGGATCGGGTCTCATATTGAATAACCACTTTTTAAACCCTCAAATTGACCAAATTTGCCATTTTTACAGACTTTTGCTTACTCAAAATCTTCAATTTTGACCAATTTCAGGCACAGAAATGACTTTAAACACACTTATTTTAGTTGAAAAAGTAATAATTCACATCCAACCGTCATTTAAAGTCAAAAGATCAAATGTTAAAATTTCATCAATATTGACCATTTTTTCAACATTCGACTGGTCCGGGGTCATCGTTTTTCATCAGAAAATTGATTTTTTGGATTCTACCAAAAATGATTCAAAATGTCATTTGGATCGGGCCTCATGTTGAATAACCACTTTTTAAACCCTCACAGTGACCAAAATTGCCATTTTTACAGAGTTTTGCTTACTCAAAATCTTCAATTTTGACCAATTTCAGGCACAGAAATTACTTTAAACACACTTATTTTAGTTGAAAAAGTAATAACTCACATCCAACCTTCATTTAAACTCAAAAGATTAAATGTTAAAATTTCATCAATATTGACAATTTTTTCAACGTTCGACTGGTCCGGGGTCATCGTTTTTCATCAGAAAATGGATTTTTTGGACTCTACCAAAAATGATTCAAAATGTCATTTAGATCGGGCCTCATGTTGAATAACCACTTTTTAAACCCTCACAGTGACCAAAATTGCCATTTTTTCAGAGTTTTGCTTACTCAAAATTTTCAATTTTGACCAATTTCAGGCACAGAAATGACTTTAAACACACTTATTTTCGTTGAAAAAGTAATAATTCACATCCAACCGTCATTTTAAGTCAAAAGATTAAATGTTAAAATTTCATCAATATTGACCATTTTTTCAACGTTCGACTGGTCCGGGGTCATCGTTTTTCATCAGAAAATTTATTTTTTGGACTCCACCAAAAATGATTCAAAATGTCATTTGGATCGGGCCTCATGTTGAATAACCACTTTTTAAAACCTCACAGTGACCAAAATTGCCATTTTTACAGAGTTTTGCTTACTCAAAATCTTCAATTTTGACCAATTTCAGGCACAGAAATGACTTTAAACACACTTATTTTAGTTGAAAAAGTAATAATTCACATCCAACCGTCATTTTAAGTCAAAAGATTAAATGTTAAAATTTCATCAATATTGACCATTTTTTCAACGTTCGACTGGTCCGGGGTCATCGTTTTTCATCAGAAAATTGATTTTTTGGACTCTACCAAAAATGATTCAAAATGTTATTTGGATTGGGCCTCATGTTGAATATCCACTTTTTAAACCCTCACAGTGACCAAAATTGCCATTTTTACAGAGTTTTGCTTACTCAAAATCTTCAATTTTGACCAATTTCAGGCACAGAAACGACTGTAAACACACTTATTTTAGTTGAAAAAGTAATAATTCACATCCAACTGTAATTTAAAGTCAAAAGATTAAATGTTAAAATTTCATCAATATTGACCATTTTTTCAACGTTCGACTGGTCCGGGGTCATCGTTTTTCATCAGAAAATTGATTTTTTGGACTCTACCAAAAATGATTCAAAATGTCATTTGGATTGGGCCTCATGTTGAATATCCACTTTTTAAACCCTCACAGTGACCAAAATTGCCATTTTTACAGAGTTTTGCTTACTCAAAATCTTCAATTTAGACCAATTTCAGGCACAGAAATGACTTTAAACACACTTATTTTCGTTGAAAAAGTAATAATTCACATCCAACCGTCATTTAAAGTCAAAAGATTAAATGTTAAAATGTCATCAATATTGACCATTTTTTCAACGTTCGACTGGTCCGGGTCATCGTTTTCCATCAGAAAATGATTTTTTGGACTCTACCAAAAATGATTCAAAATGTCATTTGGATCGGGCCTCATGTTGAATAACCACTTTTTAAACCCTCACAGTGACCAAAATTGCCATTTTTACAGAGTTTTGCTTACTCAAAATCGTCAATTTTGACCAATTTCAGGCTCAGAAATGACTTTAAACACACTTATTTTAGTTGAAAAAGTAATATTTCACATCCAACCGTCATTTTAAGTCAAACGATTAAATGTTAAAATTTCATCAATATTGACCATTTTTTCAACGTTCGACTGGTCCGGGGTCATCGTTTTTTATCAGAAAATTGATTTTTTAAACTCTACCAAAAATGATTCAAAATGTCATTTGGATCGGGCCTCATGTTGAATAACCACTTTTTACACCCTCACAGTGACCAAAATTGCCATTCTTACAGAGTTTTGCGTACTCGAAATCTTCAATTTTGACCAATTTCAGGCACAGAAATGACTTTAAACACACTTATTTTAGTTGAAAAAGTAATAATTCACATCCAACCGTCATTTAAAGTCAAAAGATTAAATGTTAAAATGTCATCAATATTGACCATTTTTTCAACATTCGACTGGTCCGGGGTCATCGTTTTTCATCAGAAAATTGATTTTTTGGATTCTACCAAAAATTATTCAAAATGTCATTTGGATCGGGCCTCATGTTGAATAACCACTTTTTAAACCCTCACAGTGACCAAAATTGCCATTTTTACAGAGTTTTGCTTACTCAAAATCTTCAATTTTGACCAATTTCAGGCACAGAAATTACTTTAAACACACTTATTTTAGTTGAAAAAGTAATAACTCACATCCAACCTTCATTTAAAGTCAAAAGATTAAATGTTAAAATTTCATCAATGTTGACAATTTTTTCAACGTTCGACTGGTCCGGGGTCATCGTTTTTTATCAGAAAATTGATTTTTTGGACTCTATCAAAAATGATTCAAAATGTCATTTGGATCGGGCCTCATGTTGAATAACCACTTTTTACACCCTCACAGTGACCAAAATTGCCATTTTTACAGAGTTTTGCCTACTCAAAATCTTCAATTTTGACCAATTTCAGGCACAGAAATGACTTTAAACACACTTATTTTAGTTGAAAAAGTAATAATTCACATCCAACCGTCATTTAAAGTCAAAAGATTAAATGTTAAAATTTCATCAATATTGACCATTTTTTCAACGTTCGACTGGTCCGGGGTCATCGTTTTTCATCAGAAAATTGATTTTTTGGACTCTGTCAAAAATGATTCAAAATGTCTTTTGGATCGGGTCTCATATTGAATAACCACTTTTTAAACCCTCACATTGACCAAATTTGCCATTTTTACAGACTTTTGCTTACTCAAAATCTTCAATTTTGACCAATTTCAGGCACAGAAATGACTTTAAACACACTTATTTTAGTTGAAAAAGTAATAATTCACATCCAACCGTAATTTAAAGTCAAAAGATTAAATGTTAAAATTTCATCAATATTGACCATTTTTTCAACGTTCGACTGGTCCGGGGTCATCGTTTTTCATCAGAAAATTGATTTTTTGGACTCTACCAAAAATGATTCAAAATGTTATTTGGATTGGGCCTCATGTTGAATATCCACTTTTTAAACCCTCACAGTGACCAAATTTGCCATTTTTACAGACTTTTGCTTACTCAAAATCTTCAATTTTGACCAATTTCAGGCACAGAAATGACTTTAAACACACTTATTTTAGTTGAAAAAGTAATAATTCACATCCAACCGTCATTTAAAGTCAAAAGATTAAATGTTAAAATTTCATCAATATTGACCATTTTTTCAACATTCGACTGGTCCGGGTCATCGTTTTCCATCAGAAAATGATTTTTTGGACTCTACCAAAAATGATTCAAAATGTCATTTGGATCGGGCCTCATGTTGAATAACCACTTTTTACACCCTCACAGTGACCAAAATTGCCATTTTTACAGAGTTTTGCTTACTCAAAATCTTCAATTTTGACCAATTTTAGGCACAGAAATGACTTTAAACACACTTATTTTAGTTGAAAAAGTAATAACTCACATCGAACCTTCATTTAAAGTCAAAAGATTAAATGTTAAAATTTCATCAATATTGACCATTTTTTCAACGTTCGACTGGTCCGGGGTCATCGTTTTTCATCAGAAAATTGATTTTTTGGACTCTACCAAAAATGATTCAAAATGTCATTTGGATTGGGCCTCATGTTGAATATCCACTTTTTAAACCCTCACAGTGACCAAAATTGCCATTTTTGCAGAGTTTTGCTTACTCAAAATCTTCAATTTTGACCAATTTCAGGCAAAGAAATGACTTTAAACACACTTATTTTAGTTGAAAAAGTAATAATTCACATCCAACCGTCATTTTAAGTCAAAAGATTAAATGTTAAAATGTCATCAATATTGACCATTTTTTCAACGTTCGACTGGTCCGGGGTCATCGTTTTTCATCAGAAAATTGATTTTTTGGACTCCACCAAAAATGATTCAAAATGTCATTTGGATCGGGCCTCATGTTGAATAACCACTTTTTAAACCCTCACAGTGACCAAAATTGCCATTTTTACAGAGTTTTGCTTACTCAAAATCTTCAATTTTGACCAATTTCAGGCACAGAAATGACTTTAAACACACTTATTTTAGTTGAAAAAGTAATAATTCACATCCAACCGTCATTTTAAGTCAAAAGATTAAATGTTAAAATTTCATCAATATTGACCATTTTTTCAACGTTCGACTGGTCCGGGGTCATCGTTTTTCATCAGAAAATTGATTTTTTGGACTCTACCAAAAATGATTCAAAATGTTATTTGGATTGGGCCTCATGTTGAATATCCACTTTTTAAACCCTCACAGTGACCAAAATTGCCATTTTTACAGAGTTTTGCTTACTCAAAATCTTCAATTTTGACCAATTTCAGGCACAGAAATGACTTTAAACACACTTATTTTAGTTGAAAAAGTAATAATTCACATCCAACCGTAATTTAAAGTCAAAAGATTAAATGTTAAAATTTCATCAATATTGACCATTTTTTCAACGTTCGACTGGTCCGGGGTCATCGTTTTTCATCAGAAAATTGATTTTTTGGACTCTACCAAAAATGATTCAAAATGTCATTTGGATTGGGCCTCATGTTGAATATCCACTTTTTAAACCCTCACAGTGACCAAAATTGCCATTTTTACAGAGTTTTGCTTACTCAAAATCTTCAATTTTGACCAATTTCAGGCACAGAAATGACTTTAAACACACTTATTTTTGTTGAAAAAGTAATAATTCACATCCAACCGTCATTTAAAGTCAAAAGATTAAATGTTAAAATTGCATCAATATTGACCATTTTTTCAACGTTCGACTGGTCCGGGTCATCGTTTTCCATCAGAAAATGATTTTTTGGACTCTACCAAAAATGATTCAAAATGTCATTTGGATCGGGCCTCATGTTGAATAACCACTTTTTAAACCCTCACAGTGACCAAAATTGCCATTTTTACAGAGTTTTGCTTACTCAAAATCGTCAATTTTGACCAATTTCAGGCTCAGAAATGACTTTAAACACACTTATTTTAGTTGAAAAAGTAATATTTCACATCCAACCGTCATTTTAAGTCAAAAGATTAAATGTTAAAATTTCATCAATATTGACCATTTTTTCAACGTTCGACTGGTCCGGGGTCATCGTTTTTTATCAGAAAATTGATTTTTTAAACTCTACCAAAAATGATTCAAAATATCATTTGGATCGGGCCTCATGTTGAATAACCACTTTTTACACCCTCACAGTGACCAAAATTGCCATTTTTACAGAGTTTTGCGTACTCAAAATCTTCAATTTTGACCAATTTCAGGCACAGAAATGACTTTAAACACACTTATTTTAGTTGAAAAAGTAATAATTCACATCCAACCGTCATTTAAAGTCAAAAGATTAAATGTTAAAATGTCATCAATATTGACCATTTTTTCAACATTCGACTGGTCCGGGGTCATCGTTTTTCATCAGAAAATTGATTTTTTTGGATTCTACCAAAAATGATTCAAAATGTCATTTGGATCGGGCCTCATGTTGAATAACCACTTTTTAAACCCTCACAGTGACCAAAATTGCCATTTTTACAGAGTTTTGCTCACTCAAAATCTTCAATTTTGACCAATTTCAGGCACAGAAATTACTTTAAACACACTTATTTTAGTTGAAAAAGTAATAACTCACATCCAACCTTCATTTAAAGTCAAAAGATTAAATGTTAAAATTTCATCAATGTTGACAATTTTTTCAACGTTCGACTGGTCCGGGGTCATCGTTTTTTATCAGAAAATTGATTTTTTGGACTCTATCAAAAATGATTCAAAATGTCATTTGGATCGGGCCTCATGTTGAATAACAACTTTTTACACCCTCACAGTGACCAAAATTGCCATTTTTACAGAGTTTTGCTTACTCAAAATCTTCAATTTTGACCAATTTCAGGCACAGAAATGACTTTAAACACACTTATTTTAGTTGAAAAAGTAATAATTCACATCCAACCGTCATTTAAAGTCAAAAGATTAAATGTTAAAATTTCATCAATATTGACCATTTTTTCAACGTTCGACTGGTCCGGGGTCATCGTTTTTCATCAGAAAATTGATTTTTTGGACTCTGTCAAAAATGATTCAAAATGTCTTTTGGATCGGGTCTCATATTGAATAACCACTTTTTAAACCCTCACATTGACCAAATTTGCCATTTTTACAGACTTTTGTTTACTCAAAATCTTCAATTTTGACCAATTTCAGGCACAGAAATGACTTTAAACACACTTATTTTCGTTGAAAAAGTAATAATTCACATCCAACCGTCATTTTAAGTCAAAAGATTAAATGTTAAAATTTCATCAATATTGACCATTTTTTCAACGTTCGACTGGTCCGGGGTCATCGTTTTTCATCAGAAAATTGATTTTTTGGACTCCACCAAAAATGATTCAAAATGTCATTTGGATCGGGCCTCATGTTGAATAACCACTTTTTAAACCCTCACAGTGACCAAAATTGCCATTTTTACAGAGTTTTGCTTACTCAAAATCTTCAATTTTTACCAATTTCAGGCACAGAAATGACTTTAAACACACTTATTTTAGTTGGAAAAGTAATAACTCACATCCAACCTTCATTTAAACTCAAAAGATTAAATGTTAAAATTTCATCAATATTGACCATTTTTTCAACGTTCGACTGGTCCGGGGTCATCGTTTTTCATCAGAAAATTGATTTTTTGGACTCCACCAAAAATGATTCAAAATGTCATTTGGATCGGGCCTCATGTTGAATAACCACTTTTTAAACCCTCACAGTGACCAAAATTGCCATTTTTACAGAGTTTTGCTTACTCAAAATCTTCAATTTTGACCAATTTCAGGCACAGAAATGACTTTAAACACACTTATTTTAGTTGAAAAAGTAATAATTCACATCCAACCATCATTTTAAGTCAAAAGATTAAATGTTAAAATTTCATCAATATTGACCATTTTTTCAATGTTCGACTGGTCCGGGGTCATCGTTTTTCATCAGAAAATTGATTTTTTGGACTCTACCAAAAATGATTCAAAATGTTATTTGGATTGGGCCTCATGTTGAATATCCACTTTTTAAACCCTCACAGTGACCAAAATTGCCATTTTTACAGAGTTTTGCTTACTCAAAATCTTCAATTTTGACCAATTTCAGGCACAGAAATGACTTTAAACACACTTATTTTAGTTGAAAAAGTAATAATTCACATCCAACCGTAATTTAAAGTCAAAAGATTAAATGTTAAAATTTCATCAATATTGACCATTTTTTCAACGTTCGACTGGTCCGGGGTCATCGTTTTTCATCAGAAAATTGATTTTTTGGACTCTGTCAAAAATGATTCAAAATGTCTTTTGGATCGGGTCTCATATTGAATAACCACTTTTTAAACCCTCAAATTGACCAAATTTGCCATTTTTACAGACTTTTGCTTACTCAAAATCTTCAATTTTGACCAATTTCAGGCACAGAAATGACTTTAAACACACTTATTTTAGTTGAAAAAGTAATAATTCACATCCAACCGTCATTTAAAGTCAAAAGATTAAATGTTAAAATTTCATCAATATTGACCATTTTTTCAACATTCGACTGGTCCGGGGTCATCGTTTTTCATCAGAAAATTGATTTTTTGGATTCTACCAAAAATGATTCAAAATGTCATTTGGATCGGGCCTCATGTTGAATAACCACTTTTTAAACCCTCACAGTGACCAAAATTGCCATTTTTACAGAGTTTTGCTTACTCAAAATCTTCAATTTTGACCAATTTCAGGCACAGAAATTACTTTAAACACACTTATTTTAGTTGAAAAAGTAATAACTCACATCCAACCTTCATTTAAACTCAAAAGATTAAATGTTAAAATTTCATCAATATTGACAATTTTTTCAACGTTCGACTGGTCCGGGGTCATCGTTTTTCATCAGAAAATGGATTTTTTGGACTCTACCAAAAATGATTCAAAATGTCATTTAGATCGGGCCTCATGTTGAATAACCACTTTTTAAACCCTCACAGTGACCAAAATTGCCATTTTTTCAGAGTTTTGCTTACTCAAAATTTTCAATTTTGACCAATTTCAGGCACAGAAATGACTTTAAACACACTTATTTTCGTTGAAAAAGTAATAATTCACATCCAACCGTCATTTTAAGTCAAAAGATTAAATGTTAAAATTTCATCAATATTGACCATTTTTTCAACGTTCGACTGGTCCGGGGTCATCGTTTTTCATCAGAAAATTTATTTTTTGGACTCCACCAAAAATGATTCAAAATGTCATTTGGATCGGGCCTCATGTTGAATAACCACTTTTTAAAACCTCACAGTGACCAAAATTGCCATTTTTACAGAGTTTTGCTTACTCAAAATCTTCAATTTTGACCAATTTCAGGCACAGAAATGACTTTAAACACACTTATTTTAGTTGAAAAAGTAATAATTCACATCCAACCGTCATTTTAAGTCAAAAGATTAAATGTTAAAATTTCATCAATATTGACCATTTTTTCAACGTTCGACTGGTCCGGGGTCATCGTTTTTCATCAGAAAATTGATTTTTTGGACTCTACCAAAAATGATTCAAAATGTTATTTGGATTGGGCCTCATGTTGAATATCCACTTTTTAAACCCTCACAGTGACCAAAATTGCCATTTTTACAGAGTTTTGCTTACTCAAAATCTTCAATTTTGACCAATTTCAGGCACAGAAACGACTGTAAACACACTTATTTTAGTTGAAAAAGTAATAATTCACATCCAACTGTAATTTAAAGTCAAAAGATTAAATGTTAAAATTTCATCAATATTGACCATTTTTTCAACGTTCGACTGGTCCGGGGTCATCGTTTTTCATCAGAAAATTGATTTTTTGGACTCTACCAAAAATGATTCAAAATGTCATTTGGATTGGGCCTCATGTTGAATATCCACTTTTTAAACCCTCACAGTGACCAAAATTGCCATTTTTACAGAGTTTTGCTTACTCAAAATCTTCAATTTAGACCAATTTCAGGCACAGAAATGACTTTAAACACACTTATTTTCGTTGAAAAAGTAATAATTCACATCCAACCGTCATTTAAAGTCAAAAGATTAAATGTTAAAATGTCATCAATATTGACCATTTTTTCAACGTTCGACTGGTCCGGGTCATCGTTTTCCATCAGAAAATGATTTTTTGGACTCTACCAAAAATGATTCAAAATGTCATTTGGATCGGGCCTCATGTTGAATAACCACTTTTTAAACCCTCACAGTGACCAAAATTGCCATTTTTACAGAGTTTTGCTTACTCAAAATCGTCAATTTTGACCAATTTCAGGCTCAGAAATGACTTTAAACACACTTATTTTAGTTGAAAAAGTAATATTTCACATCCAACCGTCATTTTAAGTCAAACGATTAAATGTTAAAATTTCATCAATATTGACCATTTTTTCAACGTTCGACTGGTCCGGGGTCATCGTTTTTTATCAGAAAATTGATTTTTTAAACTCTACCAAAAATGATTCAAAATGTCATTTGGATCGGGCCTCATGTTGAATAACCACTTTTTACACCCTCACAGTGACCAAAATTGCCATTCTTACAGAGTTTTGCGTACTCGAAATCTTCAATTTTGACCAATTTCAGGCACAGAAATGACTTTAAACACACTTATTTTAGTTGAAAAAGTAATAATTCACATCCAACCGTCATTTAAAGTCAAAAGATTAAATGTTAAAATGTCATCAATATTGACCATTTTTTCAACATTCGACTGGTCCGGGGTCATCGTTTTTCATCAGAAAATTGATTTTTTGGATTCTACCAAAAATTATTCAAAATGTCATTTGGATCGGGCCTCATGTTGAATAACC